>NC_140964.1:17782335-17839835 GCF_056783735.1 Eptatretus burgeri | reverse complement strand
CATTTCACAATGATTAATAAGGATCTGGTGTTGAATGTAAAGGGCGAGGAGGATGGATTCACTGGATGTGCACTCGCCTCGAAGACAGTTGAGCTGTAAGACTGTCTCGCCTGGGTTTGAATCTCGACCCAGCTATAAACTGTCGTCCTGGTGTTTCACAGCCAGGGTGAGGCATTACATGTGTATGGCATCCATCGGATGGACGTTCAACTTGGTGTCCCGTCTGTCAGCATGATTTGGTGGATGTTAAACAACTTGTTTTGTCCTTTGTGAACTGGAGGCGAGTATTTATTATACCTGTCTATTTAAAACACACATATATATATATATATATATATATATATATATATATATATATATATATATATATATATATATATATATATATATACATACACACACACAAACACACAAACACACACACACACACACACACACACACACACACACACACACACACACCTAGAATATTAACTGTGGTGTGTGTGTGTCCTTCCTAACTCCAAAACTATGAAACCAAGCAGCCCCAAACTTTGCATGCAAACTGAAAGAACTCCAAGGGGGTGTATGAATGAAAATATCACTTTTTGAGATATCACTGGGCAACAAAAAAAAGTTTTCGTCTGCTACAAAGGGAAATGCAGGTGTTCTTGGCTAAACCTGGGCCACTGATTTCAAATCTATAGTCAGAAATGAGCAAGCATCAGGTTTTCAAATTCTTCTTCTTCTTCTTCTTCTTCTTCTTCTTCTTCTTCTTCTTCTTCTTCTTCTTCTTCTTCTTCTTCTTCTTCTTCTTCTTCTTCTTCTTCTTCTTCTTCTTCTTCTTCTTCTTCTTCTTCTTCTTCTTCTTCTTCTTCTTCTTCTTCTTCTTCTTCTTCTTCTTCTTCTTCTTCTTCTTCTTCTTCTTCTTCTTCTTCTTCTTCTTCTTCTCCTCCTCCTCCTCCTCCTCCTCCTCCTCCTCCTCCTCCTCCTCCTCCTCCTCCTCCTCCTCCTCCTCCTCCTCCTCCTCCTCCTCCTCCTCCTCCTCCTCCTCCTCCTCCTCCTCCTCCTCCTCCTCCTCCTCCTCCTCCTCCTCCTCCTCCTCCTCCTCCTCCTCCTCCTCCTCCTCCTCCTCCTCCTCCTCCTCCTCCTCCTCCTCCTCCTCCTCCTCCTCCTCCTCCTCCTCCTCCTCCTCCTCCTCCAAAAACCAAACCAAAAATATTTTTTGAAACCAAAAATACAAAAAAAAAAAAATTATGATCACTCAAGATCACCCACCAGAGAAAGCTTCTGTAATTGGACCACATGTGTAAGTCAAAATCCTGATGTGCTGAGAAAATTCTGACTTCAGATTCAGTATCAGCATGCTTGATTTAGTCGAGAACATATGTTTGCACCCCAGTAGCAAAATCTTTGTAGTCCAGTGAATTCATGGCTTATCTTCATAAAAGGCTCATCCTTGCTCAGCCCAACATTGCCTAGCAGGGGTCTGAGCCACCATTTTGATTCGGCCTATTCAAACGTGCCTTGACTTGGAAACATAATCTACTCTCACGGACTAAATAAAGTAGATCATCGAAATATTATTTTGGATTTGAGAATCAGATCTCGTGGACAAAATAAATGTCGAAATCTGGAGTGAAATCTGAAAATTTTCATAAGTAACCGATTTACCAAGCGTTGGATTGTTCATCCATTAACGGGGAATGTGAGCTGGGTTTGGACCGTTTGTGTGCATCGGTTGGAGAGATTAGTGTTTCCTGAGAAGATTGAGGAAAGTGCTGTGTTTGTATCATATCTGGTTTTTAAGGAATCGTGTGTATGAAATTGTGCTTAAGGTATGCCCAGTCATACTAAATACTGCACAGGAGACATCCAGAGACGTTTTTTTGTTTTTACAGCAGTCGGAACAGTGTGACCACTCCTTGGCTTTTTTCACAAGATTTTGGCTATTCGTTGTTCAATTTGGCGTCTTGGTTTTCTATAGGTTTTCTTGGTGTATAGGTTTTCCATTATCATCGCTTTTCCAAAACCTTGTGAATTCTTGGCTTTTTTCATTGGCTCACCTTGGCATTTATGAAAATTAGGAGTGATCACACTGAGTAGAAACGCTTTTTTAGCAGAAGGAACTGCTGCTAAGCTCAAGTCTGCAATTTAAATTTTGAAATTCGGCTCTGGATAAGAGATTTTAGAGCCTATCACATTTTACTTGTAATGAAATAAAGGCAAGAACGCCGCTCCGTGACACCCATAGAGTTGTGATGGAGAGAGGGTTTGGAAGGAGGCAAGCATGATGGGGTGGGAAGGGAAGGCAGCACCACAGAATATGGCTTTATTAGAGTGCGTGGCAGCGCTCTCTCTGTAGGGATGGCACAGAAAGAAATGGCAGTCCCACCCGCTACATACAAAAAGTTGGAATATCTTCTCATTCATCATCCTTATGAAAATTCACGGACAAAACACATTAGAACCAGCGTTTGTGTGTTTGTTAGTTTGTAACACGATGACTCCTACAGTTCTGAGCCAATTATATCCAGACTTGCTACAGAGGATCAGCATGATGCCAAATTATGTATTAGGGTGTTTTTATCTTTGCTGGTGGTCAGTGGTTTGTTGGGGGGGGGGTGAGTGAGAGGAGGACGGACGCAAATTCTCTATGTAAATGTGTGTCGTGTCACACCGCCTCGAGGTAGGGGAGGGTATTACAAGTCTCCACCATTTACAATGCAGCATTCCTGTCCCCATGTTTTCCAGTCAAGTGAGGTGTTTTGAACTATAAGCAGTAGGTATGTGTTTTTATTCATGCACATAACCCGAAGTTTTTGTTTTGCCTATATAGAGCTGTTATTTGCCAAAACACTGTCTAAATCAAGGTTTGCATCAGAATAACGCCTTGCATGCTTGAAACATCATCACGCGTAGGGCGGTTACACTGCTCGTCCGAATAATAACTTGAAGGGCTCTCGGTAGAGCGCATACCTCTCTCACGCAATTCCTGATCCACGAGAACATATCCACCCAATACATTTTTGAAATATCATGCCATATATCGTTTTTGGCCCTGTCTCAATGGTGAAGAATCACTTTAAAAATTAAATAATTCTCGTATCCAGATTCGGATTCTGATCTTCACCGAAATCGAAGCAATTTGTCCTTGCCATACACACAACATGTCCACCAAGTTTTATTCGAATCTGTCGCCAACTTTTTGAGATATATTGGTTTGGGACATATATATATATATATATATATATATATATATATATATATATATATATATATATATATATATATATATATATATATATATATTGTGTTATATATTGGTTTGGCCTTATCTCTCAATGGTGAAGAATCACTTTAAAAATTATCAGATCTGGATCCGGATTTGGATCTTCACCAAAATTGAATCCATTCTTCCTTGTCGCACACCCAACCTGTCCACCAAGTTTAGTCCGAATCCATCCACAACCTTTTGAGATATCCTGTACACAAACAAACAGACAGAAAGGGGTGAAAACATTACCTCCTTCACCTTCGGTGGCGGAGGTAATAATCATGTTCAGCCGGCGTATTTCTGAGATGCCTCTCTCAATGGTAATGACTCTGGTACCATCTGACAGAGTTATACTTTGTGCAGCATCTTTTGCTGTCGAAATTTTAATAATATGAAAGGATTCCGCAAAAATTACACCAAACTGCATTCCTTTGTAAAGAAATAGGAAGGCAACAGAGGGGTGGGCAGTTGTACGATTATCAATCAGCCTGATTGGGGGGGGGGGGGCGGTGCTGCTAAGCATCCCAAGAGCCAATCAGACCTAGATGGGTGTGGCTCGCAGTGGAATATTATCAGGGTTGTGTGTCTCTAAAGTACATACTATTAAATACTCTTCGCAAAACACTTTCGAACCAGAAATTCCCGTGTCACTAAATTAGCTTTTGAAAATTCTGCACTCCACTTCAAATTCCCCTTCTGTACCCATATCGTTCACCCGAAAAGTGTTGGGGGGGGTGGGGGTGTACAGAAACAAGCAATAAAAACATTTTTGAAAATGCAAAACTATGGAGGGACAACCATAATTCAAATACCGTAATGATGTGGGGATGGTTTCACATGATCATTTCTCATGACCATCCCGACCTTGTTTATATATTTTTTGTGGTAACATCCATAAAGTGCACTGATTGCTTTGCTGATGGACGGGTCGGCAATACGTCCATTGATAAATTATGATAAGTATTTGAATGTTAAAGTTTTGAAAACTTTGGAGTTTGTGAGACTTTGGAGAAGTGCAGTTTGGAACTATTTCGGTGAGGTTAAAGAAGACAGTCCAAAAGTTGCGTGCTCACTTTGTTCAATTGACCTTGTGTCATTGTAATACTTCCAATATGTTAAAACATTTGAAAACCAAACACCAGAGAGAGTACCTATCTGATGGTTGAGAATGTAAATTCAAAGAAGCCAAAGTCTGCAACAGCAGAAAGTTCGCCTTCACAATCGATGATTGAAACAACTTTTTGTAAAAGCTCCAAGTATGGCACTGATTCCCCAAGACAATGTTACATTGACCAGATGCTTTTAGATATGATCATGGGAGATGGGCAGAGTGTATTGCTGAAGACTCTGGCTTCAAAGACTTTGTAAGGACTTTGGACTGTATCTATGACCTCCCAAGTCATCACACAATCATGCCAACTCTGCTTCCTGGAGTGTATCAATAAACCAGGGCAAAGCTTGCCAGGATGAGCGATGCTGCCACTTCCAATTCCTTTACAACAGACATTTGGACATCTTGTCAAAATCAGGCATAGATCAATCATGGCCCACTTCATTGACAGTGATTGGAATTTGTCGTTTAGATACAGTTGATGTTTTGTTATGTATTCTTTTTCATTTTTTGAATTGTCGTTTTCTATAACAACAAATAGAGTGGATTCCGAATGAGCCTCAACCTGACTCTTTTCTGTTGTTTCCAATTTTAAAAAAGATTGATGATTAAAAGTGCTTGTTTTAGGCAGATAAGACCGTTTTTTTGCATGAATAAGGTTTCTTGTGTAAAATAGATTGTATTCCAAAAAACAAGCTAAAATACAAACAATTTGATGAAAAGCATCCGTTTCTGCATTCGAATCGTGGTTTGGAAGGGGACACGGGATCAAAACAAGCCAATGTGTTGTTAAAAATGCGTGTATGAGACAAATAAGACCATTTTGGCATGAACAAGGTTTCTTGTGTAAAATGTATTGCATTCTTAGAACAAGCTGAATACAAACAATTTGATGAAAAGCGCGTTTCTGCATTCGAATCGTGATTTGGAACAAAAAGCGGGATCAAAACGACCGAATGTGTTGTTGAAAACTCTTCTTCAAGGAAAGTATGTCCGTTTTTGCATGAATAAGGTTTCTTGTGTGAAATGTATTGTTTCGCTTAGAACAAGCTGAAATACACACTATTTGATGAAAAACACACGTTTCTGCATTATAATTGTGATAACAAAAACGGGGTCAAAACAACCTGATGTAATGTGACAAACGCTCATTTTCGGCAAGTAAGACCATTTTTGCAAAGATTAGGTTTCTTGTGTGAAATATGTTTCTTTCCTTCGCATTAGTGAAAATAGAGACATGATAGAAGGAAATAGACACGATGATATTTAAATTATTTATTTATTTCACATTTGAAGTACATTTGATCCATTTTAATACATACACTCGTATTTGGTAGACTTGCCATTTGCAGATTTCAATGCTTTTACTCTTTCAGGCATAGAACTAACAAGTTCTGAAATTTTCTCTTGTGGGACTTCTGCCCAGGCTTCACACAAAGGGTTTAGCAATTCTGCCCATGATGTTGGTTTCCTGGATTTTTCCACTCATCTCGATCCAATATGGCCCAGAGGTGTTCAATGGGATTCATGTTATGAGACCGACTTGGCCACGGAAGTGGCTTGATCCCATTTCTGTCCTACCATTCTTTGGTCTCTTTTGCAGTGTGATATGGAGCTCCATCCTACATGAACAGAGTGTTGTTTTTGACCATCTAACCAGTGGAGAGGATTGGGAGAAGTCCATCCTCAAGGATATAAATATATATCGTAGAGTTGATGTTGCTAACATTCTCCACAAGCTCTGAATGACCAATGCTCCAAATTACTCCCCACACCATCACTGAAAAACCACTGTGTTTGACAGTTGGCTGCAATCGGTTAAAAGAGAACTCTTGATTGGGAAGACTCCAGACCCATACGTGTCCACTGTCAGAAAATTGAGCACATTGGGACTCATCTGAAAAAATGACAGTTTGCCAAAACTTCAAGGGTCTGGTGGCTCACTCATCAGCCCACTTCTTTCTCCTTTGAATGTTGGCTGGTCGAAGAAGAGTTTTTCTCCGAGCTGCTCTACCACAGTTGCCCAGTTGATGAAGGTACCGCACGGCAGTTCTTGAGCTCACTTGGACCTCCTCTGCATCATCTCCTTCCTTGCAACAGGGAGTTTTCTCAGTGGACCGCTTGACAACTCGAAGACACCTTCCTGAGGGCCCAGGTTGACCAGAACGGGAAGTTGTGGATTCCTTGCCTTCGCTGGTGAATTGCACAATCACCTGATTGACCATACAAAGCGGAATGCCAAGGTTATGAGCAAACTGATGCTGGTTGACTCCACCTTCCGATTGGCCAACAATTCGTCCTCTTTGAAAATTGCAAAGGTCGTGTGCTCCCTGGGTTCGACTCATTGTTAATTGTCATACACGACCAAGGAACTCGTTTCTGCAAATAAATCGTTGAATATTAGAACAAATCCCTGAGTAAAACTTGCTTGATGAAACTTACAGATGAAATGAATATATTTAAGGTGTCTTTTTGCTGCTGTCATGTATCTGTGCACATGATTTGATGAAAAACATGCATCTCTGCATTAGAATCGTGATATAGATCAAAAAACGGAGTCATTACAAGCTAATGTGTTATTAAACAGGCTTCAAATTCAAAAAAAGGCAAATTCAATCGTTTTTGTGTGAATTTGGTTTCTTGTGTAAAATATTTGTTCTTCTTGGAACAAGCTCAAATACACACTATTTAATTAAAAACACGCCTTTCTGTGTTAGAAACACGATTTGGAACAAAAATCGGAGTTCGGACAATCTAATGTGTTGTTAAAAACGTTTTTTTTTTTTTCTGGCAAATAAGACCATTTTTGCATGAATCAGGTTTCTTGCGCAAAACATCTTGTTTTGCTTAAAACAAGCTAAAATACACACAATCTGATGAAAAACATGCGTTTCTGCATGAGAATCGTGATTTGGAACAAATAACAGTCAGAACAACCTCATGTTTTGTTTAAAAAACGCTTGTTTTCGGCAAATAAGACCGTTTTGCATAAATTAGGTTTCTTGTGTGAAATATTTCGTTTTCCTTATAACAAGCTAACATACACACTGTTTGATAAAAAACATGCATTTCTGTATTAGAATAGTGAGAAAAGAACCAAAAAAAAACCAGTCAGAACAACCGAATGTATTGTTGAAAGTGCTTCTTTTCAGAAAATATGACAGTTTTTGCATGAATATAGTTTATTGTGTAAAATTTTTGCTTGGTGTTGGGTTAATGTTTCGGGTGGTGGGCTTGGGATCCTTTGGTCCTGAGTTCAAATCCCACTCGGCTGTTGAATTAATACCAGGTGGGTTTGACTCAGCCTGTTATCTTTCTGAGCTTGGCAAAATGAGTCCCAGCTTTCTGGGATGATTGAGCCATTCGAGTATCCTGTGTTGGAGTGGTGACCTGTCCAGGATTGTGCCCAATAGCCCAGGTGACTGCTTTGGCTGCAATGATGCTCCCTGTACAGAGTATGTTGAAACTGGATGGTTGGATGGATGGTGTGAAATGTATTGTTTTGTTTAGACCAAACTAAAATACAAATTATTTGATGAAAAAAGGGGTTTTTGCATTACAATCATGATTTGGAACAAAAATAGTGAGAAGAGCCTAATGTGTTAAAAATAACACTCCCACCTCTCCACCATCCCTTCTCAGCATCAGTCCATGTGTAATAGTTCCAACCCAAACCTCCAAAGAAGAAAATGAAAAAAGTACTTGGAATCATTGTCTATTCGATCGATAAATAGAAAAAAGTACTCAGACTCCAATCTATTCCAAAATTCCTGGAATCGTTACCTCCAGCTGCTGCTCATCATTGTCGTACGAGTCGGTGTTGATACGTCAAAATTTGTCACTGTCCAATGGTCGTTCTGGACATTAATTTGTCATGCTGTCCTGAAGCGGTTGCATTGATGACTGATGACGAGGTCTTGTCTCATTGACGTCACACGTGATGCACCATTACAAGGACGATTGCTGATCCTTCCTGTGGATCTGCATCGGTTCTGTAGCCGAGAAACTGTTGACTGGTGGACATGAAAGTGTCGAGCAACATTTTCTTGACTTATTTCTCTATTCAGTATACCGATGGCTTGGTTCCTCTGATAATTATTTGACGTGGAATTTTAATTGGTGGCCTCACAACTTAGGCACCTTATGCTTTTATAGGGCATGGATACACATGTTGCATGTGCAGCATGTTTGTTTTAACCACTGCTCATCATTTACAAGATTTGCCATATGGTTGTGTTCAGACTCAAACGTTCATACACAAGCAACAGATGTCAATCATGCATGTTTTATTACTTACTATTTTTATCCTTTTTCACAAGCTAAGAAATATATGTCAATTTTTATTTGGTATGCGTTTTCATCGCCTCTCATTATATATAGTTTCAGAAGAGGAAGTGGTATTTGAGGTCAAATTGCAAATCTTTGGTGAATCATGGAATATCAAAGGAATAAAAACAAAGGATTATAATCAAAGGAAGGAGTATCTCTGTTTTATTGATGATAAAAAAGGCTTCAGTTGTGTTGATCATGAATTGATGTGGATTATGCCGAGAAGAGTATGTCTGAGCACCTGATATGTCTGATAAGACATACAATTTCAAAAGGAATCGATCCAAAAAAAAAACCCCTGGCAAAGGTCTTTTTTTCTGCTGTGTGCAATATAACCTTCTCTCGTCAATGCATCATCCAAACACCACACAAACAGCACAAAAAATACACCAGTCAAAACAAATCCTGGCAAGGCTATTCAATCTGTGATTGCGCTTTCTCATTGAATTTGTTTTTGTTTTTTTTAAACAACATTATTGCTTCATGGAAGGTTGTCCAAGATAGGACATTGTGTAATTTTTCAGTGCAATCAACAGGGGCCTCAATGCCATGTACGTTTAATGAGTCTTTGAGCTCTGCCAATTTGTTTGACTCCATTCATGAATGCATGAGCTTTTGTCGTTTTGTGAAATTAGAAAAGATGATCACTTGGAAAAATTACCTTGTGAAGTCTTGGTTGCAATCCCACATTTGGCAACCTTCACCGATTCAACTATTAGCCATCAGGGGCTAAAGCATTTCTTTGAATCATTTTTTTCTGTCAATTTAACATAATTTGTCTTTCCTTTACAAGGTTTTTTTTTTTTTGCCATTCTCACATTTGATGACTGATCCGTGAACATGTCTATCCTTCTCTCATTATTTGGTGGAATAATATATTTTGGAAATTGCTAACAACTAACGTCATTGTGTTATTCATAGAAGTAATTGAAATTGAAACAGCAAGTGGAGTTTCGTTTTCTGTTTAATGCCAAAGCTTTGTTGAAGGAAAATGTTAAATAGTTACTCATCGGCCAGTTGATAATTTGCGTATTCACGCTATTTTGGTTTTGAAATTGCTCAGCAGATAGGAAAGTGCAAACAAAAATTTCATACATTTATGAACAACTTAAAAGTTTTTCTTGTTTAAGGGAGGGAGGGAGGTTTGTCAGTCTGCCCATCAAATGACATCAGGATTACGTGACACCTGTATTTACTTTGTCAATAATGGTGAATAGCAAATTTGGAATCGTATAAAAGGAACAACTTCACTTTTTCCAATGCGACCAAAGATTTGAAATTTTTTGTTTTAAATTTAAACAACCCAAACATGCCGCTGCGCTCGTATTTTAATTTTATCATTTATTCTGGGTGATATTTGGATGAATTCCACACTCTTTTTACCAGTTCCATTGTACACATGTTCTTCAATTATATCAAGCTTGACAACCAGTTGTTGCCTCAGAGGGTCTGCTGACACAGACGCTCTGAGCCACAGGTCTCAGTGCTCTGCAAACGACTGAAAGTGTTTTCTGAATTAGCCACGCTTCATTAAAAATTACTTAACATTTATTAACCCCCAAAGATTGTTGAAATGAATCTGAAACTGGCAGTAGGTTGTGCTTGGAGGTGAAAGGTGGAAAGACGTTTCCTGTAATTGAAAGAGTTTATTTACAATGTATTCAGGGAAAAGGAGAGACAACACAATCAATAAATGATGGAAGAAACCAAGGGGTGGACGGACACAGATAGGGATGATTTAGAAAATAAACTAGAGTAATTCGACTGCGCGCAGTCGATGAGTATGCCTCCGCTCTCCTGCACAAACACTTAAGTATTGACATATTAGACCCTTGACCTTTATCATATCTGGCCCAAAATCTAATCAGTTAATTGCCCTGTCTAACTTTACCTTTGTACCAAGTTTGATGAAATTTCTGTCCAATATTTCTTGAGTTCGGGCGTAAACAGTAAAATTTCAGAGTTTGACCTTGACCTTTGACCCTTGACCTTTATCACATCTGGCCTAAAATCTAATCACTTAATTGCCCTGTCTTACTTTACCTTTTTACCAAGTTTGATGAAATTCTACAATTTGCTTCTTGAGTTATCGCGTAAACGAAAATCTGGATGGACGGACGGACAACCTGGAAACATAATGCCTCCGGCACCCTTGGTGTGAGGCATAAAAAGATCTTATATGGAAAATATATAGCCCGCTCATGGTGCCAACAATACCAGATCCAGATACAAAGGGAACAGGTGAGGACTTTAGGCAGACACAATCCCTGCAAGCTGGTGTGTCTCAGGCCTGGAGAATAGTGATCAGGAGCAATGGCAATGAGGAGACCAGGAGATTAGTGAATGGTGATCAAAAGAGAGAGGGATGTAGTCTCCTCAATACCAAAAAGCTCAACTATGACCTGTGATTTGCATGTACGGACACAGCCTTTATCACCTCCAGGATCACCTTTACAGCATGCAGATGATCACATCATTGGCCGCTGGTGTATGTGGGTGGCACAAATTTGCAAGCTGCCCCACCCTGTGGGGCAGCCGCTTACGAATATTGTTCCACCCCTCACTGCAACACTATGGCCTGCAGTTCCTTGGCCAAACGGCTTGTTAAGTTTCCATTAAAGTGCCTTTGTGCCCAACGACTCCACCTGGCCTCACCTGTACAGGAGGTTTTACACCATAAAACCTTACCCTATTCTGCACATTAAAGGATGGTCACTGTCCCCTCAGTGCACTATTAAATTCGATTTACCCCCGACAGATCCCCAACACAAGAGTAATTGTACCCTTTCCGAACAGACGGTCCATACTATTCCCACCACATTCTTCCTATGGATCCTCTCCCCCTCCCCACTCCCATTCTTCAATGTAACATCAATCGGATGCTTCCAAAACAAGTTGTATCTGATGGACACACTGAATTTGTTTGTAGCTATTGCGACGAAAAAATAATAACCTGATTCATTTCCGTGCAGTATTACACAATCTCCTTCTATTGTATCATACAATCATACTTTCCTTGTCCATTGTGGGTTCCCTGTGCCAATGTACTGAACAGGGAAAGTGCTGGCTATCGCTAATTCTATGTACAGTATTTTGATTAAGTAACCTGCAGTTTGAGGAATAGCTCAGCTTACTATGATCAGCTGTGAATTGTCTTCACTGAGTTTGATTGATTTTGGTATTAAATATGAACTCAACTGCACTCTGATCTCGTGTCCATCAGCGTGCAACACCAACCTCAAAAATCGACTTTTGGCTTGTACTTGTTTGTAGATGTATTAAAAAATACCATGGTACCTTTTGCAAGGCCCAATGCATAATTCCCTCTGTGTGTTAATGTGTATAAATGCTGAGCCTTTCTGTGAACATTCGTGATTTATAACTACTAGCATATAAGACATATGCCTGGTGTTGGCTTAATGGTTTAGGTGGTGAGCTTTGGATCCAAGGGTCCTGAGTTCAAATCCCGCTCAGCTGTTGAATTAATACCAGGTGGGGTTAACTCGACTCGTTATCCTTTCGAGGTCGGCAAAATGAGTGCCAGCATGCTGGTATCCTGTGTCGGAGTGGCGACCCGTCCAGGATTGTGCCCATTAGCCAAGGAGACTGTTGAGGCAGCACCAATGCTCTGCACCGAGTATGTTCCCAATCTCCTCCTCCTCATATAAGACCCGTTGCTTCACTGACGGAAATATTAGTCTTTGCTGTGATGGCTAATCCATGGAGCAAGAACAAAAAAGGATTCTTGCGAGATCCTGCCCTCCGTGCGGAGATAACCAGCATCGCAAGTTGGCGTTTGCAGTTCCATCGCATGTGCCCACACACCCACGCACAAACCTTCCTTTTTTCCCCCTTTTGTTTTTTTGCATCACAAACCTTGGGGGTTCCCTGAATTCACTGTCTTGTTGGTTTTATTGAAAGCCGTAAATACGTTCTCAAGTTAACAAAAAAGGATTTCTGGGAGATCCTGCCCTTCGTTCAGGGAGAATCAGCATTGCAAGTTGGCATTTGCAATTTTGACACGTCTGCCCATGTACCCATGCACAAACCGACCTTTATTTATTTACTTGTTTAAGTTATTCATTTATTTTGCATCACAAACGTTCCCGGTCAGGTCAGGTATGGGAGCATGTGCCAGAACAGCACGTCGCTGCGTCCACTTTCCGCCGGTACTCCAGGGGCCTCCGTCTGGCCATCCCCCAGGCAGATGCCAGGCCCATCCCCATCTCCTTGAGATGATGGTCAACCTGTTGCAACCATGAGGCACGTGATCGACCCACTGGCCTCCTCCACTCATGAGACTCCCTCGCTGAGAGAATCTGGTGAGCAGGATCAGAGTCAGGAAAACGAGCCACATGTCCATACAGCCGCAACTGACGCTCACGGACTATGCAGGTAACAAATCTCATCCGAGTCTCTCTCAGCAACCGCTCGTTGGACACAAAATCCGACCAGCGATAGCCAAGGATTCTCCGAAGAGACCTGGTACCAAAGGAATTAAGTCTCCGTCTCAGATCCTTGGTCAGAGTCCAGGTCTCGCACCCATAGAGCAAGACTGGAAGTACCAAGGACCTGAAGACTCGGACTTTCGTCCTCCCGCACAGGTACCGGCAGCGCCACACCCCATGATCCAGTGAATCCATGACTCCCCAGGCCCGACCCAGACGTCTATTGACCTCTGACTCGCAGCCAGCAGAGACATGAATATCACTGCCAAGGTAAGTGAATCTCTCCATGATCTCAACATCCTCACCACAAACAGACACAGACAGGACAGCAGCATCCAAGATGTCACCGAAAGCCTGGATCTTAGTTTTGACCCAAGAAACCCGTAATCCCAACGGCTCCGACTCCTCATTCAGCACCTCAAGGGCCCCCAAGAGGATGTCTAAAGTCTCCGCAAAGATGACTGCATCATCTGCAAAGTCAAGGTCCGAGATCTTGACATTCCCAAATGACGCACCGCAACTTGATCTCTCCGACATCCTCCCTAGAATCCAGTCCATACAAGTGCTGAAAAGTGTGGGGGCAAGTACACATCCCTGACGAACTCCAGTAACAACTGGAAATAAGTCAGAGATGGTACCACCACACTTCACAGCACTCTCAGTACCAGAGTAGAGTTCAGACATCAGATCGATCAGTTTTGGTGGCACCCCACGAAGACCAAGAATCCTCCAGAGGACATCAATATTCACTGAATCGAACGCTTTACAGAGATCAACGTAGGCTGCAAGCAGCCCCTGCCGAAACTCTCGTCTGCGTTCAGTGAGGACACGAAGTGCAAGGATACGGTCAATCGTTGACCTCTTTGGTGTAAAGCCTGACTGCTCTGGACGCTGGTGCTCAAGCAGATGGTGGCGAACCCTATCAAAAATTATCCGAGCAAAGACCTTGCCCGGCACTGAGAGCAGCGTCACCCCTCGGTAGTTGTTGCAGTCTTGGCGATCACCCTTCCCTTTCCAGAGAGGGACAACAAGGCCCCTCTTCCAGTCAGTTGGGATGATGCCTGTGTTCCAGGCAGAGCAAAAAACTGCATGCAACGACACGAGTGCAGCATTTCCACCAGCTTTGAGAAGTTCGGCATGGATGCCACAGATCCCTGGAGCTTTACCCCGTTTCAACTGGTTCACCGCAGCCCGTGTTTCCACAAGCGTAGGTGGACCACAGTTGATTCGAGGGTCAGCAACAGGGATTGTAACACCCTTGACGTCCAACTCGACAGTTGGGGGATCAGCCTGGTACAACCGCTCAAAGTAACCGGCCCAGCGGGCCTTCACTTCAGACTCCTCTGTCAAGAGCCTGCCACTCTCTGCTCGAACTGTAGTGCTCCGAGGGATGGGCTTGGATGAACGTAATGCGCGAATTCCCCTGTAAGCGGGACGAGAATCACCTGTCCACAGCTGATGCTCTACCCCCTCACAGATTCCTCGCACATAGGCCTCCTTGTCCACCCTCAGTGCACGTACAGTTTTACGCCTCAGCTCCCTGAACAGCTCAGCTCTGCCATTCAGCCTGGCCCTGCGACTCTGGTCAATGGTATCCAGTGTCCCTTGAGAGACAAAATTCTTCTTTGCCCTGCGGTGAGCTCCAAGGCATCCACCGGCAACATCGAGGACGGTGGTCTTGAAGGCGCTCCACAACTCTTCAGGACCCCCAAAGCACCCAGACCCCCCAAGTGTCCACTCAGCCTGTTCGCAAACTCCTCAGCTACTCTCTCATCCCTGAGCTTGGCAACATCCAGCCTCGGCTGGGATGGTACCATTCTCCAGGATTTAAGGTGCAGCTTTAGAGTTGCTACAACAAGCCTGTGGTCAGTATTGAGGAACTGAGCACTCCGGTAGACCCTGCAGTTCTGGAACATCCTCCAACGACCGTCAATGAGGACATGGTCAATCTCCTTTGCCACACCACCAGCGTTGGAATACCAAGTCCAGCGATGAGCTTGTGGGCGCTGAAACCATGAACCAGCCACCCTAAGTCCATGACTTCTTGCAAAGTCAAGGAACTTAGTGCCATTCTGGTTCATAGTTCCTGACCCATGGGGACCAACACACACCTCATAACCATCCCTATCAGTTCCAGTCGATGCATTGAAATCCCCCAAGACTAGAAGTGTATCTCGTCTGGGGCACTGATCAACCACAGACTCGAGTGTGGCGTAGAATGCATCCTTCACGGTGAGATCACTCGCCTCAGTCGGAGCATAAACAGAGACCAGGGAAATGACACCTAAGGAGTGACGAATCCTTAATCTCATAATACGCTCGTTGACCGGTGTTACCTCAATTATCATTGGGGTCAGCTTATTGGACACAGCTACAGCAACTCCTTGGGTATGGTAACCATCAGAGCGACCAGACCAATAGTAGGTGTAACCACCCACCATTATCTCGCCGCAATCCGGTCTCCGAACCTCAGAGAGAGCTGCAATCCCGATGTCCAAACGCTTGAGCTCAGATGATAACAGAGATAGGTGATCATCCTCTCTTAGGGATTGGACATTCCAGGCACCCACCCGAAGGGACCGCCTCAGGTTAACCCAAGGAGACCGCCGTCTGGTGGACGACACCTCAGCACCACTCCGACACACTCTCCCGCAATCTGACCCAGGGATGTTACCTCGTGGTTTCCCTCCTATCAAAGATTGAGGGTCCCGAAGGCTTTGCCCCAATCCCGTCATCCGGTGAGCTGCCCTGCGAAGGGAAGCTGCACAGGAGGTACTCCCACGGAGTGGGTTTTCAGATTTTTTTGCGTTTTGCGGAATGAAGGGTTTTACGGTGGCCGGAGTGCAAATCCTGCCACCAACCTCCTAATAAGAAGTGACCCAACTGCAGGAGGACGTCCGCAGACACAGTTGGGCACTAGATATGGATGGCCGTTGGCTCACAAGGAGCTCCTCCGCCCTTTGACAGGTTTTGTTTTTAATCCTGCTGGGTGTCCATATCCAAACACCCTCCTCACCAGAAAACCTGGTTGGGGAGACGGTTTAGTCGCCGACAACCCGACCATGGAACAGGTTAGTACAGGTTTACATGGTACCTGTAGCAGGTCACAGATCGAACCTGACCTGACAGAATCACTACACGTTCCCGGGAGTGCCCTTAATCCACCGTTGTTGAATTCATTGAATTCTGTTAATCCGTTCTCAAGTTGTAACATGACAAACACACATACAGACATGGCTCCTTTAATACTTTCGACTTCCCTCGCAACCCAGTGAGGCTTTTTATCACTTAGGTTCCAATGGGAGATGAGATGACATCAGATCACATTGAAAAAAAAAAACAGTAATGATCAATGGCCTGCTTAATCCTGGATTGCGGTTGTAATTTATTCACTGTGTTGTAATAGTCATGTTTTTTCAATCAAACAAAAATACATGTACTACATCCTCGCCGAGCCTTGAATGTGGTACAAACATTTTTCAAGTGTGACCCTGGTTTGCTTTGTGTTTGTTCGAGATCGCAACTACAATTTTTATCACTTGAGAGGACTCTGCTGATACTTGATGTGGGTTTGATTGTGGTTCTGTGTTGCCTTGTAGGCTTGCAAGATGCAGGGAGGGGGGAGAGTGGGGTTGGTGCCAAGTCAGACCCTTGAAGAGAAGCGTAAGGCTTACGTCCGATCTGACTTTGACTGTACTTCCAAAGGTGAGCCCCTGCCTTGATTTTCTTGATAACCATTCTCAACCACCACCACCACCACCACCACTCTCATTCCCATTATTGAACGTATAGTAGTTTCCTTATTGATTCAAGGCACATTTTCCACTGATGCTTTATGTTGTTTTTTTATCTGCTCATTAGTTTAACATCCATGCAAAGAAAAATGATATATTTTCAGTTTTTTTCCCCTCATGCTGACCAATTATTCCTCGTGTCCCTGCACCACTCAACCCGAGCTGTCCTGAATATTGTTTCCATTTTAATTTATCCAACCTGCACTGGCTGGCAATTCGTGCTGGCTCTGATTATTTTCGCTCCTTTTCCAAACGCAGGCTGCATGAAAGTACCGCACAACCCTGACCAATCGATTGAATGTTAGATTTTTCCTTTGTTTAGATTTCGGTTTAATCAGCTTAAAAAAAAAGAGCCAGCACATACCTTGAATGTCGATTGTCTTGTGGTGTTTCGATCACATTGTCTTGTTAGTCTTTTACATCCTTTTTCTTATCTTCTGTTTTCAGCTTGCTTTAATATTCTCGTGTAACTTTTGCTTTCATGCAAAAAGCTCCAAATAATTCTTAGGATTGTCAAAACCAAAACATTGGAATCGATCCTTTTGGTTTTTGCTACAAAGCTTGCCGGGAAAGAACCAATTACATCCGTAGAAAACTCACATTGCAAGGAAACGGGAGCTTTCCACTCCACTTGGGTGAAAATTGAAAGTGATAGTTTGCATGATCACCAAGGTCAGCTTGAAACCAGGTTTTTCAACTTGGGGTTGAGTGGTGGAAGGAACTCGGCACGAGATGCGTTCAACATTTCACAGTGCTGAGTGTGGCTTTGACATTCTTAAAGATTGTTGTGCTCGTCAATTGGAATGTTTTTCATGAAGCATTAGATTGTTACCAATTGCTGATGCTGAAAAGCATTCCGCAGCAATGCTCAATCCTGATGATTGTCATCTATATGCAATTTCCATAGGTATTTGTATTTGTCCCTCCACTCTCCCTTCCACCACGGCAGAAAATGAAGCACATTGTTGAATTAACTCGAGAAACAATAAAACGTGAGAATTTTGAACGAAGAAATCACACTCTTCGGTAAATACACATGTTGAGCTCTTCCATGAAGCCGTATCATGAAAACTAATCGTATCCAAGATTTTTTTTAAACATTTTTTTGTTTTTACAGTATCGAGGGCTCGTGCTGGAAGCTGTCACACATACATCTCACACACATGGACATACAGCCAAATACACGAGACACAATACAGGACTGTTAAACGAGACAAACAAGGCCACTGAGCTTGGGGGTAGTGCCGTCACTTCCCGGGATGCGATGGGTACCAGCGACGTCACAACAATTGCGCTGCCTTTCTCGCCGCACTCAGTAGGCATTTTCTCAGGAGGAATTTCCTCCTCCCCATGGATGTAAATCTGTTTCTATTGTGCTTTTGTCAAGAGGACACCAAGGGAATTTTGCCACCCTCTACCCCCAACTCTTTATTTATTTTTCAACAGTGGTCAATTTAAATGTTGAATTTTTTTAATACCTTTTTTTTATTCAATGACATGTGTGAAAAATGAAGAGAAAAGATCGCTGGTATTTCAAAAAAGTCACAATAATATTATTTTCCTATCTATACTCGAAGAGAGATGTCTGTTTGTTTGTCTGTCTTTCTGTGTGTCACCATGTTTCTCAAAGATGGTGGGAAGGATCTACATCAAACTTTCAGAGGTTCATCAGTGAGTGCTACAGAGTTTTAATCCAAGAAAATGTTTGAAAATTTTGAAGAAAAAAATGAAGTTTCATATTTTTGTTTTTTAATCGCTCTATAGTGCATAACGTCTTTGTAGCTATGTGAAACGTAATTCGATTTAAAGATCCCCGACCCCATTCCTTTGTAGGTGAAAGAAAGTGATGCCTCACAAAAAAAAAGTATAAAAAAAAATTTGATTTCTTCAAAATGCCAACAGGATTAGAACCTCCCCATGGACGTAAATCGAGCACCCCTGATAGTAAGTACAGTATATTATAACTTTATTTGTCATATTTCACAGCAGGATGATGTCGTAGTTGCCTCTGATTGATCTGCTCTACGGCTCATTTACACGCATGCCCGTGTCAAATTTGACAAAAGTGCTGCAGTTATTTCAACCAACAACACTGCTTTGATTTTTATGCAATATTAAACACGTAATATTGGTAATTATTCTCACCTTCATTGTTCTACTAAAATAAGAAAACATGGTTTGATCATTTTCAAACGCAAAGCAAATCGGGTACACTCGAACAATAATGCTCATTGGGCAATCACAGTGATAGCAGGATTCAAAATTGACTGTTTATAACTTTCCCGCCACCAAAATCTGTGTTCATTGATGGGTGATGGCCTTGCATCACCTCTTGGCAATCGCATGATTTTGTGTACCTCTCCACCACAAAAATATAGCTCGTGCCTCAAGTGATAACTCATGATGCAGATAGCAGAAGGGCAAATATGCTCAACCATGTCTGTCGTCGATATTTTCCCAAAGAAGGTAGCATTGGAGTTAAAATAATAAGTTAACAATTTTCTTGGAGACTTCGATGCCTTTATGCATGGCTCAATGGTGTACTGCTCTCCTCTATGGGCTGGCATCCCAGCATCAAATCTGTCTCTCCTGAAGTCAATGAAATCAAAACATCTCAACATTATTGCCATCTCCTACAATAAGGCTGAAGCAGAAGGCCTGTCACTCACATTGCGGACATGTAGGTCACCTCTAATTTTATCACCTCTCCTTTGATCTAGCTCCCTCTGCACTCTCACTCCTTTGTCATATCTTCCAGCAACCTCGGCAGGTCCAACTTCTTCCAGTAACCCTCTCCGGATTTACTCCCATAATCCAAACTTATGCACACATTCTCTCATCTGTGGAATTGCCTTCCTGAACCGCAGTTCAATCTCACTCTTCCCTCCAAGGGTTCAAGCAGATGATGCACCACCATCTCATGTTATATCCTATCCCTATTCACACTCTTTTTACCCCCGTTAACTCTGCCTAACCTCTTTCAACTCTCTTACTTTCAGGATACTGTGTTTCCTCCCCTCCTCTCTTTTCTCTTTCCCGATTCATTTGTTCCCTTGCTTATTGCATTGAACTGTTTCTCTATTGCTTAATGGTGAGGGTGGCAGGCTTGGGATCTTAACATCCTGAGTTCAAATCCTGCTCAGCTGTCGAATTAATATCAGGTGGGGTTGACTCAGCCTGTCATTCCTTCCAAAGTCAGAAAAATGAGTACCAGCTTGCTGGGAGTGATTGAGCCATTCGAGTAGCCTTTGTGAGAGTGGTGACCTGTCCAGAATTGTGCCCAATAGCCCAGGAGACTGCTTTGGCAGCACCAATGCTCTGCACAGAGTCTGGTCCCAATGGATGAATGGTTTCTCGATGCGCCCAAATGTCAGCTTGTTGTCTTTTTATCCTCTGTCACTTCACTCTTCCATGTGCCTTGACCTTGTGTGGATGAAAGTGTCGTGATCTGAGAAGCGGGGGAGGTATCATGGAGTACATACCAAGTTAGCCAGGCTTGGATCTGTTTTATCTGTTAAATGGATCTGTTTAATGGCTGATGTGTTCCCTTGATGCTTCGCTATTGGAGTCGTGTCCCTTTGTCGACTTGCCCATCCATCTGGTTGACGTAGTTTGTGGACTAATTTGCAAGGACCTTCCAATGATTGCTTGGAAAATATAAAACCACACTTTCTGGTGCTGAGTGAGGTTCGGCAATCAGAGACCTGCAGAAAATCTTATGGACACCAATGATCTCGTAGAGAATTATCAGGGTATTTCAAGGTTTGAATGAGTGGTGAATTTCAAAGGTTTGTTCTGCCAAAGCATACTGGAGCTCAGATGTTGGAACAATTCAATGATATATACTCAGAGTTCCTACTAGATTTCATCCATTTATCATATCAACAATGAAAAAATGAACAATATGATTGAACAATGGTCAATAAATATCCCATGGTCGGCCTGTTTGTGGATGAGGTAATGATCAGTCTCATTGATTGGTTTCCAGCATGACGTAAGGTGACATGGAAAGGTGCTAAGAGCAGAGACCAAATATATTTAAAAGGGTTGCATGCTGTGTGAACACAGACAGGAAGGAAAGTGTTCTTGGTGAGCGAGATCACCGCTGGAGAGAAATTGTGACCCCGGTCCTCAATCAAGCTGTGTCCCACCATGCTCAATCGCTGCTCCTCTGTGATTTGCCTGTTGTGTGGTGGAGAGGGTCGGCCTGTCTGGCCCCCAACAATTGAGCATACCCTTTGATTGTCTTTCCACCTCTTCAATCCTGGGAGAACTTAATGCACTTTCAGGCTGAGTTTTCAACGAATTTGAATGCTCATGAGATTTCTCATATTTCAATATGTGCTTGGCTTGACTGCACAAATGGTGAGAAAGAAAATCCAAACATTCTCTATGTCTTTCATATTCACCAAACTGATCAGTTGTTCTATAGGGCTGGCCTGTGAAAGAAATGTCCAAGATATAGGAGGGTGTTTCAAGGTGGAAGTGGACTGTTTTTTTTTATTGTAGAACATGTAAAAAATAATTAAATGCTCAAATCTTGCGGAACAATATTGTCTACTTTGAGCAAGTCATGTGGGAAATGAAGCAATGATAGTTTCTTGTTTTTTAATACTTGGTCAAATCCTGTGGAAGAGCTCGGACACAGAACAGATCAGGACACATCATAACAAAGGGAACAGCAGGGTGGAGGGAGAAAGTTCATGGAGACTGAAAAACAGGGGATTTTTTTTCCGTATACCTTGTCGAGGCTCGTATGAGAGCTAACACACAACGCACAGCAAGGGGGCATGAGACAAGAGGGGCGGGAGGGGGAAGGACAAAACAGTGGGGAACTGAGACATTAGATCATCTGTGGAAGGGAGAGGGATGGGGCAGGGAACATGGGGGAAACAAGATGGACTTTACAGGGACTTTCAGGAAGGAAAGCTGGGAATTTGAAGGAGGTGGGTTTGGGGTGGATTAACGGGGATAGAAAAGATCGAGGATTTGGATGGGGGACGTTAAGAGGTGGTGGTGAACAGCTGTTTTGAAGGCTTGAAGGGAAGAATGGGATTGAACAGAGTAAGAGAGTTTATTCCAAGGGCGGGAAAAAAAGAGGAATGAAAGAGTGAAGGTGAGCAGTGATTCGTGATTTTGGTAGTTTTACCAGAAGGGGGTTGTTGGTGGACCTTGAGCGCCCTGTGGAAATATGGGAGGGGGGGGCACATTGCAGACAGAGCAGGGGGGCGAGGCTGGAGAGGAGACGGTAGAAGACAGAAAGACCACCGACCTGCCTGCGGTGAGAGAGTGAGAGACCCAAAGACTCAGCCTCATTGCAGGAGATACTAATGATCCTAAATGCTTTGGTTTCCACAGCGTGAAGCCGAGAAAGGTGGGAGGCAGAAGCACCAGCCCAGAGGGGAGAGCAGTACTCCATCAGGCTATGGTTGAAAGCTTTGCCTGTGGTAAGGCGCTCAGGTGGGCCGAGGAAGAACATACACCAGAAACAAATTGGATGAGATGCCACCAGGATTTGGAGGAGGGAGAGAGGTTTTTGAGTTCAGACTTGAGATTAGAAAGATGTTATTTTCTGGCTCTCCTGAGGGTAGATACACACTTGTTCCGAGCTTTTTGGAAGGAATTGAGATTACCTTCAGTTGGGTTTGCTTTCCATGAAGCAAACGCAAGTTGTTTCAGGACAACTACCTTGCCACAAGCTTTAGTGAACCATGGGTGGGAGGAAGAGAAGGACAACTGAAGGGTTGGATGCAGGTAACGATGAAGGATAGGGGAGAACGCAAGAGGTGAACAATATGGATCCATAAGCAAAATTTTGGGAGGGTGGTGGTGGTTTAACGGGTGCAAAAAAGATTATGGTTTTGGAGAGGGGATGACTTGAGATGGTGGTGAACAGCTGTCTTGATGACCTGGAGGGAAGAATGAGATTGAAGAAAGTATGGAGGGCTGTTCCACAGGTGGGAAACAAAGAGGAATAAATGAGTTGAGGTGAGCAGTGGTTCTGGATTTAGGCAGTTTCACTCGGAGGAGGATGCTGGTGGACCTCATGAATCCTGCAGATCGATACCTTTGTGGGTGGGGTGGGGGGGGGCAACAAAGCCTGGAGAGGGCAGAGTGTGCAAGGCCAGAAATGAGGCAGAATTAGACAGGGAGACCACCAACCTGGCTGCGATGGTGAATTGATAGTCCAATAAACTCATCTTCATTGTGAGAGATTCCAATGATCTTGAAAGCCTTGGTTTCCATGACATCAAACTGAGCAAGATGTGAGTCGGGGGAGCCAACGAAGAGGGGAGAGCAGCACTCCATCAAGGTGTGGATGAAGGCGTTGTAGGTGGATCGGAGCTCAGGTATGTCAAGGAAGGACTTTGGATGACGGAAGATGTCCACTTGTCTGGCTTTGAAGACCAACTTTGATCTGTAGCTGGCTCAAGAAAGATCATGGCTGATGGTGAGACCCAAGAGTACGAGTGCAGACTGAACATTATTTGTTTATTTTTTTGTGTGTGCGTTTGGTTTGAGAGGTTTTTTTTTGAGAAAGTAGATGGGAGGACTTGCGGTTCGGTCCTTTTGGAGAACGAGAGTGAGGATGAGGGATTTCTCTGGATTTAAAGACATGTGCCAAGTGTTTGACGAGTTTGTGATTTTGTCAAGGTCTGAGGAGAGGGAAGACATTGCACCTCTGTCAGAAGGATGAGGTATGTCACGGCATAAGTTGGAGTCATTCATTATCAAAGAGATTAATTCAGATTGATGAAGATTACTAATATGATGGGAGCCTTAGAACACTGCCTTGTGGACACTCCAGCCTTGACGGGGAAAGGAGAAGACAGGATTCTATCGAGAACCGCACGTTGGCGACGAGAGTGGAGGAAGTCAGTAATCCAAGAGTGGGGTTGGCCTTGGATTCCATTGGCAGACAGTGGGAAGAGGAAGGCAGGATACCAGACTATCAAAAGCTCGAGATATATCCAGAGAGATGGCCCTGATCTCATGTCTGACATTGAGGGCCTCCATCCATTGTTGGTTGAATAGAAGCAGTATGTGCAAGGTTGAGTGACCAGGTCGGAATCTGAATTGATGATCTGAGATGAGGCTGTTGGAGAAATGGAATGATTTTATGTTCACTGCGATGATGGATTCCATGTTCTAGCTGATGATTGGAAGTAAGATAATTGGGCTGTCGTTAAGGGGATCGGTTTTTGCACCTTTATAGCTCACCTGGAACGTAGTTCGGGGAGGTTATAGGATGGCGCGTCGTCCGTCCGTCCACAAATACTTTCAACTTCTTCTCTGAAACTACACATACGATTTCAATGAAACTTTACCACAATGTTCATCACCGTGTGTGTACCAAAGTTTGTTCATGGCATTAAAAAAATAGGGCCCTAAGATGGTCCATGGGGTTTGCCCCCCCCCTCCCCAAAATAGATATTTGCATTCTTCTCAGAAACTACAGATGCAATTCTGATATTTTTTTAAACTTAACGACCAGAAGCTTCATCACCCGTGACATACAAAAGATTGTTCACACCATTAAAAAAAATCAGGGTCTGAGGGTGTCTCCAGAGGGAGTTTATGGGGGGGGGTTGCCTCCCCCCCCTAAAAAAGAGATATTTGCTTTCTTCTCAGAAATGATACAATTCCGATGAAGCGTGACCACAACCTTCATCACCCGTGGTGTTCCAAAGTTTGTTCATGGCATTAGAAAAATCGAGGTCCAAAGGGGTCTAAGAGGGATTGCCCCCAAAATATGTATTTGCTTTCTTCTCCAAAACTACACACACAATTCCGATGAAATTTTACCACAACCTTTATCACCCATTATGTCCCAAGGTTTGTTTATGCCATTAATAAGATTGAGTTCTGAAGGGGTCTAAGGGTGGTTGCCCCACAAAATAGGTATTTCCTTTCTTCACGGAAACTACACACACAATTCCGATGAAATTTCACCACATGCTTCATCACCCGTGATGTACCAAAGATTGTTCACACCATGAAAAAAATCAGGGTCTAAGGATGTCAACGGGGGGTTTCCCCCCAAAATAGGTATTTCCTTTCTTCTCTGAAACCACATACACAATTTGATTGAACTTGAGCACAACCTTTATCACCCATGATGTACCAAGATTTGTTCATGGCATTAAAAAAACAAACATCGGTATTTATTTTGTGGGACATCCATGCCTACCAGCGGTTACCTGATTATGTTATCCAGCCGCAACCAGGTGAGGGCCCAGGAGTATTGCCTCTATACTTGTGTAATGCTGCGATGATGGCTGATTTCCAAGCAGATGGAAGATAACCTATGGTAAATTACAGGGTGAAAAGGGCAGAGAGAGGAAGTGCAAAAGCAGCAGAGCAAGTTGTTATTCCACGTGAGCTGATACCATCCGGTCCAGTTGCAGAGTCTGAGTCAAGGGTATCCAGAAACTTTTCCACCCTTTCAGGTGCAAAATACATAGAATCCAGGAGCAGTTGGGTGCAACTGGGAAGGCTGGATACAGAGAGAGAGAAAGGGGTGAGGGACACAACGTTTTGAAGCAAACACAGAATTGAGGCATTCAGCCTTCTCACTTGGGGAGTAAGTTGTGGTGCCATTTGAGGTGAGAGAAGGGATGGAAAGGGAGCACATGCCAGAGACAGACTTAACGAGGTTGTAAAAGCATTGTGGGTAAAAATGAAAATTGTGGCCAACACGTGTGCTGATGAGCTGAGGTGAATCATTCAGTTCCTTTTGAAGGACAACATCAAACCAGCTGAAATTCTCAAGAGACTGCATACAATTTGGTGATGTACGTCTTCCACATTGTTAGGCTATCCCCTCGCACAGCGGGAGACGGGGTTTTGCAACTCGTGTGTTTGTGTGTGTGTGTGTGTGTGTGTGTGTGTGTGTGTGTGTGTGTGTGTGCGTGCGTGCGTGCGTGCGTGCGTGCGTGCGTGCGTGCGTGCGTGCGTGCGTGCGTGCGTGCGTGCGTGCGTGCGTGCGTCCAAGCCATAACTTTTTTTTCCCATTTTAGCTTTTTTGATGAAATTTTCAACAAACATTTATTTTGAGAATTTGGAGAAAATAATTAAAAATTGGGTAAAATATGAAAGGACAAAGTCATAATGACTATAATAGCCCTTATTAGTCTCGCTGCAGCCCATCAAGCTCAAGACACCCCGTGTTCTTTTTTAATCGCTTCTATGTATCTTTATTTATTGACTATTGACATTCAGTGTGTATATCCAGGCCATAACATTTTTACCAATTGAGTTTTTGTCATTGAATCTTCAACAAACCTTTATGATGCGAATATGGAGAACACAAATTAATAAAATGTACATTTTTTTTTAACTGTCATTTTCGTCAATTTATTTCGGTTACAAAGTGGACGTGCACGGGCTTTGCATTTCAAGACGTTTTCTAGTTTTGTATTTTAATGGTGAGAAATCTAAAGCAGTCTCACATGTAACCAACTGTTGTCCCACATGGAGACATTAAAAGTGTTGAACAGACAATTTTGGAGAATTTTCAGCTGAAATTACATGACATTGCAAGGAAACTCATACAAATTTGATTTCATTTGGACAGGATTATTTTATCCACGAAGTAAATAACCTTCACTGTTAAGCAGTGAAATGCTGAAAGTTTTTGATATTCATTCATAAATATTCACAAAGTACATTTCCTCCCTCTCCGAGTCTCAATATCTCAAACGTATTTTGCATTATGTGCATTACTGTATATTTAATGAATGATCAGCATCTTCTTCCCCAAAGCTTTATTGTTGTTTTTTGACACTTCATTTGTTTTGCAAGGATGATGATGACATTCATCGACGTCAATTACTTCTTTTTATATAATAATTTTCTGTTATATCGTTTCATTCTTCCCTTACTTGCTGTTGATTTATTCTTTGGCAACCTCCCACGTGTTCAAATGCACTTATTGATACAGCCCTCATGGAGCAATGAGGATGAAAATGATGGTTGGGTGTACCTGCAGTGCCTATAGAAAGTCTCCACCACCTTTTCAAAATTTTCACCTTTTGTTACCTCATAGCCTGGAATTAAATTGCATTAAATCAGCCTTTTTCCACCTTTATTGACACATCGTAACTCACAACTTCCAAGTGAAAAATAAATTCCACAAATTTCAGGAAATTAATTGAAAATACGAAACTAAAATAGCTTGGTTGGATAAGTGTCCCACCCCCTTGAGTTAATAGTTGGTGGAAGCACCTTTGAGAGCAATTACAGCTGTGAGTCTGTTGGGATAGATCTCTACTTATTTTGCCTGCCTTGTTTGAGCAATATTTTCCCTTTCTTCCATACAAAACTGTTCAAGCTCAGTCAAGTTGTATGGGGAGCGTTGATGGACAGCAATCTACAAGTCATTCCACAGATTTTCGATTGGATTTAGGTCTGGGCTCTCACTCGGCCACTCAAGGACATTTATCTTTTGGTTTCTTAGCCACTCTATTCGAGCTTTGGCTGTGTGCTTTGGGTCATTGTCATGCTGAAAGGTGAAGTTCTGTCCCAATTCCAGATTTCTTGCAGAGGGCAGCAGGTTTTCCTCTCAAATGTTTCTGTATTTTGCTGCATCCATTTTCGCTTCTATCCTTGCAAGTGCCCCAGTCCCTACTGATGAGAAACATTCCCATAACATGATGCTGCCACCACCATGCATCACAGGAGGGATGGTGTTCTTTGGGTGATTTGCTGTGTTTGGTTTTCACCAAACAATGTTTTGCATTTAAGCCAAAAAGATCCATCTTGGTTTCGTCAGACCACAAAACTTTTACCATATGGCTTCGGAATCTCTGGAGTGTTTTTTTGCACACCCCAAACGGGACTCAAGGTGAGATTTTTTGAGTAATGTCTTCCTTCTTGCCCCCCTACCGTGCAGGCCAGACTTGTGGAGTGCTTGGGATATTGTTGTCAAATACAGCGACTGGTCTTTGCCATAAAGGCCTGAAGCTCTTTCAAAGTTGCCGTTGGCGACTTGGTGGCCTCTCTGGTCAGTCTCCTACTCACGTGGTCATCCAGTTTGGAGGGACATCCTGATCTAGGCAGAGTCTTCGTGGTGCCGAACGCTTTCCACTTCTTCATTATTGTCGACTGTATTGCATATTGCAGCACTCTCTGAGATTTGGAGACCGGATTGCGGCGAGATCATGGCGGGCGGTTACACTTACTATAAGGCTGGTTACTCTGATGGTTACCATGCCCAAGGAGTTGCTGAAGCTGTGTCCAATAAGCTGACTGCAATGATAATTGAGGTAACACCGGTCAACGAGCACACGATGAGACTAAGGATTCGTCACTCCTTGGGTGTCATTTCCCTGGTCTCTGTATATGCTCCGACTGAGGTGGTGATCTCACCATGAAGGACGCATTCTATGCCACGTTTGAGTCTGTGGTTGATCAGTGCCCCAGGTGAGATACTCTTCTAGTCTTGGGGGATTTCAATTCATCGACTGGAACTGATAGGGATGGTTATGAGGTGTGTGTTGGTCCCCTTGGGTCTGGAACTGTGAACCTGAATAGCACTACGTTCCTTGACTGTGCAAGAAGTCATGGGCTTAGAGTGGCTGGTTCATGGTTTCAGCGCCCACAGGCTCATCGCTGGACTTGGTATTCTATCGCTGGTGGTGTGGCAAAGGAGATTGGCCATGTGCTCGTTGAAAGTCGCTGGAGGATGATCCAGAACTCCAGGGTCCACTGGAGTGCTCTAGTTCCTCAATACTGACCACAGGCTTGTAATAACTCTGATGTCTTGCCGGTGGATGTCTTGGAACTCACCGTTGGGCAAAGAAGAATTTTGTCTCTCAAGGGACACTGGACACCATTGACCAAAGGCACAGGGCCAGGCTGAACGGCAGAGCTGAGCTGTTCAGGGAGCTGAGGCGTAAAACTATGTGCACTGAGGGTGGACAAGGAGGCCTATGTGCGAGGAATCTGTGAGGGGGAAGAGCATCACCTGTGGTCAAGTGATTCTCTTCCTGCTTCCAGGGGAATTCACACATGACGTTCCTCCAAGCCTGTCCCTCGGTGTACTGCAGTTAGAGCAGAGGGTTGTCGGCTCTTGACGGAGGAGTC
The DNA here is from genome assembly GCF_056783735.1 of Eptatretus burgeri. Lineage (NCBI taxonomy): Eukaryota > Metazoa > Chordata > Myxini > Myxiniformes > Myxinidae > Eptatretus > Eptatretus burgeri. Next base: position 17,810,810 of record NC_140964.1, on the reverse strand, counting down.
CGAAATGAAGACCCGCTGGGCCGGTGACTTTGAGCGACTGTACCAGGCTGATCCACCAGCTGTCGATTTGGATGTCAAGGCTGTTCCTCTCCCTATTGCTGACCCTCCAATCAACTGTGGTCCACCTTTGTTTGTGGAAACACAGACTGCGGTGAACCGGCTGAAATGGGGTAAAGCTCTGAGATCTGAGGCATCCATGATGAACTTCTCAAGGCTGGTGGAAATGCTGTACTTGTGTCATTGCATGCAGTTCTGTCATTGCCTGGAACACAGGCATCATCATAACTGACTGGAAGAGGGGCCTTGTTTTCCATCTCTGGAAAGGGAAGGGTGATTGCCAAGACTGCAACAACCTGATTATGTTATCCAGCTGCAACCAGATGAGGGCCCAGGAGTATTGCCCCTATGTTTGTGTAATGCTACGATGATGGCTGCGATGATGGATGATGGCTGTGGTGACGTGCCAGGCAAGTGACCCTGCTCTCAGTGCCGGGCAAGGTCTTTGCTCGGATAATTATTGATAGGGTTCACCACCATCTGCTTGAGCACCAGCATCCAGAGAAGTTCGGCTTTACACCAAAGACGTCAACGATTGACCGTATCCTTGCTTTTCATGTCCTCACCGAACGCAGACGAGAGTTTTGGCAGGGGCTGCTTGCAGCCTTTGTTTATCTCTGTAAAGCGTTTGATCCAGTGAATCGGGATGCCCTCTGGAGGATTTTTGGCCTTCGTTGGGTGCCACCAAAACTGATCATTCCGATGTCTTAACTATACTCTGGTACTGAGAGTGCTGTGAGATGTGGTGGTACCATCTCTGACTTATTTCCACTCTGACTTATTTCCGTATTACATAAACAAGGTGCAAAAACTGTCCTCTTTAACTATACATCTCTAAGCTTACTTCCAATCATCAGTAAGCTCATGGAATCCATCATCACAGTTGATATGAAATCATTCCTTTTCTCCAACAACCTCATCTCAGATCACCAATTCTGATTCAGACCAGCTCACTCTACCTTGCACATGCAGATTCTGCTCTCCCAACAATGGATGGAGAGCCTCAATGTCAGACATGAGATCAGGGCCATCTCTCTCGACATATCTCGAGCCTCAGATTCAGTCTTGCACCCCAACTTGCTCTCCAAAGTCTCCAACAATGACTTTCAAGGCCATCTCCACACACGACTTGTTGACTTCCTCTCCTCTCTTCAGGTGTTGTCCTTAATGGATTCCTTTCATCTCTTCTCTCTGTTAAGGCTGGAGTGCCGCAAGGCAGTGTTCTGGGCCCAGTCCTATTTCTGATCTTCATCAATGATCTCACTGACTCTCTGGAAAATCCTCTTTATCTATTTGTTGATGATTCCACCTAATGCCATGGAATTCCTCATCCTTCAGCAGGCTGCAACCTTTTCCCTCTCTTCAGAAGTTTACAAAATTACAAGCTGGTCAAACACTTGGGTGTCTTTCACTCCAGCCAAATATATCTCTCTATCATCTTTATATCTCTATATCTCGACCTCGATGTCGATGTCAATATCTCTCTCCATCTCTATATCTTTACAATCTTGATCTCTCTCTCACTCTCACTCTTCAAAAGGACCGTCTGGTAAACCCTCCCATCTACTTTCTTAACAATCCCCTTGAAGTTCAGTCACTTTATCTCTTGAAGTTCAAAAGTTCTCTTGATCAGTCAGGATTTTTCTTGGTCAAACCATGTATCTAAATTGGCCTGCAAAGCCAGTTGCTGACTGGGCATTCTTTGTCGTATAAAGTCCTACCTTGGCATACCTGAACTCCTGTCCACCTTCAAGGCCTTCATCTGCAGCTTGATGTAATACTGTTCTCCCCTCTGGGCTGGTTCCCCTGCATCACACGTTGTTCCGCTAAACTCCGTGGAAACAAAGGCCTTCAAGATCATTGGAATCTCCCACGTATGATGAAGCCGAGTCTATGGGCCTATCACTTTCCTTTCGCAGCAGGTCGATAGTCTCTCTGTCTTCTACCACCTCCTTTCTGGTCTTGCATCCTCTGTTCTTTCCGTGCTTTGTCGCCCTGAGGTTTCTGCAGGGCACAGATGGTCCAAAATCAATCTCCTTCTGGTGAAACTCTCAAAATCCAGTCACTGCACACATGTGCTCATTATATCCTCTCCACCCCCCCACCTGTGGAACCAACTTTCATGGTGTCGTCAATCTCTCTTCCCTTCAAGTCTTCAAAGCTGCTGTTCACCACCATCTCAGATCATCCACCATCCAAAACCATGATCTTTCATTCCCCTGTCAACTATTTGTCCAACTTTGATGACTGTGTCTTGCATGTTTTCTTCTTTTTTCTTCTTCTTCTTCATTGTTTTATGTGGGTTTTTTTTATCCCCCGCCACGTGGCGGAAGGGGGATATTGTTGTCACCCGGGTCGTCCGTCCGGCTGTCCGTCCGTCCGTCCGGCTGGCTGGGCGTCAACATTTATAGCTGTGAGTGCGATAACTCGTAAAGTGTTCGCCATATCGATTTGAAATTTGGGTCACACATGTACCACCTGAAAAGGAAGAACCCTATTGATTTTGGGCATGGCCGGATCCAAGATGGCCGACTGGGGCGGTCGTCCGTCCGTCTGTCCGTCCATCTGTCCGGCTGTCTGTCCGTCCGTCCGTCCGGCTGGCTGGGCGTCAACATTTATAGCTGTGAGTGCGATAACTCGTAAAGTGTTCGCCATATCGATTTGAAATTTGGGTCACACATGTACCACCTGAAAAGGAAGAACCCTATTGATTTTGGGCATGGCCGGATCCAAGATGGCCGACTGGGGCGGTCGTCCGTCCGTCTGTCCGTCCGTCTGTCCGGCTGTCTGTCCGTCCGTCCGTCCGGCTGGCTGGGCGTCAACATTTATAGCTGTGAGTGCGATAACTCGTAAAGTGTTCGCCATATCGATTTGAAATTTGGGTCACACATGTACCACCTGAAAAGGAAGAACCCTATTGATTTTGGGCATGGCCGGATCCAAGATGGCCGACTGGGGCGGTCGTCCGTCCGTCTGGCTGGCTGGCTGGGCGTCAACATTTATAGCTGTGAGTGCGATAACTCATAAACTGTTCGCCATATCGATTTGAAATTTGGGTCACACATGTACCACCTGAAAAGGAAGAACCCTATTGATTTTGGGCGTGGCCGGATCCAAGATGGCCGACTGGGGCGGCCATCTTGAAAAAAATGTTTTTTGTAAGAAATGGAAAACCGCTTATCTGATTTCAATTATTTTTCAATGGCGGGGGATTCCCCATCTCTGATGGTATATTTTTTTGTTTTGTTTTTGTATACCTTGTCGAGGCTCATATGAGAGCTAGCACACAACATACAGCAAGGGGGGGGGGCATGAGAAGAGAGGGGCGGGAGTGGGAAGGACAAAACAGTGGGGAACATAGACATTAGGGGATCTGTGGAAGGGAGAGGGATGGGGTGGGGAACATGGGGAACACAACATGGACATTACAGGGACTTTCAGAAAGGAAAGCAGGGAATTTGAAGGAGGTGGGCTTGGGGTGGATTAACGGGGGTAGAAAAGATCGAGGATTTGGATGGGGGATGATAGGTGGTGGTGAACAGCTGTTTTGAAGGCCTGGAGGGAAGAATGGGATTGAATAGAGTGGGGGAGTTTATTCCAAAGGCGGGAAAATAGAGGAATGAATGAGTGAAAGAGTTTTACTTTAATGTTTTAATACTTTCCTCTCGCCTCTTTCCTTGAGTGGCTTTATGTTTTATTTGGGGTGATTTCCATAAAAATTCTCCCTTTATTTTGTCCCTCACCCCTTCTGTTGGTTTCCCCACCCCCACACCCCCCCCCCCCGTTCCTGTTGTTCCTTTTGTTCTGTTGCATCCTCATCCATTCTGTGTTCTCGCTGTTCCACGGGCCTTGATTTTGTCTCGAAAAAAAAAAACTTTTCTCAATCCCCCTTCCATCCCTCCCCAGCCCCTATTTATCCTCCCAAAAAGAAATTTGCGAGAAATTTCATTGTAAATGCCTTTTGACACCTTATTTTCTACCGGCATGTGACGTATGCAGTATTTTCTTTCTGTTTCCATCTTTACCAATACACATTGTTGTTTATCACCACCTTATATTGTTGTGGGGCCGGGTATCGGTGGCGAGCACGACCACTAGGGGGAGCAGTTGAGTCGCCTCCACCGAACACACCGGAATTTAGGTCGTGACCCTCGGAAAAGTCTGAAGGTATGGGTCCCTGACAGGATCATGAATCGCCAATAATTCGACCGCGTGGAGTAGGATTAATTGCCAACTTCAATATACCTAAATATCCACGCAGTTCAACTACCGGGGAACCACACCCTTGGCAGGCCTCGAGCGGAACGAGCCGTTACCGTGCTCGAACCGTGTGTAACCCGAGCGGATGGTTACCGAGGTCCGTCGGTCCAAATGCACAATTATGGCAGCAACGGCCTTCCTAACCCCCAATACGCATCATGGCAATCCAATGGTAGAAAGGACAAGGACGAGCTGGTACATTCAACAAAAGGTAGATTTATTTCCAACAATAATTGAGGAATGAGAGGAGCACGCAAGGGAAGAGTTATCCGACAAAGCAATGCAAATAATGTACAACAAAAGCACTTAACAATTCTACTTAGAGACGGGCCCACACTCAGACACACACCCAAAGAAATGGACCCCGTCGGGTCTTTTATTGCCCCCTTCAGCTCGGAGGGAAGACGAGCTGAGGGGAGAGAACGTGCTGGCTTGCTGGCCGCGTTCGCGCGGCTCGACGTCCACACCTTCCCGGAGCTCCAGTCGCCAAAAGCACGGACCAAGGCAGCCAAACCCAGAGGAGGCGAGACGAGGTGGTCTCCCTTGATGAGATGGTCGACCGCTCGCTGTAATGCGCCAGACGAGACACCTCCGATGCACGGGATGCAGTCCGTCGCAGTTCCAGACAGAAGCGCTCTTGTCGACAACCACTCACTGGCTTTGGATGCCAGGTTGGAAATGTCTGAATTGAAATGTCCTTTTCCACAAGAAATGTCTCACACACGATGACAGGCTGCTTGGCAAATGCCACGATCTCTGTCTCTCCAAACTGGTCCCAACAACCACACTCCTCTTTAGGAGGGAGGGGCTTCTTCTCCTGGCCACTCACCTCCTGATTGGTCGGACCCATCGTGCGATTCCCTGGCCGTCTCCCATTGGACAGGCCCACGGTAGGCGGGGCAACCCCCACCCTTCTGGGTGGAGTCCCGATCGGAGGTGTTTGTAGCTCCGCCTGCCTCCTCACCTCCGACCACGTGCGTAATGGCGATGGTGTTGAGTGGGGGACGGGGCGCGTGAGACGCCTGCTCCTTGCCGATTGGCCAAAGAGGGACGCCGTTAAATTCCGCCCACGCACGCGCTCGCTGGCCGGCAAGCAAAGAGCTCGGACAATGCCGAAAGCAGAGAGTTGTTGTGGGTCGTTGGTTGGGACGTAAAATTCTAACTTCAAAAAAACTCCGCAGCGCACGTACAATGAATTCCCATTTGACTAGGGACGGGATCCTAACTGGAAACACATACTTACTGATATAACTGATCTATAGGACCTGGCTGTTGTGTGCAGTAAGCTTCCAAATTCATAACAATATATCCCCCATGATGCATATACAGTCAGAGCCAGCAGCTTCCAAAACCATTCATCTTCAATGATGCATATTCCTGTTTCATCTTTGCCTGGATTTACAAATCCCTGGGGCTGTGATGGAGTGCACTGGCACAGCCCACTAGCTCCATGAACAATCAGCACAGCCACAATCCCTGATGGCAGTTTAGGGATGATAAGATTTTCCTGACACATTCATGACGTGCTTGGTGGAGCTTTTTATTCTCTCCATTTCCTGCTTCCCTGGATGTTCTTTGAAAGATTTTTTTTTTTTGAATCATTTCTGCATGGAAGTCCTTCATTAATATTTTAAAAGTTTATTTCCAGTAAGTGACTGTCATCATAGTTTAGAGGAAGTGTACTCAGCTTTGAGCTCTTTTTCCTCGGTTCGGTTCTCGACCCACCTATAAATTGTCACTTTGATGTTTTGCAAGCAGGGCTTTCCACCCAGGAGTGGGCCATCTCTTTGGAGGACAGTAAATTCGGGACGAGTCTGCCGGTGTTGGTTGTTCGTGGACCTTAAATATTTCATGGTGCTTTTGTGAAAACTAGATTACATTGGCACCAAGGCCAGTTTACAAATTTCTGACCTGACTATCCCTGTGCAAGGAATGACAAACTACTACACTGCGTAATCCTTGGCATGTGACTGCTTCACGAACCCGCTCTCAGACCACCAACCAACATTTTGCAGGAATCAAGGTTGTTCAATTTTAGGAAATAGGTTTAACCTTTCAAAGTCCTTGTTTGCCTGGATTCCTTTCATCCCATCATGTCCTGTGTGTGGAATCACCTTGATCTTGTTTCCACCCAAACATGTATCCTCACTCCATCGCTTCAAGGTTACAGCTCCCCACCCACCCCCATGTCGTGTTGCCTAGTTGAATGGTATAGTTGAACACCCGGGATGTTTGTGTAGTTTTTTTTTTTGAAGCATTGTCTGCCAATTTCATCCTGCATAAAAACCTCACTTTTGCCATTGTGTTTGTTTTCCACAAAATAATTTAACAACTTATACGAGTGGATAATTGACTAATGCAGGTTGCTTTGTCAATACAGTCGAAGCATCCAGATGTAAGCATCGGTCTTTGAAGCAAACACTTTTGCTTGGTTCTGAAATAAATTTGGCTCCAGATTTTTCTGTTGTTGTCGTCATGATGTAATAACTCATTCTGTGTGTTCAAATAGACCATTGTGAGACGAGTGGTTTCAGCCTTGGACTTGCAACTCGATTTTCACATCCATGGAGCTTCGTGCTTCCAGTCAATTTTAACCAAAACACACTCAACCAACCATTCTCAAATCCCGTATGACCTGGTTCACTCATCCTTTGCGGACAAAATAGCCTGTGACGTGACATGTAGGATATCTTATTTAACTGCACTGGCAGTTCTATTAAATGACAGTCCATGAGAGCTTTCACATTGGTGGCGTGTCCGAATGACAGGGCAATATAAATTCAAATATTTGGTGAAGCAATGACCCACCGATGTGTCCTCAATATGCGATGGTGAATTTAAACACTTCTAGCAACACATGTTGAAATATTGGCAACTCGCTTTGATAAATTTGGAACTGAACATCGCTGGCTGTGATGTATGACTGTTGGTGAAGGGGACGAGGGGAATGATGGGGAGGGAAATGTTCATCAAGTGGGAGGTTTATGGTTGCTATAAGAAATACATATTCGACAGATAGTGACCTCCTAACAAATATGATCATTGAAATGGATTATGTTGCCATAAATTTTGGAATTCGATTTTAGCATGGTATCTCTCTTTTGGGATTACAGTATGACAGTGGCTGGGGCTGAAACTGTTTCTGATGAATTGTCTGTGGGTGGGATCCTAGTCCAAAATTGCAACGCAAAACCCTGCCCCACATTCATGCCAGTAAACTATTGATGGCCGGGGGAGGTGTCGAGCCACGTGATGTCTCTCGGTGACTCCTGCCCACTCCATCAGTATTGCATATTTTGTATTGCACGACGGCATTTGCTCCGGACAGCTGCTATGGATTCCCAGTTGTCCAAGAGAATGGTAGATTTAGCATACATTCTCATGAAGCATTTCTAAAGGTTGCTGAATTTTTAAATATACGATATTCCACGTAAAGAAAGTTTTTTTTGTTTTTTTTCTTCCAAACAGTTCTGTCGGCGAGAAGGGTAATTGGATTCTGATTTATTATTTGGGAAATCAAGTTGTTTAAGCCATTTGCTGTGTATGTGCATTCATAATAATTGGTCTGATATTCATATACATCGTGGGACATACTTTGCTAATTCACTTCAGCTTGTCATTTTTATGAATATATGAAAAAAATAAAATCTAAATGTGAGCATTTCAACACTAATTCAATACAATGAAACTTACAATTGTTCTTTCTCGTTTTCATTTCATGGTTCCATGCTTTCAAATCACACCTTGATGAGTCTTCTCACTAATTTCTTCCAAAGATTACCAGAAAGTCCTTCGATGTGGGAGCTATGAAATACATCTTGAAGGTCCTTCACACAAGCAAGCGAAACGATACAATATAAAATGCAGAACTGTGGTCTTACTCATCAACAGGACATTGGATGAGGTTTGCTAACCACCAAGGGAAGCAAGGAGATGCTGACATTTCGGGCGTTACCACTTCCATCCACCCATCCATCCATTGGGACCCTATCCTGTGCAGAGCGTTGGTGCTGCCTAAGTAGTATCCTTGGCTATTGGGCACAATCCTGGACAGGTCGCCACTCCGACACAGGATACCAGCATGTTGGCACTTATTTTGCTGACCTCGGAAGGATGACAAGCAGTCAACCCCACCTGGTATTAATTCAACAGCAGAGCAGAATTTGAACTCAAGATCCTCGGATCCCAAGGCCACCACCCGAAGCATTAAACCAACACCAGGCACCAGGTTACCCCTTTGCCGGAGCATAAAAGAGATTGAGTAAACCCTTCTCATAACAATCCTCTCTTAAACATCAGTTTATTTAGGGTTAACACCTGAAACATCAGCTTCTTCCTGCTTCCCATGGTGGTTAGCACACGTCAATCAAAGTCCTGTTCATTTCATCGGACATTGCAATGCTATGTAAATCATTTTACCATCGAGGATCCACACATTTATATAACACAAATACAAAGCGAACACAAGAGAGTTCATAGAACATGTTACTCCATGCAGGGTTCAAATATATTCTTCAATTTAAATGAAATAATGATTTTAAAGATCGTTTAAAAAGATTTGAGAAGTTTTGCGTGATGGAAGCAATTTTATATTCACCACCCCTTTACTCCACCCTGTTTGACATGTCCAGGTACTGCTAAACTGGAGGTTCTTGGAAATGAAAAGAAGGCAATTTGTGTTCCACAGTGTCCAAATATATAATTCCATTGTTAATTAAATATAGATTATAAAAGTCATATAAATACATTGATTCCAGAATTTATTGCCATTGATGCAGCGTTCATTACACCACCTTATCTAACACGTACATTGGTTAGTCATGCCTGTTGTTTGTGTCCTTTATGACGTCCTTAAAAACATTAACTTTCCTGTTTGGAATGATTTTCAATATCGTTTGACTGCGGGGCAGAGAGTAAAAAAAATTATCTCACTCAGGGGTGCAAATTAACGGCCGCCCGGTCGCTAATGGCGCCGAACTTTTGTGCTGGGCGGGTACACAATACTGCCTTACCCGCCCGGCTGGCGAATCACCAGTGATTCCTGTTATTTTGTACAATTTGTACGAGCTTCTCCATTAGTTTTCTCAACTAGAACTACTGTTTTTGTCCGCAGAAATCTGTAGAAATCACCGGTAATTCTGCGGCGGCCATTTTGTCTGTTTTCATCTCGTTCCAAATCACGCGTGATTGCGTGAGATTTGACGGTTTGGCACGGTTTGGACGCATTTTCTCATGCCCAGGTTTAGTGGGGCAGATTAAGTCAGTGTCCCACAAGAATCTTTCAGTTGATGGTACAAGCTTCAAATTTGGTACACATGTGCTCCAGGACCCATTCTCTCAGAAAAGTACGTTACCCACGTTGAAAAACAAAATGGCCACCATTTTTCAAGATGGCCGTCTCATAAAATAGGAAAAAGGGTTTTCAGTGCTAAACGTCTATAGATAGGAACATGCTATTGATCCAAATGTGAAATAGATTGTATTTTGACTGGAGAAATATATTTTGGCACTAATATTCGAAAATGGTTCCCAGTTTTCAAGATGGCGGCCATTGCATGACTTAAAATCAGTACTTTTGTCGCTGTCTTACAAAATTATCACAGATATTGCTGGGCAACATCTGTGATCATGTATTGAGGTGATGCGGTCAAGCTCTATTACATTATGTGAATAAGAGTGATGTTAAAGCACAACCAGGGCACACTGGTGACATCACTGCTGTGAGACTCAGCATGGGGTTCAGTGTCGGCTTATAGTGTACTACTTGTAGCTGGAGTTTACTGACCTAAACTGTAGTTTGTAGTATACTTGAGTGTCCCAAATGCTATCTAATAAGCCCCTGTATATATTTCAGCTAGAAGTATAGCGAGTTGTAGTATTACACTATTAGATAGCCGCGCCTGAATTGACAGGATGTGCCAGCGTGGGAGAGCCGAGCCAAGGGTAACAGGGCTTCAGTTACCCGGAAGGTGTAGAGATCGCATGGGACTTAAATGGCACTGGATGAACGATCGGGCTCGGTGTAGGGCATTTGTATGTATGAACCTCGTTGTATCCCATATCTCAATGTGCTTATGTATTTTGTATGGTTAGGTGGTAAAAGGATAAACCCTCGGCCTTAACCTGTTCAATATGTCCACGAATAATCCGTTGAGTTGTACTCCTAAAACTGACTGGAGGAAGTGTTGCCTCTGTCAGACTGATACAAAAGAAGAGTTAAAGTCTCCTGCAACCCGTTATGAGTGTAGTTCTGATGGTTATTCCATGATAGCAAAAAAACAGCACAATTTCAGGCAATCCACCAGTTACCGATCAGGTTAGACGCATCCAGATTGGATGAAGGAGGTGGTATTGAGGATACACTGAGGTGAAACAGTGCAAAGTACCACCAAAATTGTCGCAAAATGTTTGACAGCTATAAACTTGATCGTACCACTAAAAGAGCAGCTGAAATTCAAAATGATCCAGGAGAAGGGCACTCAAAAATGCAAAGAACTAGCATGGAAGTGCAACGTTGTTTCCTATGTGAAAAGATACAACCAAAGTCAAAGTTGCGACAAGCCATGACCATGCAGCTAAATGAGAGGCTTCATGAATGTGCTCACAATCTTAATGATGGCAAGGTTTTGGCTGTCTTGAGTGGTGGAGATGTGGTTGCCCTGGAACTGAAATACCACTACTCTTGCTTAACAGCTCTGTATCATAGAGAGAGGGCACACATTGCAGCCAAGAACAAAGAAAAAGTCCAGTCAACCCAAGAAAAGGAAGTCTTCCCTTTGGTGTTCTCTGAATTTCTTACCGATGTCATTGAGACAAGAAACAGCAGTGATGGGCCTGTTTTGTTTCGACTTGCTAACTTGGTGAGTCTTTACAAGGAAAGACTTGAACAATTTGGAACAGATATACCTGATGTGAACTCTACCAGATTGAAAGAAAAGCTTTTGGCAGAGATACCTGTGTTGGAAACCTGCAAGGATGGACGTGATGTTTATTTGACTTTCAAGAAGGATGTAGGTCCTGTCATGTCAGAAGCATCAACCGACTCTGATGCCATCATTCTCGCCAAAGCTGCCAAGATATTGCGTAGGCACATGCTTGATCACAAATGTAAATATGAGGGCAATCTTCATGAGACTTCAGCATACGATTCATTACCTCCAGCTTTGCTCCAATTTGTCTGCATAATTGAGCATGGAGCAGACATAAAGTCTCAACTGAGGTTTCGAGCAACTACAACTGACCTGGCTATGGCTCAGCTCCTTCAATACAACTGCTTTGCCAAATACAAAGAAGGTGCTGCCACACACAGGCATTCCAGAGACAGAGAAACCCCATTTCAGGTCAACATCGGGATGTCTGTTCATGCTAAGACAAGAAAGAGACACCTAGTAGAAATGCTCCATGACCATGGTCTCAGTATTCCATATGATCGAGTACTCGACATATCAGCTTAGCTGGGAGATGCAGCTGAAGCCAGATATGTAGAGGAAGGTGTGGTTTATCCTCCCAAACTGAAAAAAGGTCTTTTCAGCACATCTGCAATGGATAACATCGACCATAATCCCTCTTCCACAACGGCGACCACATCATTCCATGGAACCAGCATATCCATCTTTCAACATACAACATCAGGAAATCAAGGAGAAGTACGGGAACCAATTCTACTTAAGAATACCAAAGTAAAGAAAGTCCCAGAAATCCCCGACTCGTATACAAATGTCTATCCTGCGTTCTTCACAACAAAGAACCCTTCTCCTCCAAAAGGCAAAGTTACATATGAATCTCTGCCAAGTCTCTCCCTAACCAATGAATATGAGTGGTTGCAGAAGATTAGCCTCAAACAAGAAGTACATGACAATGTTAACATCACTTAGTCAGCCCATCATGCAGAGAAAAAGAAAGGTCTTGCATTTGAAGTGAGTATAACAGCACTTCTGCCCCTCCTTCATGATGAAGCTCACTCAGTTGCCACTGTAAGGCACTCCATGAACAAAGTCAGGGATACTATTGCACACCTCAACCGAGGACAGGTCGCTGTGATAACTGCAGACCAGCCTATTTATGCACTTATCAAACAAGTCCAGTGGCACTGGCCTGACCTGTACGGTGAGGATAAATTTGTTGTCATGTTTGGGGGCCTCCACATAGAGATGGCTGCTTTAAGGTCTCTTGGAACCCTACTTCAAAGCAGTGGGTGGACAGGTGCTCTTGTGAAGTCTGGGTGGCTTCTTCTGGAATGGCAGAGTCCTTTCTTTCTGCCTCAAGTGTCACAAGAACACGCCATATGCACCAAGTTACAGCGTGTTGCCTCTACATGCTCCAAAAGGAAGCATATGAGCATCATTGTGTAGAAGAGAATGAAGAAGCTCTGGATTTTGATGACTGGTGTGAGAAACGCAGAAAAGAGAGTCCTCAATTTCAATTCTGGGATCTTGCGCTGTCAATGGAATTGGTGACGTTCTCCTTAGTCAGGTCTCTCAGGGAGGCCAACTTCGGTTTGTATTACGAAGCACTGGCTGCTCTTATCCCCTTGTTTTTTGCAAACAACAATGTGAACTATGCCAGATGGCTTCCCATCCATCTTAGAGACATAGTCACTTTGGAACACACTCACCCTGAGGTCTTTAATGAATTACAACTGGGAAATTTTGTGGTACACAAGACTAACAGGGAGTTTTCTGGCTTGGCCATTGACCAAGCACCTCAATGCAGTAGTGAAAGGTGATGGTGGTGCCATTGGGCTTACTGAGGTTCCAGCTGCACTGAGTAGGTGGATGGTGTCTGGACCAGAAGTTAGCGTGATAATATCACAGTACGAGTTGGCGTCACTGGCCAAAGTGGCAAATGAAGATATCACGCACCATGAGCAAACCAGCCTATCTCAGAAATCCTTCTCTGACAAGGTCCAGAAATTGTTTGGTGAAATTAAGGATCTGGGCAATTCTTTTCAGGAAGAATCAAAAGACCTACTCACATTGGACTATAAAACCATCGTGCATCCCAGTACTGCTGAACTTGTAAGGACTCACCTTGAGAAAAGTGAAGTTGCCTTCCGATAATTTTTCAATGGTCTGGGTGACGGAGCTTCCCTCTATAAGCCCATCAAAAAGAATAAAGCAGACTTCTTTCGCCAAGAGGCAGTTGCAACTTCTGGCGACATGAAGCAGCAGGTACTCAAAGATGATTGCCGTCTGTTCTCGCAACTCTTTATATCCTGCCAAGCACGAGAGTGTGACCTGCTTGAGTTTTTCCAACATGAAAACCAGTCTTTCCCTGCGGCGCTGAGTGTCAGTGGGAAACTCCACACTGGTCAGAAGTCGCAACTTGCAAAAATTCCGGAAGCTACAGTTACTCCTCCCGACACTAGACCAGGATGTGATGCTGTTATCATTGATGGGTCCTCTCTTGTGTATTCATTGCCGCCAAAGACATCAAAGACCTTTGAGGAATATGCTGTCCCAGATGTGGTTCCAAAGATTCAGATGAACTCATCGAATTTCGCGAGGACAGACAGTTTTTGATGTTTATTGGACTTCCAGCCTGAAGGCTGAAACAAGATCAAAAAGAGGCAAAGGGGATCGACGCCGAGTGATGGAGAAAACCAAGCTGCCACCTAACTGGAAAAGTTTCCTGAGATACAACAACAACAACAAGACAGAGCTCTTTGGGTTCCTTGCTGACAAGATAGTGACCATGTGTCCTGACAATGTCGTTGTTGTGACCAAAGGAGATCAGGCTCTTTCCAAAAGATCCATCAGTCTTGATGGCTTAAGTCCTTGCAACCACGAGGAAGCCGACTCCAGAATCTTCACTCATGCTCTTCATTCAGCCAAGCAACAGGTGACGTCTATGTTGATTTATGCATGTGACACAGATGTTCTCGTTGTTGCAGTCAGTGTTTTTGTTACCCTCCAAGATGCAGGCATGGAAATGCTGTGGGTTGAATTTGGCCAGGGTCAGTTCATCAAGTGGTTGCCAATTCATGACATGGTGGCAAATCTTGGCCCAGACAAATCCAGTGGCATGCTGTTCTTTCACGCCTTCACTGGCTCTGATATTGTCAGCTTTTCGTGGAAAAGGCAAAAAAACTGCATGGCAGGCATGGGAGGTTTACCCTCAAGTGACTCCCGTCTTCAAGAAGTTGTCAGTACCCACCAGTCGTGGAAAATGCAGACTATAGCGTCCTTGAGAAGTTTGTCGTCACCATGTATGACAAGAACAGCACTATGGACAAAGTGGATGAGGCAAGACTGGACTTGTTCGCTCGGAAGCAAAGGTCTTATGATGCCATTTCACCGACAAGCGCAGCTCTCGTACAGCATGTCAAACGGTCTGCCTACTCAGCAGGCTGCATATGGGGCCAGGCAACGGTGTGCAAAATGCAAACTGAAAGCCCTGCTAACTGGGGGTGGCAGAAAGATGGTGAGGTCTGGCAAGTCTTTTGGACGACCCTTCCACCCATTTCCCAGAGTTGTCAGCAGTTAACAAAATGTGGCTGCAAGACGGAATGCCGAGGGCGATGTAAATGCTATCGCTTCAGTCTCAAGTGTACACAGTTGTGTGCATGCAAATGTGAGGACTAAATGATTGACTAATCCACCACGTGATTCAAAAGATAATAATTTCCTGCTGTATATGCTATATTATTCTTCATTTTTTTTTTCTTTTTGCAAAATGGAGTGCGAAAAGAGCCTGTCGTCATTTAATTCCGGCCATATCATCTTAGTTTTCAATCATTACGATTTTGTAAGTGCAGAAATGGATTTTTCTAACTCAAAAACATATATTTTGATGCATAGAACGTTAAAATAGCATTATTCCATCAAAATTTAGCTCAAACACAGACTCAAACCACTTCAAATGGTGGCCATCTTGTTTTTCAACGTGGGTAATGTACTTTTCTGAGAGAATAGGTCCTGGAGCACATGTATACCAAATTTGGTGCTTGTACCACCAAGTGAAAGATTATTTCAGTAATCTACTGCACGAGTTGCAGTGTTGGGCACAAAAGTGATAATCTGCTAACAGATAATTATCGAAGTTAACTTTTTTTATCAGACTATTATCGGAAGTTAACTTCCATTTATCGTTATTAGGCCATCAGCTGTAAGCTGTATCGTGCAATTTCGTTCCACTCATCGGGGGGGGGGGGGGTGGGGGGTAGACAAAGCTAGAGTCCCTTTATAGAGAGAGTAGCGACATAGAGGGTCCAGAAAAATCTAGTCACGTGATTGCGTGGAGCCATTTTGAGTCCATCGCGGACAGGATCGGACTCATATCGGTCAGCGTTTTAATGTCCCCGCTGTACGCAGCGTTCTCATTTGTGTTTTACATCAATTTTACGTCAAAATGACAGGTTATTGCACATTTGGGTGCACAGATAGAACGGAGAAGGGATTCAAGATGTATAGATTTCCATCAGATGCTAAAAGACAGAAAATCTGGGAGAACAGTCAGTCGTGTTGGATGGAAAGCAACTTCTTCGTCAGTTCTCTGCCAGGTCAGTGTGATGGTGGTAATGGTCCCATATGCGTATATTTGTGTGCTGCGAGTGAGACTGGCCTTTGCTTTGGCTTTCCAGCTTGTTATCCATTGCTCGTGGATTAATTAGCACTTGAAGGGGAAGGCATCTTTATTTAAAATTAAGTTTGAGTTCGAGTCTTCGAGCTAGATCAATTAATATAGGGTCTCGATCATGTCTCCAAAGTCAGACTCATAGTCAAAGTCAAAGTCACACTAAAGTCAAAACAAAGACGAATGAACGGAGAACGGATCCGGGCTAACACGGCCTTTCACAATGGTCTCTGAGACCTTCGTAAAACAAATAATAAAATACGTTTTTTTTTTTTTTGTACTTTCACATGGAAGATATGATTATTGTCATTCAAATTTTCAGTGATGCTTCGGAAAGAATTTGCGAGAAACCAAATCATGACAGTTAAACAGTTGTATTCCACAACTGAGAAAGAGGGGGGGTGCATGCATTGAATGTATGTATTTGTCTCTGTTGATTTGAATGTGTGAGGACATTAACTTTTGTTTGTCTGTGTGTGACTTTCAATTTATAATTTGTATGTGTGTGCATTAGTACATGCGTGTATGTGTGTGATTGTAAATATGTAATTTGTATATGTATTGGAGATAGAGATAGAGATAGAGAGATAGAGAGATAGAGAGGAAATGAGGGGGCCGGGTGGGGTGGGCTAATCTATTTTTGGTGGGATTAATATATGATCGGCAACATGCAGCAAAGTTTAGATTAATAATTTAAATATGAAAATTAAACAAACACAAATATATACCCACACACGATAAACAAGGTCAAACAACTGCAGGAATACAAAGATAACTGTTAACATTGTATTGTACATGTACAAGCAGGGAGGTGGGAGTTCGAGTCTTGCTCTCGCCTCCCTGAAATTAAAATGAGGCTGAAATAAGCAGCACGTGGACTTGTCTAGTTCATTCCTTCTTTGTCATGGTTCTAAATGTCTGTGGCTGTTAAATCACAACCAGCTCTGTGAATTTCTTCTTTATCATATGGCTCTTAGTTGTCATAAATCTTCTAGTTTGTCATCTTCACATAATTTGTTCATTATCAACATGGAAAAGACCATTCCCATCTCTCATACATCGAGAACATAATGGAACACACGGTTCAATGCACAAGCGCCATACGGCGGCTCCGCACGCGCACCGCACTAAATGGACTCAAGATGGCGTCAAATCGTTAGTTGTCGCAACTCGATCGAAAAAGGGACTCCAGACAAAACCTTGATAATCTGATACACACTCAGCCTGTCATCCTTCCGAGGTCGGCGAAATGAGTACCAGTTCCAGTGTGTGTTCTGGTCGAGGGGCACTGCATCAGCGACACAGTCGAGCTTCAAGAAATGAGAGCTACCCCGGCAGCTAAGCTGCCATACGACCACCACCACCACAACGAAATTGTGAATTAAAAATAAGCTGTTTCCATTGCCTTTCTTATACATTGATTTTATTGCGTTGTTTCCATAATTGTAAATATAGTCTGAGTTGGTTAAAAAGATATACCAGTATGTCTATTTGGATCAACTATATCGAAGAAGGATTTCATAAAAATGTGGCAAAAGCTATAACTGTACGAGAAATACTGATTTCAATTAATAATAATATTAAAATAAAATCATTCATAATAATTTTTAATTCACAATTTCGTTGTGGTGGTGGTGTTCGTATGGCAGCTTAGTCTTCTTATGGCAGCAAAATCAAAATTCATTGCAAACTCTTTAAAAGCTGTCACGTGGTCAATAGTTTTTCCCTAATTAGTTTTCAATATCGATTAAATTACTATTTTTTTGTAAATAAACAACATAAATAAATGTTTTGAAGTGGGGGGGGGGGAGGGGTAATCTGAAATCGTAGGGGGTGGGATGAAATCGATTTCAAGTTATCCCCGAGGGTAACTTGAAATCTTCACACCGGCACTCTCGGCTAAACGTCGTTCGTGACCGTCTAAGACGAGCCATTTGTTGACACTTTCTCTCCATTATCCCATCTTACAGACGTAAAACGTTTGACTTCTTTGATCGCTACATTGTCCTGGTAAATAATACACGGGGGAGCGTCCTCACTGGCCATATTCATCAAAAACCGCCGATCAGCTGCCGGTGATTTCCTCCCTGCAGGAAGCTGCCGTCTTGGACAACTCAGCTGGTCACATGACAGTCTGACGTAATTTGCATACGATGTCAGCTGATCTATTGGCTGGCGAAGCGTCACGTGGCCCACATGTGATCCAAGTTCAAATGAGAGAACGTTGGGAATGCATCGATTTTGAAGATGAAAATACACAATCATTGCAGCTATTCGAGTGGAGAGCTTTTGCATACGTATGTATTTGGATATATATAGGATCATATTGTCAAGGTTTTGTCTACCCCCCCCCCCCCATGAGTGGAACGAAACTTGATTTTCAAGCACTTTCTAGGCTGATGGCCTATATCGGACCAGTTAACTTCCGATAACTCGAATTTTTTCGTCCGATAACATTTTTATCGTTTCCGGGTCGCATTTCGCCGAACTAATTATCAAGGAGGAGAAAAATGTACATGATTATAGATTACTTGTTTTCCAAGATAATGCTGAATCAGGCCGCCGCGTGAAGAAAAATGGAAGAAGAAGAGGAAGACGACGACGACGACGAAGAAGAAGAAGAAGAAGAAGAAGAAGAAGAAGAAGAAGAAGAAGAAGCCTTCAATGGCGACTTCCTCAGCCATGCGGCTGCTCCGCTCTGCAGGTACTGGGTTTGGTCAAGGTTGGGAAACGTACAGATCGGTTAATTCAAACACAAGGACGGTCTAACCTTCGGCAGAGCGACGGACAATCGGACATGAGTGTTGAGGCGTGGAGATACCGTCGCGGAAGAAGAAGAAGAAGAAGAAGCCTTCAATGGCGACTTCCTCAGCCATGCGGCTGCTCCGCTCTGCAGGTACTGGGTTTGGTCAAGGTTGGGAAACGTACAGATCGGTTAATTCAAACACAAGGACGGTCTAACCTTCGGCAGAGCGACGGACAATCGGACATGAGTGTTGAGGCGTGGAGATACCGTCGCGCCATGTTTGTAACTGTTCTCGGTGTGTTTGTCAGGTCGGGCCTCTCAGTTTTTTTTAATAACGGTGTCTTCCTGTTTGTGTGCGCAGCGTCCGCCGACCTATTCCCATTGCTCTTTCGGTAAGAAATGGACATTAATTTGTTTGTTGGATTCACATTGTGTCCTTGACCCGTCCCGTTTACCTCCCAATGCATGTTGGACTCCGTCCGGTTAACCGTGCTGTGTGTGACGACTCGTACACTCCAAAAAGATGCAAAATGCTTATTTTATTCTTGGGTTTAGCATAAATAAGCCTTTTCTATGGGTTTTGAAGCTTTTTCCTTGTTTTTTTTTTAATTTTATGTTAGAAAGTAGTTATCATTATCGGATTTTCGTTAACTTCCGATAACTTTGTATTATAATTACCGGATTATCGTTATCGAAGTTAACTTTTTCGTTATCTGTGCCCAACACTGCCAGGTTGGTTAAATGAGTGAATTTGGGTGAATGAGTGAGTTTGATGAGGCTTTTGGGTTGATGAGTGAGGTTCGATGAATGAGTGAGTTTGATGGGTGAGGTTGGGTGAATGGGTGAGGTTCGGTGGATGGGTGAGGTTGGGTGAATGGGTGAGGTTCGGTGGATGGGTGAGGTTGGGTGAATGGGTGAGGTTCGGTGGATGGGTGAGGTTGGGTGAATGGGTGAGGTTCGGTGGATGGGTGAGGTTGGGTGAATGGGTGAGATACTGTGGATGAGTGAGTTTGATGGGTGAGGTTGGGTGAATGGGTGAGGTTCGGTGGATGAGTGAGTTTGTATGTGATGTTGGGTGGACGAGTAGTACCCCCACCATTGTCCATCATCCACAACCCGCTCCACCCCATCGTCCATCAGCCACAACCACCCCGTCACCCACAAAAATGCCCCCCAGCACTACTCACAACCCCCCTGCCCTCCCCCCATCATCCACACAAAAATAGTCCCCCCCATCACCCACAACCTCCTCCTCCCTGCATCATCCCCCACCCCCACCCGACTCATCAAACTCACTCATCCATCCATCCAACTCACTCATCCACCCAACCTCCTCCATCAAACTCACTCATTCTTCAAACCTCCTCCATTAAATTCACTCATCCAACCAACCACACTCATCCAACCAACCACACTCATCCAACCAACCACACTCATCCAACCAACCACACTCATCCAACCAACCACACTCATCCAACTCACTCATGCGAGTATATTAAAAGTGTTTGATATCAAATTTGTGACTTTTGTCTTTATTTTATCAGGCCGGTAGAAATTCTGCTGGGCTGGTAGCTTTTTCTAGTCATCGGCCCTGCTGGCCAGTGGATAAAAATGTTAATTTGCACCCCTGTCGCTCCTTTGCGCAAGTGCGATCGGGACAAATTCAGAGACGAACACTCTTAAATGACAACGTGTGCCCCGAAATGTAGTTATTTCATCCCCTCTTCCTGTCCAGGCTGGAGTTCCTCAAGGTCGCGTTCTGGGTCCTGTTCTTTTTCTAGTTTTCATCAATGATCTCTCTGACTCTCTGGAAAATCCTCTTTATCTATTTGCTGATGACTCCACCCTCTGCTTTACCATCTGTCATTCCTCAGACTGGTATGCAGCAGCTTCTTCGCTCACTGCAGATCTGGGTAAAATCACATGTGGAACATGTCTTTCAATCTGGACAAATCCTTCTGTGGGAATCAAATCCACTCTCACTATGTCTCTCTGAAAGGACCGTTTAACCCCCCCCCCATCCACTTTCTCAACAATCCTCTGGAAGAAGTCCTTTCTTTCAAGCTTCTGGGTCTCACTATCTGATATGACCTTTCCTGGGAAAGTCACATTTCAAACCTCGACTCCAAAGCCAGTCGCCGACTGGGAATCCTCCATCGTGCAAAGTCCTTCTTCAGCCCACCTGAGCTCCTGACCACTTACAAAGCTTTCGTCCGCAGCCTGATGGAGTACTGCTCTCCGCTCTGGGCTGGTGCTTCTGCCTCCCACCTTTCTCGGCTTCACGCTGTGGAAACCAAGTAAAGGCATTTCAGATCATTGGCATCTCTCGCGATGAGGCTGAGTCTTTGGACCTCTCACTCTCTCACCGCAGGCTGGTCGGTGGTCTTTCTGTATTCTACCCTCTCCTCTCCGGCCTCGCCCCCCCCCCTGCTCTCTCTGTGATTTGTCCCCACCACATTTCTGCAGGTCGCTCAAGGTCCGCCAACAACCCCCTTCTGGTAAAACTACCAAAATCACGAATCACTGCTCACCTTCACTCTTTCGTTCCTCTTTTTTTTCCCCACCTTTGGAATAAACTCCCTCACTCTGATCAATCCCATTCTTCCCTTCTGGCCTTCAAAACAGCTGTTCAACACCACCTCTCATCACTCCATCCAAGTCCTCGATCTTTTGTACCCCCGATAATCCACCCAAGCCCACCTCCTTCAAATTCCCTGTTTTCCTTCCTGAAAGTCCCTGTAATGTCCATCTTGTTCACCCCGTGTTCCCCGCCCCATCCCTCTCCCTTCCACAGATCTTCTGACATCTCTGTTCCCCACTGTTTTATCCTTCCCACTCCCGCCCCTCATGTCTCATGCCCCCTTTGCTGTGTGTTGTGTGTTCGCTCTCATATGAGCCTCGACAAGGTATACAAATAAAAATAAAACAGCAGATTTGTTTTCCGATTCATGTTGCGATTCCTGTTCAAAATATAAACGTCCTGGCTACCTTCATGTGCACCCTGCGGTGATCACTACAGAGACCCAAGATGGACTCCAATATTTGGAAACATAACAGCAAATTACTTTTTGTTTTGATTCGTTTCAGGATGGAATATCTCCATTCTTGCTATTGCCCATCTTTTGAATGATGAGACATTATTGTTACATCTCTTATAATGCCAAGCTTGCACACTAAAAACTCAGCTCGCCGTCACGCGATCCCTATGAAATTGCTGTGGAACTTAGCGGACATGCCGACAATGTTTGGGAAGTCTTGGCGTTCCATAGTACCACTTGCATTTTGCACAATGCATATTTTTGTCATTCTCCGTGTACGGTCTGTCGTCTGCTACCAGCTATGTTGTACTGCTATCCCGTGCGTGTGCACGGGTATCGCTCGTCTATCAGTATTTGAAGCCCTTTCTTCTTTTCTTCTTGCATATGGCTGATATGGATTGTGCTTAAAGTTTAATGTCCAGGTTCTGTAACCATGTTGCTGTCTCAGTGGTGAGTTGGTGGAGGGATAAAAATCCTCCCGATAACTGCCGCAAGCGACAGTGCGACATGATATGCTCCATCGTCTGAACTCCTCCGCAGTCACAGAGTGCATCCGGCCTCATCCTCCATCGGTGGAGGGTGCTACCGGAACGACCATGTCCAGTGCAGAGCCTGTTGAGGGCTGTCCATTGCCTACGTGGGAGTGTGAAACCGGATGGAGCACTGGTTGGATCATGTTTTAATACGTTTATTAGGAGCTGTGGCAGCCTCTCAGCCGGCCCTCCACAATTCGGCTTCGCTTTGATGAGCTCGGCATGGTTCCATTGTGGTTTTCAGGACTTGAGGAGACAGCACAGATGTTCAGTGAGGAGGTGTTGGGCTGGAATTTCAGTTGCCAAAATGCGGCTGAAGTATCAGGATGACAACACATCCCTATGGATGGCTGGCGGAGCAATGTTGCAGAGGATAGGAAGCCACTCACTCTTTGTTAAATTGAGGGTTCCAGACACTGTTCTCATTGCGGTGTTTAGCTGAACATCGATGGCCTTCGTACGGGCACCCGCCGACCAGACTGGTGCGCAGTACTCTGCCGTCAAGTACATGAAGCCCTTTGTGCTGACAGCAGGGAAAGTGTTTCTTCCTGGGACATGGACAATCCCACAATGAACTGCTCAGGACAGCAGTAGAAAACGCACAGAGTTCATGTTGTAGTAGAATGACCAAGCCTGGTGTTGGCTCAGTGGTTAGGGTGGCGACTTGGGATCCTTGGGTCCTGAGTTCAAGCCCCGTTGGCCGCTGAATTAATACACCAGGAGATTGACTCAGCCTGTCATCCTTCCGAGGTCGGCAAAATGAGTACCAGTATACTGGTAAGGGGGACACTGCATCAGCGGCATAGCCGCGTCCCAACCAATGATGCAACCAGCAGCCACAGGCTGCACTCGATCGAGAGAGAGAGTAGAATGACCTTCACATGAGCAAAACCACTTCATCTTGCTCATAAAAGTGACACAGGATCACTTGTTATCGAGACCAGTTGGAGCATTTGTCACTTTGTGGCCGATCTTCATTGCGTGTCTGTGGGCAGCTGCAATGAGTATATCCAAGTACAAAATGTCAGTCGTTGTATAATGCTTCAACTATTAGCCAAAATTCCAGGTCCGGTTCTCAACATTTCCTCTTTTACACAATGATTATTTTATTCATTGAAATAGGGTGTGGCTTGGAAGTCAGGTTGGACTGTTGTTACTCTTATTCCCCTGTGACAGAAGCAAAGTTTTTCCAAAAGAACAAATTTTTTATATTCTTTTTCTGAAATCAAAACTCCAGACTTTTTTGTGTACTTATGTCACTGTGGTGATGACCCTGTGCCTTCCACACTGTTCTCCCCACTCCTCATCTTCCCTCTCACCACCTCCCACCCACTGGATTGATGAACTAATAAATTGGATTAATGGGATGTTGATGCAGTACAGATAGGGGCCAAATGGCCTCATCCCTTGTGAAAGTCTACATAATAAATATTAATTGTGTGCAACATTTCCATCGCTGAGAATTTACCTCTGACCAGGTCACTACCCCATCACATGTCGTGCAGAAACAACCCTCAGCTCGGACAAGAATATATAATTTGGCGAGGGCTCTGGCACACAATGACCAACTCATTTTGAGAGATGCCATGGGATATTCCCTACCGTGCTCATCCACCATTGGATGCTCACAGTTGGCTCAAGCTCTCTTCCAGACTCTATGATGTATTGCACTTCCCGGGAAGCACCAGGATGGTTGTTTATCGCCAGGACAGGAATTGAACCCAGACTAGACAGGGCAAGGGCAAGTTCGTGCTACCACTTAGCTCACCTGCCATCTTCAGATTGCATTTCGACATCCAGCAGCACAAAAATGTATGTCGTGTTTCCAATATTGTCGACCACGTCCGTCGCCAATATAATATTTGAACAGATGAATGTTACATTGATTGCACATGTCGAAGCGTGACAGAAAATGGTAGTTTGGCTGTCTGAGTGTTACATCTGAGAAAGATAATTATAAACACTAGAAACACCCTTTCCCTTCTCGAGCAGCCTTGGGGTGTGGGGAAAGGGGTTGGAATGCATTAATTAATTGATTAGATTATGGGGTCAAGAGATCAAAGGTCATGTCAGGTAAAAATGTCACCTTTGAGAACAGCTGAAGGGATTTAAATCAAATGTGGTACAAGTAATGTATAATGATGTAATAATGTGAGTTGAGGCATATCTCTCGATGTCACGACATTGAAGAGTGCCCTTCTAGTTTTTTTTAATGATTTTCAGACAGACAGACAGACACACACCAAAAATTGCCTTGTTATACATGACTTGGGGTACTTGACATTGCCTGGTGCTATTTTTAAGAATTCAATTTTTGTTTTGTTTTGTCGAGGCCAAAAACACTTCTCGGCTTCCACTAAGGAATGGGGTTGGGGATGATTTTATATTACCTTTCACAAAGTTACAAAGTCTTACATAGTCACTATTAGAACAATTAAAAATAAAAAAATCCAACTTTTTTATCAGAAATTTTTTTTTCTTTTTTTTCCCCCCATGAAACACTCCTTGCCACTCACTGATGAACCCCCATAGGTTTGACGAAGATATGTATGGGCATCTCTGAGAAATATGCCGACAGACAGACAGACGTCTCTCATTGTATCGATAGTTTATCGTATCGATGGTGTAGATCGTCGGACGAATGCAATTATTGGATGAATGATTGAGTTTGTATGAAGCTCCATGAATGCGAAATTTTGCTGTTAACAATTAAACACTGCAGTCGCCTAGTCGAAGCACATTGTTCACGAACCATGTCCCTTGACAAGATTTCCCAATTCGTTTGGAATTGGCAGAACGGAGTCATCATCCACATCAATGATAAGATAGATAGATGTACGTGCTAGAACATGATATGACATCATTACTGTTGTGCCGTTCGCACGAGGGTTCGTCGGTAGCATTTTACCCTAAAATTATTTATATATATATATATATATATATATATATATATATATATATATATATATATATATATATATATATATATATATATATATATATATATATATATATTTCCTTCAAGCCTTCATATTATGCCCTGGTATAATCTGTGCCACTCTCTGCTTCCCGGCTGCACAGGAAACCTGTGTGGAGTGAGGGGGAAGAAGAAGAAAAGAATGATGTATGTTTCAACAAAGAATGCAGGTAAGAATACTCCCTTTGTGAAATGCTGCATTGTTTTGTTTGTTTAATTGTTATATCTTCGGAGAAATGTGCTGCTTGTTTCAAACAAGAAAGTTTAAAGCATGATATGTGTAGTGTGTTGAGCTACTCCCCAACTATGTAATTTGTAACAAATGTCAATGTAAACAGTCAGGTGCACATTGGACACACTTAGGTTTTGCATATTATGTAGCAGTTACTTACGACCTTTGGTTTAACAATCGTATTGGACAAACCACTTCAGCGATAAAGCTTGGTGTTGGCTTTACGGTTAAGGTGGCTGGCTTATACTATCTTAGGATCTTGAGTTTGAGCCCTTGTGTGCTGATAAATACCATTAGTTGGGTTGATTCAGCCAGCTGTCATCCTTCGGAGGTCGGCAGAACGAGTACCGGCTTATCTAGAAGCAGTAGGCACTGCATCGGCAACACAGCCACATTACCAGCAACGATGCAACCAGCAGCCACAGGCTAACGAACACACGTTGCGTGTGAAAAGACCTTGGATATATGTCAACGTATTATCTGCGTGTAGTGCTGCTGGATGTGACAACCAAACAAAAGAGATGCAAAACACTTGGAAAGTTCCAGACCGTGTGCTGTTGTGGCTTATTGTTCTCTTACGGGTCGCTGCCTGGACCACGTGTACGGAATGTACTACGACCATTTATGCTGTTAGGCACAAATCACCACCTTGTGTAACAACCCAGCATGAAACAAGCAGCTTCAGGGTTCACACGCAGCGCAAACATATGGCTTGCGAGAGCTTGGTGTTTTCCTTCTCGTGCAAGATTGAATATATTATCACTTGGCATTATCTCATCAGACTGCCAGCAAATTGTCTCACCCCCTCCCCTTACCTCTCCACCTTCCCCCCTTCTCTACAGACCGATTTAAATTGTTATATTCTTCCTCCAGTCGAGTTAAATACACTTTTAATTAACGTGGTATTCGTTGGCTAAACATTTACTCCTGTTCGAGCATATATTTAGAATAGGAATTACGAAATGGATTGTAAAAATCACAACAGCAGAGCAATTCATAAAAACGGTTTCTTATACCATTGCCATCACAAACACAATTAGCATAATTACAGCAAGAGGTTAATGAGGCATGAATATAATAAAAACTTCTACATAGCCAGGCTTCAAGGATAAAAGGAAATGCTTGCAGCCCTTGAGAGTGGTTCCCGACATGCCAGCACATTCGACGCACAATTTGCATGTATTCCGAGCCAGTTGCATCTTCACTCATCAACACACTTTCTGTGGCTTTCAAGATGGCTGTACATTATTTATTTATTCTGCACAGTGAACATGGCTCGTGGAGGAACTTGTGGGACAAAAACTTAGGAAACGATGTACATCTGCATGAATTATGAGGACATCATGGCAGGATGGCTGAGAGCAGAGGTTCTCATACTGTGGTCTGTGAGCTCTATTGAGGTGGTTCGCATCAAGGTTGTGGAACAATTGGGAATAACTGTACTTGACTCTGCAAAATGAGCTGGTTCTTGGAAAAAAAAAAAAATTAAAATGATATCGAAGTACATCTTGTTGCTCTCAAGAGAGTAGGTGAGATATTGCCGGTCCCATGGCCAAATTACAAACTCCTGCCCCAACATACAGAGGGTATTGTATCATCTGCACAGTCACACCCTCAGCCAATGATGCTCCCCCACAGCCTTGTGCTGCTTAGGGAAGAAGAAGAAGAGACCGAAGAGTAATCAATGTAATGCATGACATTTTAACCTCGGATCCCAGCATTAGATCCCAGCATTACGAGCAATGTGTTCAGTTGGAAAGAACAAATAAGACAACCTGCAGCTTGCACATTATGATCAAATATAGTTGTCCATAACTCCCTTGTGGGATGCTGTGGAGGTAGCACCTCCACAGGTGGTTTTTTTTTTTTTTTTTTTTTTCTTTTCTTTTAAATAGGGGAGGGGGAGTAGTATCATGTTTAGGAGGTATGAAGTACAATATTTAGGAAGAAAGCCGCAAAACAAGGAACACACAGACAAAAGAGACACATTTTTCACAGCAGTTATCTGAGGATTCGGCCTTGAACAACACAAAAACAAATTCGACAAATACAGCACAACAAGGTGCGACTTAACTTGGAATATTGGAAGGAAACACAAACAGCAACACAGAGACGAAGATGTAACAGAAAAATACGACGGGTCCATTTCAAAAAAAAATTTGCTTTAATGAGGTTTAAGCGGAAGCCACAAATTTGACGAACACGTACAAAAATCCCCGAACCGGAAGTCCAAAGGCAGTGAAGCACCTTTCTATCATGATGCAGATGGAGGTCAAACTGGACATCTATCAGCATTACTTGGTGGATATTAAAGACACCACTGTGTATTTTACAAAGAGGCGGCGAGTTATCGCCAATGCTCCGAATGGATTCAAAATTCCAGCCCAAATCGGTTCCAGTCAAACATCAGGCTTGGCCTGCCGGTTTGTGAAAGACTGACCGAAGCCTGTTGTCAGTGTGATGCAGTAACACGCAATACAGTGGAAATCAACGTACTTTTTTTCAAGGTAGAGTGATGCAATTACCATGATAAAACGTCATTATTTTTAATGCGAGTGAAATTGTGACCTCATGTGGTTTCAAGGCCAATAGACGTACGCAGGCTGTGGAGTTGTGCAGAAGAAATGAAGAACATTTTGTTGTTCGATTATTATTTTATTTTTTTTTAACATGGTCGAAGGCTCGTGGTGGAGGTGCAACACATCACGCACACGAGCAAACAAATATGTTAGACAACATCAGACTTGCTTCAGACAAACACAACTGTTGACCTTGAGCATACCAACACATCATCTTGGGGCATTCTGGGTACCAGTGACACTATCTTTGTAACGTCGCCTTTCTCTCCGCAGTCAGTGGTGTGATCAGAGAGAAATCCATCTATCCCCCCCTCTTTCCCAGCACTCATGTGACACCCACCGGCAGGGTTAATAGATTGCTAGATGAAAAATAATTCGAGAATTAGATCTCAAAGAGGATATCAATACATGTGTGTGTGAACCAGCATTCCCATTTGGACAAGGCCTGTCCATAATAATAATGTCCCTCAGGCATTTGC
>NC_140964.1:17764835-17777335 GCF_056783735.1 Eptatretus burgeri | reverse complement strand
CCTCTCCTCACTGAACGTCCCTCTTTCGCTCGTTTTTTTATATCTCAGAACGTCTATCCTCACAGAACGTCTCTCCTCACAGAACGTCTCTCCTCACAGAACGTCTCTCCTCACAGAACGTACCTCATGCATTCTCTTGCTCGTTTTTATCCCCGAGCCGTCTCCACGGGGTGCCGTCCGTCCCAAGCTCACCCCACCCCACTGGGGCACGGTTACTTTTATCGGAGTAACCGTCGGGCGTCGGAGGTCACGAAGGAATGCTGCTGAGGAAAAATGAGGGCGGGCTTCAGAGCTCGTGAAAGAAATGTTTCTGAGGAAAAACGAGGGCGGGCTTCAGAGGTCATGAAAGAAATGTGTGTGAACGTGTCTGTCGTAAAGAAAAAAAAAAGCTTCCCATAAGAGAGGGGATCGATCCTTTACCCTTCTCAACGCATCACATTTAAGATCCTATTAGACATGGGGATGGGGCGAATCTGAACCTGCATTTAAGGAAATAACTGTCTGATGACCTGGATGTGTGGATGCATTCATCAGACCGGATTCTAAAATCCGTAACAATATGGTGGGATACAAGCCGCTGGAGTTGTGGTGGTGGAACTCATAATTTTTTTTATTTACATGTTTTTAAACCTCTTTAAAACTTTATATAAATCGAATTGTACATTTGAATGCTGCAAGACACAAATTCCCTTCAGAATACTTCCAAGACCCCAGTTTTGCAGGGGTGTGTTCAGTTATCCAGTTTCTTGTAGAGTGCTAGCAAAGTGGCTTACAGCACTCAAGCAATCACTCCATTCAAAACCATTGATAAGGAACGGCTGGTTTGGCAAGCGCGAACTGGCTGCTTGGTAACTGAACACACTTCAGCACTTGGACAGAATTAATTAATTTTATTTACATTTAATTACATACCTAAAGTCTGCAGTACACAAAATCGCCTTTGTAATACTTCCAAGAACATCCAGTTTGGTGGTGCTTCAATTTAAATTAGGTTCAGTGTGGTCGTGTATGAGGGTGCTGTTCAGGACTGCTTCTAGACTACTTCAATAGCACTAAACTTTTGGATTTTTTTAATGATTGTTTAAATCATCACTTTATTATCATTGAAATAAAATTGAAGTGACACTGCCTGGGGTATCGTGTTCAATGAACTCTCTCGTTGATTAGGTGAGAACTAATTGGTTATGCATGGTGTTATCTTAATGGGAGTACTGTTGTTAAATCCTCCTTAGCCATTGAATTAATACCAGGTGGGGTTGACTCAGCCTGTAAGCCTTCCGAGGTTGGCAAAATGAGTACCAGCTTACTGGGAATGATTGAGCCATTCGAGTGTCCTGCGTCGGAGTGGTGACCCGTCCAGGATTGGGCCCAATAGCCCAGGAGATTGTTTTGGCAGCACTGACACTCTGTACAGAATCTGGTCCTTATGGATGGATAATTAGTTATTCCCTCCAGTCACAGGTTAGAGATGTGATTGGGTCTTTGTGTTTTTCTCATTGACATGTTGACTGCTTTTGACATTTGCATGTGGTACATACTTGGGAACCTCGATGGTGCATGGTTCTGTCTGATATTTCGCTGATGATTTGCCAATAAGTGATGAAATCAGTCTGCTGGCTGAGGGGGTGTGTAGCATTGGGATTCTAATGGGTGGACTCTTTGCAAATGTTTTCAGAGCTGAAGAGGAACTCCAGTTGAGTTTGAAATGGCAAAGGACTTACCTTTGAATAGCTTTTCATGGTTGCTTTATGCAACTTCCTGCCACCTTCGTTTCGAACGTCAGACGATATAACCTTCACGATATAACAATATAATGTCAGACTTTCACAAACTAATCAGTTTGTGAAAAACTTGGGCCAAAAGCCTTCCCCAGCCTATCCCACAAACTGTAAATAATTCAGGCTTTTAAATGTTCTTTTAAAATGTCAGCAAGTAATCTGAGAGTTGTTGACGAGAAATGATAAACAAACTGATGTGATTATTGATACCCATGAGGGATCATCGGAAACCATGACCTGAGTGACTGAGACAATTTTGGTGAAAAATTATATGATTTCTAATCTTATACTTTGTGGTATAACATGATCATGCAAAAGCAAGTCCACCAAATACACAAAGCATATTCTATAAGACATATTTTGGAACATAATTGGAACTCTCAACACATGAAATCGCTCAAGATAAGCAGCATAAGTCATCGCCTTTATTCGGCTCCTGTTGTAAATATATCTTTATCTTGAGAAACAGCAATTTATTTAAACATTGTGACCATAATTGAATTGTTTTACGAATGGAGGCGAGTGCATTCTATAAATGCCGCCACCTTCGGCAAGCCATGAATCACAACTCGCATTTCTTTAAAGATGAGAGCAGTTTTCCCGAGTTGCATGCAGACACTAACCAAAATGATTTACATCCTCGGAGCACCAAAATCGGTCCCCATATACTTTAGGGACAATTTGTTTCAAAAGACAGCTTTGTGTTGTGGTAAAATCGGAATAAAATATGACTGGTTGATTGATGTCACATGCTTGCTTGTGTTCACCATTGTTCCCAAATACATTATGATAATAGCTCTTCTAAGATCCGTGTAAAACCTCTTAAGTTGTAAAATATAATAAATATTTATGCTCATGTTGCATTTCATCATTTTTCAAAGCTATCAAAGTGGGCCCTTTCGTGAGTACAAGATGAAATTTGCCCTGAGGTAAGTTCTCGGTTGTTGGCACAGCTTCAATCCCTGTGACTTTCCTTGTTCAAGCAGATTCGATGCACAAACTTTGACATATTTTTCAAGGGGCGCTTCAGGTTATGTTGTCGAATATCTCGAATCTTTTCCAAAAATGGAATAAATGACTGCGGTTGATCCACTGCAAAACTAGAACGGCACTCGGGAGAGCACATGCGGTACCTCTGCCAGGCTGAACAGTTCATGTTTTGTGTCCCACTGTTCGGCCGGATCTGCTGACCTGAACCAAAATCAAATTTGCTTGTTCTTGTCATCTCACCAACTCGTACACCAAGTTTTGTCATTATCCTTCCACTACTTTTTGAGATATCATACCCCAGGCAAAAACAACATTCCTTTCCTGCAGTAATTCTCTGCAGACACCTGTAATATATGAAAGTACAACTCTCGTATACTATATTTCTAACTGTAGAATTTATGCTTGGGTAATTATTATGCTATATATCATTTTACAACTCCATTTATCAATGGTGAAAAATAACTTTAAAAATTGAAAAATTATTGTATCCAGATCCGGGTTCGGATTTCCACCAAACTCGAATCAATTCGTCCTTGTCACGCATACAACAGGTCCACCACGTTTATTCTGAATCCGTCCATAACTTTTTGAGATATCATGCAACATGGCACATAGTTTTTAGCCCCATCTCTCAGTGGTGAAGAATCACTGAAAAAATGGAAATATCCGGATTCAGATCTACACCAAAATTTAATCATTTCGTTCTTGTCACACACCCAACTTGTCCACCAAATTTAGTCGGGCAGAGCACGATACTTGTGAAGTCACAAAATACAAATTTGAGCAAAAATAATTGGAGGTTGGAATTCAGTGACCTGATGTGCAAATCCTCTTCAAATTTCAAATCATTCCAATGAAAATGGATGGTTTTAGAAATTGGACAAAGTTGGTGACTTTTGGCCTTCGTTGACCTTTTGATCTTTTGACCCAAAATCGATAGGTTTCTTGCTTATGACCAACTCCGCCATTTGGTGAAGTTTTGTAAAGATCGGTTTTGAAATTGTTCCATGTACGCGACAAACAGACAAACAAACAGACTGACCAAGACCAAACAATATTCACTGACCAGACCAAACAATATTCTTGCGAATCTTCGATTTCGCAAGTTACAAACAAGCAAACAGGCAAACAGACAGGGGTGAAAACATAACCTCTGTCCAACTTTGCTGACAGAGGTAATATATTTGAATTTAACAAGAACGGCACTTAGGAGATGAAAAAAAAATTCGGTCAGCACATAGTTTTACCTCGTGTGCTCATTCTGAACAAAAATTCCATCATTTACTCAACACGCTACGATTATGGCCCACTGCTATTATGGCCCGTCTACCTGTATCGTCCATGCACCCTATTATGTCACAAACATTGCCATTATCCGTAGCTTTATTATCAATATCAATAAATATCAATATCTGAGCATTATCCGTCGCTCAGAGTTATCAATCAAATATTCTCCATGGAGAGTCGCCCTCCTGTGTGTGAAGTTTTGCATCTCCCTGAAGATGATGCATCATGTATGGCTCTATATTCGGCGACAACTTGGAGAAGGAGAAAAATCAGACGATTCTGGATATATTTGCCAACTCCACCCTGGACCACACCTTTAATTTTCATATATATTTCATACATGTATGTGAATACTTTGAAGGAAAGCATTATTTAACTTCACAAATTCGTATTTTGTCAAAATTAATTTCTTAAATCACATCCACCATTTATTTATTTTTTCTCAACTACAATTTCCAAGAACACAGAGCATTTCAGTGTCGTCAGAGAAACTTGCTTGCTTTGGTGTTTGTTCGGTGTTCCAGCCTGATCTGTTATGAATGGCATTCCTAATTCCATGGGTTGCTGCCTTGAGCCACCAGGTTATTCCCTGCGGGTCTCATTTTCTCCAGCTGGTGTCTCGTGTGACCTCGTGCAGACCTGATTCCGGCTGCGATCCATCATTTCAAATAACTGGGCGTCACCACGGGGAGCAATTAGCCACGGTAATCCAGAGTAAATTACATGCACTGGTGGTTGGTGTTTTACAGATGGGCCTTGCTTCGTCGTGACTTCACTATTTAGCCCGATGTGTCAGATTTTTTTTTTTGTTTTTTTTCAGTTTAAAATGAAACTCTCGAGACATTGCTGAGTAAACAATGCGTGGCACAAACAGTATGCCCTATAGATTCTATCGCCATAATTATATTGGAAGATTTTATTCACCAGAGAACTTTCTGGATAATTAAATGGAACAGCTGCCAAAGTTTTTTCTTATTCTCAATGCAGTAAGACACGATAATGTCCATTAATTACTTGCTGGGAATTTAGAAACGGTGGCAAATCATTTACTATGCTTGTGACGCCATTGTCGTTCATATGCAGCACGTTGCTGTGGGTTAGCGTCGGTTCCATCAGGGGTGCAGCAGTGCCAATGATACAGTTCCCCCTGTAAGTTAGAGCAGGAATATGTAATTTGTTCAGAGTTCCGGTGACAGCTCGCCTACTCTCCGTGAACGACACAGTGAGGTCTTGACGTCCATGGACTAATGCTGACAGATCGGACGCCCAGTTGAACATCCATTTGAGGGACGGCACGACATTGATGCCTCTCCTTCCCCTGCCTGTGAAACACCAGGATGACAGTTTATATGCAACTTCTGTGAAAAACAATGATATCTAATCAACTGCTTCTCCTGTGGCACTGCACTTGCAATCATTTATCAGGATTCTTCGCTACCACCCCCCCCCAACTCCCTCCCCGCACCCACCCTCTCCACTCCTCTTCCTCGCTTTGTGGTAGTTGCCAGTTATCAATACACGATGTTTTGAAAAAAAATTCTGGAATTGCTTTGTTGTAGGTTTTTTTTTCCAACTGTTTGTTGTAAAGGAGCCATCTGCACAAAGGAGGAGAGTTTTTGCCAGAACAATGGAGAGGTCGTTTACGGATATGAGGAAAAAAGACTGGGCTAAAGACACTACCTTGAGGCACTCCAACCTCCACTGTGAGGGGAGAGGAGAGGATTCCATTGATAGCAATGCATTGACTTCATGTGTGGGAATTCAGAAAGCCAAGTGTGAAAAGAGCACAAAATTCCACAAGTTGTAAGCTTGGCAAGCAAAGTATGATGCTTGACTGTGCTTATGCCCTGGATATGTCCAGGAAAACAGTCCTGTCCTCTTTTTTTTAAATACTTGGAGCCTCAAATCATTGCTGAGAGAGGT
Organism: Eptatretus burgeri; assembly: GCF_056783735.1. Lineage (NCBI taxonomy): Eukaryota > Metazoa > Chordata > Myxini > Myxiniformes > Myxinidae > Eptatretus > Eptatretus burgeri. The sequence continues at coordinate 17,771,357 of NC_140964.1, read as the reverse complement.
GCAGAAGCAGGTACGTAGTTCAGTGACAGAGACATCGTCCACACTGATGTTCATCGATCACGTTGTTTGGAAAATGGAAACATGATATCGGCAGTGATAATGGGTTCAATGACTTTCCTTATAATTGCGTACTCTGCATATAAGTGAATCTCACGAGTTGAGCTGAACTGTTTTTTTCACCCTTTTTATGAATGTCAATGACTTTTGCTGACATCCATTCAGACCAGAGGTGGCCAAAAGAGAAGAAGAGGTTGAAAGGAGCAGAATGAGGGAGAAGCAAGAGCAGCAGAGGAGGATTTGAGAACACAGCTGGAGATACCATCTGGGCCTGTCACCAATGCATGGTCAAGACTAGGCAGAAATTTCTCTCCCTTCTTGGATGAGAAAAACACAAATTTCAGTGGGCACTGGCTATGAAGGGTTTTACATGAGGACAAAGCACTTGCTGGGTTGTATGTACTAGATGTGGAGGCAAACAGTGATATGAGACATTCTGCCTTGTCTCAAGCAGAGTCTGAATTAAGTCAGTTTTGAGGTGAGGAACGAGGTGAAGAGGACCATAGACTAGAGATTGACTTGAAAAGGTGTCACTAAGACTTTGAGGAAGGAAACTGGTTGGAGAGTTCAGCCTTGATGTTAGGAAGATCATGCTTTCTGTCTCGCCTAAGCATGGACAAACCCTTCTTGCAAACTTTACGGAGTCACCGAAAGCCTTGCCCTCAATCTTATATAACTTTTCCCTCAGTCGGGTTCACTTAACGGTGTGACCAAAAGCCTTGCTCTGTCAGCCTGGCCCTCAGTTGGATTAACCTAATGGAGTGACCTCAAGCCTTGCCCTCTTGAAGCCTTGCTCTCAATCAGGTCTGCCTTCTTTCTTGAGATTTGAGAAAGCAAGCTTCTTGGTGACAACTGTGTTGTCACAGGATTCAGTGTACTGTGCTGTAAGGATAGATAAAAGATCCACAGATGGGATAGGATAAATCGGTGCATAAGACAGAGAGCAAGCTTTGTGAAAATATCCCCAGGTGGAATCGATATCAGCTGCTCTGGAAATGGCAGCCAGTGAGAGGTCACATTACAGTCCCTGTCAGTTCACCTGTGTGAACAACCATATTCTGCAGCATTGAGCTCACTCTCTACCAATTGGCAGAAATGTCGACTTTGACAAGAACATCGTCAGAAGAGCCAAGAGAGACATAGGATGAACAGGAGAGGTGAAGAGAAGGTTTGTCATTAAGAAGTCCAGAAGGGAGGGCTTACCTTTGTTGGAGATGCAGGGTGGGAAGTTCACAGATTGGGTCAGACCCATGGAATCTAAGTACGACTTACTAGCGATGCTGTGGTTAGTTTCTGCAGAGACCAACTCACAACCAACTGGAGGGGGAGCACTCGGAAGAGTGCAAAACCTCCGCCGCCAATACTGCTAGGTCACTCAAGTGAACCTGATATCCTATTCATTCAATTTTACATCAACAGTGCTCACAGAGTTATAGTTTGCAACTTTCCCTTTTACTTTTAACTTTTACATACTCAATTCATTCATCAGAACTAGATTCCTTGAGACAGAAATTGATTTTGCGTGGGTATATCCACCTGAAGATCCAAAATCAGCCGCAATTATAATTTTGCCATGTTTTTTTTGTTGGAAATCACTTATAACATGTAGAAATGCAAAAAAAAAAATCTAATTTTTTTTCAAAAAAAATGTTGCAAAAATTTTTTTTCTCTAACAATTTTTTTTTGGGGGGGGGGGTTGGAAATCATTTAAAACATGTAAAAATGCAAAAAAAAAAAAAATTCTAATATTTTTTCAAAATGGCCACCAGTGCGGCCATATTGGATTTTGGACCAAGTCCAAAATCTAATGGCATTATCCTTGGACCATACCTAATCCCCCACCAAGTTTCGTCGAAATCCGTCGAGGAGTTTTTCCATAATACTGTTTACAAACAAACAAACAGAAAGGGGTGAAAACAGTAACCTCCGATCTTCGATGGCGGAGGTTAACAAGCATGGTGGCAGTTGAAGTTGCGACAGATGAGGAAATGTGGGTTGGAATAACTATTTACGAGTTGTTTCACGTTAACAGAAGGATGGACACATATATTGAGTCATCGGTTTTTGGTGGAATGTACACCATGCAGATAAAATTATGTGGTTGCAGAGAGGAATGAGCAGCCAGATATACCAAGGTGTTGCTTATTCTTCTGAAGTATCGATGGCATGTTGGCTGGTTGCATCATTTTTGTGCCATGGTTTGGCTGCTGATGCAGCGCTTGTATAGATTTTTTAATTTGGCTTGGGTTTTGGTGACATTGACCTCACCTTTGTGAAACATATCGTGGGATCTTTAACAGGCACATGGAAATATTGATTAACATCCGTTCTCACAAAGTCCTTGTTGTGAAGCATCAGGATGACGGTTTATAGTCATATCGGGAATCAAACTCTTGCCGGACAGCTCCAAGGCTTTCCCTCAGTCGGACATGCCAACTTTGAGATATCCTTTCGGCCCATATCTAGTCGCTGTCCCGGTATAGATGGAGCTTATTTATAGTCCAGATGAGCATTATCATTCCAGCAAAATTCAGCCAGAATGGCCAATGAGGCATTTGAAGATGGTGGCAAGGAGTTGTACATGAAGCAAGCGGACGAGCTTGTTTGTAGGAATTACAGCACGTGTAAATTACTCACTCTTCTGAACCTGTAAAATTATGTTTGACTCTTGCTGTCATCTCACAAGATCATCATGCTCCAACAAGGGTTGAGTTAGTTGAAAGAGAAAGTATTCTGCATTGTATGGAAATTGTTTTCAGCATAAAATGGTGACATGAAAGAAGATGGTATTATTTTAATGATGGGTAATATCCACACGCATTTGAAGGCAATGCACAGAGACACTTAACTATACCATTGCACGGCTCTTCGGCCATGTAAACATGCCCCTTGGAAAGCAACATATGTTTAAATTTGGGAACACGGTGATGATATTTTATTCAGCCTCCCTGGCCGATAGGTCTATCCTACTCCTCTCGGTGGTATGATTGCGAAGCTTGATCGACCAAGCTCGTTATCCCAGGAGACCTCATTGGCTTGTTTGGATGCTAATGTGAAGTATAAACAGGCCTTTATTTACCTTTTGGGGAGTTATCAAGGTGTGCTTTAGATTCAGCACATGCGTCAGCCCATCATACGGAAGGCATAACTGCTGAAGGCATCTTGTGCACAAGCACAATGGATTCCCCAGATAAGGCCACAGGCACCGATCAGTGGTATGGCAATAAGGGTTTTCATGCAGCTGTTGAGTAATTGGTGCCTTGAGTAAATTGGACTGTTACTCACAATGGAATCGGTGAAGTGCTTAAAAGTTTTATTCTTTTGCTGAATTGTTAGAAATTCTACTTTTGTACTTTGAAGAGTAATGTACAAGGTTCTCGGATCCGCACACATGACAATGTGACTTCATTCATTGTGTGTACATGGTTTAATCCAGCCTCAATAACAGAAGCATCAGAAGTTGCATATTAACTTTCTAATTTATTAAATTCAATGCAGTTTGTTTTGTTACTAAATCTCGTTTCTTACTCAGATGTTACATATGTTTGACCAAACAAATCCGTGTTTCTACACTGATGTTTTGAACTCTCACTGGTTTAATGATTAGAGTGTCTGCCCTGAGTTTTGGAGGTCGGTGGTTTGATCTCTGGTCGAGTCATACCAAATATTTAAAAAATGGTAAGTGCCAATTCCTTGCTTGGGATGTTCAGCATTTACAAAGGATAGGACACGGACAAACGACCATAGGTTGGCAGCCATTTGCACAGGCTTCCTGGCCCTAACAGACTCTTCCTCCATTTAGGTTCCGTATAAGGAACTCACATTCCAGATTTTCTGATCATGTTCGTTTTTTCATCAAATGTCATTTCATCAATGTGAAACAAAAGTCAACAAGAAAAAGAGTAATTGGAGATTGCAGACCCTCACCAGGATTTTTTGTGTGGTGTTTGTTGGAGTGTATTCTGTGTGGAGTTTGTTTACTGGTATGTTACGTAATTAATAAGAGAGATAATTGGAACTGCCGCTTTTAACTGCTGGCAGTGATGACCATGTACCAAGACTTCCTACTTTGATGCAACGACGCTTTGTTCGGACACGTGACCCTGATCCATGACGTTTATTGTTCATTTGAATTCAGAATGGATTAAAATGAATTCAATTCAGATCAAATGGAAAACCAAATAGGTACAATCCTGCATTGGAGTCATCAGAAGGAACCTGAACAATCAAAAAGCAAATATGGAATCATCACGAGGAACCTGGATAGGATTCGGGTTTCAGCTGCTACTCCTCTACCCTCAACCCCATCCAGGTACAGCCAAGTGAGCCTCCTTCAAAAAGGAATGGGCGGAGAAGGATAAGGAAGAGATTCTCTGCTTAGAGAGGGGGCTTCTTGCTTCTGCTTGGCTCGGGTTAGGGGGGGTTCTTGCTTTGTTCGGAAGAGAGGTGGTTCGCTTTTTGTGCCTGGTGGATCGGAAGAGAGTTGAGCTGGTTGCTCGGCTCGGGCTTGTTGGCTGTTTGTTCATCGGAGGAGCTGGTCGGGTTGTCGTGGTTCTTTTTCGGCCTGGTGGTCGAGGAGTGTCTGCCTGGTTTGAGGGTGTTCGAGCCTGTTGCTCTGCTTCATGGCCTGGTTCGGCTGGCTCTTCTTGGTTCGTGGAACTCTTTGTTCTCTGCTTGGTTCCCGGCTTGGTGCGACTCATTGGCCTCATCTTGGAGGTGGTTCTTCGGGGAAGCGACGTATCGACGGGAAGGATCAGAACCTCGTCTCACCAGCACGTGTTCGGAAGCGCGAGGGGATTCGCTGGAGCTCGGGAAGGATCGCGGCTCACGGCGATTGGATCCAGTTCACTCTCGCTGGAGCCCGGGTCCGAACAGCTTGAAGACCACACGAGGTGGAGAGGTTCGAGATAGGTTCTGGGTTTCAGCTCATCTGTCCCTCCGAGCTGAAGTCCGTATTCAAGGCATCACCATCAGCCACCATTTCTTGGGTGTGTGTGTGCGTACGAGTGTCCGTTGGCCCGTCTAATAAGGAGGAAACTGTTAAGTGCCTGTGTTGTATTTGCTTTGCATTGCATAATAGACGTCGGCTGTAGGTTTTTGCTCATGTCCTGTCCTGTCGTGTCCCCATTCTTTTGTTGCTTGCATGCCTGTGTTCTCATACATGTTCCCCATTGTTGAATGTCACCTGCTCGTTGCATCCCTTCCTCCATTGACTGCCATGAAGCGTTCGGGGAATTAACTGGCTCATTAAAGCCGAGAAACTTGCATCTGGTCCGCCAGGGTTTGGCGAAGTAAAACCGCTCGGCTTCACATACGGAAGCTTCGCTTCGGCTTTTCGTGCAGGCCCCCCCCCCCCCCCGAGGTATAAACTCCCAGCATTTCTGTCCATGCGAATAGTTAGGTATATCGATAATTCGGCGATTGACCATGTAGCACGTGGACGGAAAGGTTGGCGAGTTTATGGTGTTATAAAAACACCCGGAGCTGGGTTTCGGCATTGGTCCGGAAGCTACAACTGGATTGCGCGTTCGGTGGACGCGCGGCTTGGATTGGGTTGAAAAGGTCGTGCGCATGCTGAACGCGCAGAAATCTACAACAATATATACTTGCATCTGTATGTGTATACATACATATATACATACATACATGCACCTGGTGTTGCCCGGATTCTTGTTGAATCATTTTAATCTTCTGTAAATAGGTCTGACGCGAGCCCAGTATTAGTTCCCCGCCATGGCAGTCATTGCCTCATAGGGTTGGTGAGGTGGAAACCCCTCCCCCCCCCCCGGCCGAAAGGCCTCACCACCAAGCCGAAAACCTTCCTGGGGCCTGTGGCGACATTTTTTGTTTCAGAGGTTTCCTTCTATCTTTCACTGTTCAGGAGATTGGTGCGTGCAAAGCCAAAGAGGGTTGGTGAGGGGGAAACACCCCACCCACACCCCCCCCGGCTGAGGGGCACTGCGACCGAGCCTATAACCTTCCCGGGGCCTGTCCCGACATTTTTTGTTTCAGAGGTTTTCTCCTATTTTTCACCGTTCAGGAGATTGGCGCGATCAGAGCCGTAGGGGGTTAGTGAGGGGGGACCACCACCCCCCCTCCCACCGACTTGAAAACAAGCTACTTAAACTGTGCAATTTCTACAATACCAAGTACTGAAATCAATGGGTTGGAATGGTCAATCACCAAGCGAAATACAGAAATAGAGTAACAATGGCCTCTTTTAGGTATTTGATATATATATATATATATATATATATATATATATATATATATATATATATATATATATATATATATATATATATATATATATATATATATATATATATATATACACACTAATAAAAGGGTGTGTGTCAGTGTGTCTTCTCCATAACTCCAAAACTAAAACCTATCGGCCTGAAAGTTTGCATGCCTACTAAGGAAACTCCAAGGAAGTGCAAGAGTGAAATTGGGTGGTTGGGT
>NC_140964.1:17742335-17759835 GCF_056783735.1 Eptatretus burgeri | reverse complement strand
TATCTCTACAACTCGATTGGAGTCCACTCGTGGCCAATTCAATTGATTGGACATGATTTGGAAAGAAGCACACCTTTTTGGTCATCTCTACCGAGATGACTTCATAAAGCCAGACCAAATGTCCGTCCGTCCGTACGTACGTCCGTCAACAATTTTTCTTTCCGATCTTGATGAAACTTAGTATGTGGGTAGAGGTCGATGAGTGTTGCACAACGACATAAATTTTGTCTGGGTTCAAGGTCAGGGATGAGGTCACGAGGTCACGTAAGTTATAAAAATCGCCATTTTCAAAACCTATCGAGTCTGCCATTTTACAAGATATTCGGCAACTGTTTATTGATTATGATAGTAAAAAATATTATCTTATATCTCACTTGACAGATTTTTGAATTTCCTTCCCGTTTGATCGTCACGTGATCTGGAAGATGGCCAAAAACGCCGATGCGATTCGCAAAGAAGGAAGGAAGGAGAAATGAAATATAAATATAAAACACATTTTTCGCCTTTTTACGTCATCTCTTCGAGCATGACCTAATAATGTGTCGATGTCCATCCGTCCGTCCGTTCACAATGAAGTTGAAGCGGGAGATCTGGTCATTAGTGATCCTGATCGAGGTCGATGAGACATACACGATGGTATGACTTTCAAGGTCACTGAAGGTCAAGGTCACGAGGCCTTTGAAGTTGCGAAAATCACGATTTTCAAATTCTATCTCCTCCGCCATTTCTCAAGCGATCTTGAATTTGATTGTAGCAAATGAATCTATGGGACAATATCTAAATTTTGATCGGGCCGGATTTTTGATATTCGCTTTTGTTTTCGTGTCACGTGACTTCAAAGTTGGCAAAAAATGCGAAAATGACGATTTTCAAAATCTATCTTCTACATTTCTCAAGGAATCTTGAATTTGATTGTGGCGTATGAATCAATGGGACAATATCTAAATTTGGTCGGGCCGGATTTTCGATATTCACTTTCGTTTTTGTGTCACGTGACTTCAAAGTTGGCAAAAAATGCGAAAATGACGATTTTCAAAATCTAACTCCTCCTACATTTCTCAAGGAATCTTGAATTTGATTGTGGCATATGAATCTATGGGACAATATCTAAATTTGGTCGGGACAGATTTTCGAATTTCGCTTTCGTTTTCGCGTCACGTGACGTCAAAGTTTGCAAAAACTGCCCTACCTTCAGGAGGCTATATATTCTCTACTGGGCATGGTAAAAGTTAGTGAATGGTGTCAATGCATAGCAGCTGACCTTGCATATTATATTTATACATTTTCCGCCGAAAGTGCAAAAGTTTCAAAACCCGAAATGTAAACGTCGGCATTTATTTTCAAAATATAATTTCGTGCACGCGTGCCAAAATGCCAAGTCATCTTTAACCAAACTGCGCAGTTCGAGCTGCTCAGTGGAGCTCTTCAGTGGAGCTCTTCAGTGGAGCTCTTCAGTGGAGCTGCTCAGTGGAGCTGCTCAGTGGAGCTGCTCAGTGGAGCTGCTCAGTGGAGCTGCTCAGTGGAGCTGCTCAGTGGAGCTGCTCAGTGGAGCTGCTCAGTGGAGCTGCTCAGTGGAGCTGCTCAGTGGAGCTGCTCAGTGGAGCTGCTCAGTGGAGCTGCTCAGTGGAGCTGCTCAGTGGAGCTGCTCAGTGGAGCTGCTCAGTGGAGCTGCTCAGTGGAGCTGCTCAGTGGAGCTGCTCAGTGGAGCTGCTCAGTGGAGCTGCTCAGTGGAGCTGCTCAGTGGAGCTGCTCAGTGGAGCTGCTCAGTGGAGCTGCTCAGTGGAGCTGCTCAGTGGAGCTGCTCAGTGGAGCTGCGCAGTGGAGCTTTGCAGTGGAGCTTTGCAGTGGAGCTTTGCAGTGGAGCTTTGCAGTGGAGCTTTGCAGTGGAGCTTTGCAGTGGAGCTTTGCAGTGGAGCTTTGCAGTGGAGCTTTGCAGTGGAGCTTTGCAGTGGAGCTTTGCAGTGGAGCTTTGCAGTGGAGCTTTGCAGTGGAGCTTTGCAGTGGAGCTTTGCAGTGGAGCTTTGCAGTGGAGCTTTGCAGTGGAGCTTTGCAGTGGAGCTTTGCAGTGGAGCTGCTCAGTGGAGCTGCTCAGTGGAGCTGCTCAGTGGAGCTGCTCAGTGGAGCTTTGCAGTGGAGCTTTGCAGTGGAGCTTTGCAGTGGAGCTTTGCAGTGGAGCTTTGCAGTGGAGCTTTGCAGTGGAGCTTTGCAGTGGAGCTTTGCAGTGGAGCTTTGCAGTGGAGCTTTGCAGTGGAGCTTTGCAGTGGAGCTTTGCAGTGGAGCTTTGCAGTGGAGCTTTGCAGTGGAGCTTTGCAGTGGAGCTTTGCAGTGGAGCTTTGCAGTGGAGCTTTGCAGTGGAGCTTTGCAGTGGAGCTTTGCAGTGGAGCTTTGCAGTGGAGCTGCTCAGTGGAGCTGCTCAGTGGAGCTGCTCAGTGGAGCTGCTCAGTGGAGCTGCTCAGTGGAGCTGCTCAGTGGAGCTGCTCAGTGGAGCTGCTCAGTGGAGCTGCTCAGTGGAGCTGCTCAGTGGAGCTGCTCAGTGGAGCTGCTCAGTGGAGCTTTGCAGTGGAGCTTTGCAGTGGAGCTTTGCAGTGGAGCTTTGCAGTGGAGCTTTGCAGTGGAGCTTTGCAGTGGAGCTTTGCAGTGGAGCTTTGCAGTGGAGCTTTGCAGTGGAGCTTTGCAGTTTAGCTGCTCAGTGGAGCTGCTCAGTGGAGCTGCGCAGTGGAGCTGCGCAGTGGAGCTGCGCAGTGGAGCTGCGCAGTGGAGCTGCGCAGTAGTCTTCGGTCATAACTGAACATTGAGAACTTGTGGTATTATTTCTCGCAGAGATGACCGTCACTCCCGCACGGGGGTAATTTTATATTGAAACATTTTCCGCCGAAGGTGCAAAAGTTTCAAAACCCGGAATGCAAACGTCGGCATTTATTTTCAAAATATAATTTCGTGCGCGTGCGCCAGAATGCCGAGTCATCTTTAACCAAACTGCGCAGTAGTCCGGTCATGGCATCTGAGCAGTGGCCAGCGTGGTTCAGATTGACTGTGGTTTCTGGGGCGAAGGTGATTGTTAAGAAGTATGTTGGCGGTATAAATTTGAGTGACTGTATTGGTGATTTAATCACGCAACATCTTGACAACGAATATTCTGGCCGAACGATTGCATCAATTCAGTGCATCAGCAGGGCTAATTCGCAGGCTCCTCTCGATCGTGTCGATATCTAACATAATCGCCGGCAGACATAGGGCTGCAGGCTGTGGGGCGAGGCCACGGATCCCGGATGAGGGGTTAAGTGATAAATTATGCTACATGCTTCGGGCTTTCTGATTAATATATCAATGAGTACATTCCATAATTAATGAATTAATAATTAATGAATCTGGCATACAAAATGTTTTTTCATACCTGACATGTTACTTTGTGCAGCGTCACGAAACTTCTGTGTTATTAATAATTAATGAATTTGCTAGCTCTAACGATTTTTCAAACCTCAATATCTCTATAAATACTTGACCAATTTTCATTCTGAAAGTTGCATTATCATCAGTGAAGAATAATCTACAGGATTATCATAATCTCCAAGAGCTAAGCCTATTTTTTCGTTTTTTTTTCTACAACCGGAAGTGAAATGTCCCCAGAGAGTGGACGGACCGTAAAACCACGTATTGCACTTACTGGTGATTCTGATGTGTTAATCCGGGTACTAAATGAACAATACATATTTATTAATTATGTCATTAGTAGTATTATCCTAATGTATCTCTGTGAACTATTTCAATCTAAACGGTTAGTTTGGACTGTTTCGCGGTTACCTGAACTGAACATTGAGAACTTGTGGTATAAAAGAGATGACCGTCACCCCCCACACGGGGGTAATTTTTTATATTAGGCCCCACAGTTGACAGTGCATGTCAAAGCAGACACTCTACCATGAAGTCCAAGAACCTGTCCGGAGAATCCTGACATAGCATTGTGAGGAGGCATGGATCTGGTTAAGGGTATAAAACAATTTCTGGAGTGTTGAAAGTTCCCAAGAGCATACATAGTAAGCTGCATCATTAGGAAATGGAAAGCATATGGAATGACCCAGACTCTTTATAGAGCTGGCCATCTTACCAAACTGGGCAAGAAGGACCTTGGTCAGCGAAGTGACCAAGCACCCAATGACTACTCTGACAGAACTACAAAGTTCCTTGGCTGAGATGGGAGACCCTGCCAGAAGGACAACAATCTCTGCAGCACTTCTCAAATCTAGGCTTTATGGGAGAGTGGTCAGCCAGAAGCTACTTTGGGGAAAAAGGCAAATGACAGCACACCTGGTGTTTGCAAAAAGGCATGTGAAAGGCTCTGAGTGCATGAGGCAAAAGATTCTGTGGTCTGATGATACGGAAATTAAACTATTTGGCCTGAATGCAAAGCACTACGTCAGATAGAAACTGAGCAAGCTCATCACCCATCAAACACCATCCCTACCTTGAAGTATGGTGGTGGCAGCATCATACTAGGGATGATTTTCAGCGGCAGGGACTTGGACACTTGTAAGGATAGTGGGAACAATGAATGGAGCCAAATACAGGAAAATCCTTGAGAACCTGCTTCAGAATGAAAAAAATCTTTGACTGTGGGGAAGATTTACATTCCAACAGGACAATGACCCCAAGCATAAAGTCAAAGCAACACTGCAATGGCTTCAGAACAAGAATGTGAAAGTCCTTCAGTGGCCCAACCAAAGCCCAGACCTGAATCCCATTGAGGATCTGTCGAAAGACTTGAAGATTGCTGTTCACTGACTCTTCCTATCCAACTTGGCAGAGCTTGAGCAAATCTTCAGGGAAGAATTGGAGAAAATACCCAAATCCAGATGTGCAAAGCTGATGCAGACATACCCAAGAAGACTCGAAGATGTAATAGCTGCCAAATGAGCTAATAGTTGTCATGTAATATTCAACAAATATAATCGTTGAATATTTATTGACGCAAAACATTTCAGCTTTTCATTTTTCATTAATTTATAAAAAAATTTAAAAACATGTTTTCTATTCTGGGGTAGTTTGTGTTGATCAGTGCCAATTTTTTTAATTTTATCCATTTAAAATTCAGGCTGTAACAACACAATGTGACAAAAGTCGAGAGGTGTAAATACTTTCTGAAGGCACTGTATATACTGAGAATTCCTGGATGTGATCACAATGAAATTGGGACAGATGTAATGACCGTGTGCTTGAGCTATCATGCCTGTGTTATAATCTATATCCCAACATTACCAAGTAATGCAAGTTGGGCTGATTATTCAGTAAACCCCATGCAGGTAATTTGGTCATCTCTACCTGTCAAAATGTATCATGAGATTGGGCATCCAGCTTTAGTTCCCCTTTCAAAGGACAGCATGCTCTGAAATGCAGCCTCCCCACCCCTCCCCCTTTTCTGGCTATCGCAATGTCAGGAGTTACCTCCTTCACGTGATCCTTTCCTCGTTTTCCTCACTCTTCCTACCCCATTCCTCAGCTATGCCCTTTTTGCCCCCCCCAACCCCATCTTCAGATTCTACAATGACTTCAACCCCTTACTTTGACACCCAACCTTCTCCCCCAATGGAGTATATATATTTAGACTTTGAAGATGTGACTTGCTTGCCCCCAATTGAACACCACTCTGTTTGAAAAAGTGCATCTCTGAGAATTTGTTCTCAGGATTTTTTATTTTATTTTAGTTTGTGGTATTTTCTTGGTTTTGCTATTTTTGCAAAACGTTACATTTTCATAAAATTTTATCCCAACGACACATATAATCTTTAAGCGTTTTGTAAAAATATTCGACCAAATATATTTATGTTGTTGCGCCTTTGCACAGACATGTTTCTGGCTCTACCATGTATCATCGATCCAAGACGGATGAGCAGTGCCAAAGTCCCCATTGGGAATTAGCTGTTGTTGATAGAGCTACTTAGGGCATGAATTGTGAATCTGGTCAGGATGCCAGTGTAGTCGCCCAGCTGCTCCGAACAAAAGATACAATGGGATATTTAACGTCCAGCGGTTCATCCTAACAGACCATCTGAAAGATGGTGCAATCATTGATGCAACACGCAGCCTGCGAAGCACCAATCCGACAGTTTATAGTCAGATCGAGACTCAAAGGGAAGTGCATTATCTCTGCACCATCCTGGTGGATTCGATAAATTAATTCGCAATATAAAACGATTTTTTTGTGTGTGTGTACATTGTCAGGGCTTGTGTGAGAGCTCGCACACAGGAGACAAGAAGGGCGAGAGAGGAAAGCACAAAACAGTGGGGAACAGAAACATTCAAAGATCTGTGAAGGGGAGAGAGATGGGGTGGACAAGATGGACACTGCAGGGACTTTCAGGAAGGAAAGCAGGGAATTTGAAGGAGGTGGGTTTGGGGTGGATTCATGGGGTAGAAAAGATCATGATTTTGGATGGGGAAAGATATGAGATGCTGGTGAACAGCTGTTTTGAAGACCTGGAGGGAAGAGTGGGATTGAAAAAAATTGTGGAAAGCCTGGTGTTGACTTTGTGGTGAGGTTGACTGGCTTGGGATCTTCGGGGATCTTAGGAAGGAGGTGGGTTTGGGGTGGATTAATGGGGGTAGAAAAGTTCATGATTTTGGATGGGGGAAGATATGAGATAGTGGTGAACAGCTGTTTTGAAGACCTGGAGGGAAGAGTGAGATTGAAGAAATTGTGGACAGCTTGGTGTTGGCTTTGTGGTTAGGGTGACTGGCTTGGGATCTTCGGAGATCTTCAGGTCGAGTTCAAGCCCCGTTTGTCACTGAATTAACACCAGGTGGGGTTGACTCAGCCTGTCATCCTTCGCAGTCAGTGAAATGAGTACCAGTGTACTGGAAAAGCGGCACAGCATCAGTGACATAGTCATGCTCCAACAAAATGATAGCTACTCAGCAGCCAAAGCTGCCATACACAAGAAGAAGAAGAAGAAGAAGAAGAAGAAGAAGAAGAAGAAGAAGAAGAAGGAGTGTGGGAGTTTGTTCCAGAGGTGGGAAAAAAGAGAAATGAAAGAGTGACGGTGAGCAGTAATTCTTGATTTTGGTAGTTTCACCAGAAGGGGGTTACTGGCAGACCTTGAGCAATAAAAATATGATTTATCAATTATATAAATATGATTCAGGCAGCCTTGTCTTATCGGATTTCCTTGTATACTGTATATCTTCCTCCTACGTTGAACTTAATGCATTGTGGATATTACTGTTGTAAATAACCTTTCTCGAGCGAGAATAAAAATTTTTTTACCACCTTTTCAGCTTTCGGGAAAGATTCTCCTTCAAGCACTATGCTTTTTTCCAGAACGTCAGGACCTGCTGAAGCAATTGCAAGCAGAGAATAGACCGAGTGGTTTGCCACTGCTGTACTGAGCGACAGCAGGCACAGTGTATGGCACACAATGGCGTATTCTTCTCAGTAGGTTTAGTCTTGGATCTCTTTCCAGCACCACTGAATGCAAGCAGATGTGACACCTGGCTTGATGCAACGCCCTGTATGCAAAGCACTAGGATGACAGTAGTCGGAACAGGAATTCAACCCAGACTTGATAGCTCAAAGACGAGTATGCAACCTCTGAGCTCTCCTGCCAGTCCATTTTTGGCATTGGACAAATGTAACTTGAATGTGCAAAATTGTCAGCTTTGATTTAAAAAAAATAATAATAATTTTCACTTACAACATTTCCATGAAAGACAAGCCACCATGGCCGAGCAGCTAAACCTATTTATGAGCCAGCATACTACACTCCATCGGCTTCCCAACTCCGTCATTTGGAATTGATCATCTCTCCTCTGGCCTGGTAATGTCAAACCTTCCCTCCGACATATCCTGGTCTTCATTTCCCCCTGTCAGGCCATCCAACTATTTTCTTGTAAAACTATCCATCTTTAAGGTCATCTTTCAAAAAAAGGTTACTTTTTTGAGCTCCACATTGTCTGACTGGTCCATGGCCATTTGTTTTTCACATGGGTTTGTCAAGCATTTGTGACAGTCTTCATGATGACGGCTGCTGAGATTGGCCTGCTATTCTTTGCTGCAGCAGTTAATTTCCTCGTACACAGCACTTTTTTGCAGGTATACATTCACTGATTTAAAAACTACCTTTTATGGACCCATATTTGGGTGTTCCACTTTTGCAAAAGTAGTTGCTGGAATGAAGCACTATGTGCATATCGATTCCACGAGTGAAGTTAGGTGATCGACCAAAGTTTGAAAATTTTTCCACCTTTTTTGACTCCCTTTCATCATCACCATGAAGGAGGTGGGTTTGGGATGGATATATATATATATATATATATATATATATATATATATATATATATATATATATATATACACACAAAAGAGCTGAAGTACCCGGGAAATTTGCCCTATTTTCCTCACGCGAGTTAGACTGAGGCATTAGTTGTATGGAGAAAATTGTGAAGGCTTCTTTTATTCCTCAGATTTATGGAAGGAAGGCTTAATGCTGCCGTAATCCTCAGAGAGGTCATAGTTGAAGGCGGTCTTGAGCCACTCAATATTTCTAGCAGCAGTGGCAACTGTCGATGATTGTCGTTGTGCGAACATCATTTTTTATTTTTCGTTTTCGTTTTCGAACATCGTACTAACACAAAACTACACACCTCGGCTATATGGTATAGCATATTGCTCCTCGGATACAAACCTGTACAGCATATTACTGTACTGAATACTGTCAGCATTGTAACACGCATCCAAGCGAGACTGAAGACACGTTAGATTTACCTTTGTGCTGTTCATGACGGCCATTGGTGTTGTTCGCAGTAGCTCACAATCTCCTCGAGCATCGATTATAGAAAGATGAATAAATAGCGTTTGGATTTTATAAATATGTAATCATTGCATCGATGTTATTTTTAATGAAGAAACGAGCTCCTGTCAATTGTGATATATATTTTCGGAACAGTGCGATTGTTTTAACAACATGAAAACTTCAGGTCAGGTATGGGAGCATGTGCCAGAACAGCGCGTCGCTGCGTCCACTTTCCGCCGGTACTACAGGGGCCTCCGTCTGGCCATCCCCCAGGCAGATGACAGGCCCATCCCCATCTCCTTGAGATCATGGTCAACCTGCTGCAACCACGAGGCACGTGGTCGGCCCACTGGCCTCCTCCACTCATGAGACTCCCTCGCTGAGAGAATCTGGTGAGCAGGATCAGCGTCAGGAAAACGAGACACATGTCCATACAGCCGCAACTGACGCTCACGGACGATGCAGGTAACAAATCTCATCCGAGTCTCTCTCAGCAACCGCTCATTGGACACAAAATCCGACCAGCGATAGCCAAGGATTCTACGAAGAGACCTGGTACCAAAGGAATTAAGTCTCCGTCTCAGATTCTTGGTCAGAGTCCAAGTCTCGCATCCATAGAGTAAGACTGGAAGTACCAAGGACCTGAAGAATCGGACTTTCGTCATGCAGGGCCACACCCCATGACGCCACACCCCAAGACACCCATGACTTTCGTCATGCAGCGTTCACTTTCAATCGGCAGCGCCACACCCCATGATCCAGTGAATCCATGAATCCGCAGGCCCAACCCAGACGTCTATTGACCTCTGACTCACAGCCAGCAGAGCATGAATATCACTGCCAAGGTAAGTGAATCTCTCCACGACCTCAACATCCTCACCACAAACAGACACAGACAGGACAGCAGCATCCAAGATGTCACCGAAAGCCTGGATCTTAGTTTTAACCCAAGAAACCCGTAATCCCAGCGGCTCCGACTCCTCATTCAGCACCGCGAGGGCCCCCAAAAGGATATCTAAAGTCTCCGCAAAGATGACTGCATCATCTGCGAAATCAAGGTCCGACATCTTGACATTCCCAAACGATTCACCCAGCTTGATCTCTCCGACATCCTCCCGAAAATCCAGTCCATACAAGTGCTGAAAAGTGTGGGGGCCAGTACACACCCCTGACAAACTCCAGTCACAACTGGAAAGAAGTCAGAGATGGTAGCACCACATCTCACAGCACTCAGTACCAGAGTAGAGTTCAGACATCAGATCGATCAGTTTTGGTGGCACCCCACGAAGACCAAGAATCCTCCAGAGGACATCCCGATTCACTGAATCAAACGCTTTACAGAGATCAACGTAGGCTGCAAGCAGCCCCTGCCGAAACTCTCGTCTGCGTTCTGTGAGGACACGAAGAGCAAGGATACGGTCAATCGTTGACATCTTTGGTGTAAAGCCTGACTGCTCTGGACGCTGGTACTCAAGCAGATGGTGGCAAACCCTATCAAGAATTATCCGAGCAAAGACCTTGCCCGGCACTGAGAGCAGCGTCACCCCTCGGTAGTTGTTGCAGTGTTGGCGATCACGCTTCCCTTTCCAGAGAGGAACAACAAGGCCCCTCTTCCAATCAGTTGGGATGATGCCTGTGTTCCAGGCAGAGCACAAAACTGCATGCAACGACACGAGTGCAGCATTTGCACCAGCCCTGAAGTTCAGCATGGATGCCACAGATCCCTGGAGCTTTGCCCCGTTTCAACTGGTTCACCGCAGCCCGTGTTTCCACAAGCGAGGGTGGACCACAGTTGATTCGAGGGTCAGCAACAGGGATTGTTCCACCCTTGACGTCCAACTCGACAGCTGGGGGATCAGCCTGGTCCAACCGCTCAAAGTAACCGGCCCAGCGGGCCTTCACTTCAGACTCCTCTGTCAAGAGCCTCCCACTCTCTGCTCGAACTGCAGTTCTCTGAGGGATTGGCTTGGATGAACGCAATGCGCGAATTCCCCTGTAAGCGGGACGTGAATCACCTGTCCACAGGTGATGCTCTACCCCCTCACAGATTCCTCGCACATAGACCTCCTTGTCCACCCTCAGTACATGTACAGTTTTATGCCTCAGCTCCCTGAACAGCTCAGCTCTGACATTCAGCCTGGCCCTGCGACTCTGGTCAATGGTATCCAGTGTCCCTTGAGAGACAAAATTCTTCTTTGCCCTGCGGTGAGTTCCAAGACATCCACCGGCATCATCAAGGACGGTGGTCTTGAAGGCACTCCACAACTCTTCAGGACCCCCCAAAGCACCCAGACCCCCCAAGTGTCCACTCAGCCTGTTCTCAAACGCCTCAGCTACTCTCTCATCCCTGAATTTGCCAACATCCAGCGTAGGCTGGGATGGTACCATTCT
This sequence comes from Eptatretus burgeri, assembly GCF_056783735.1. Classification (NCBI taxonomy): domain Eukaryota; kingdom Metazoa; phylum Chordata; class Myxini; order Myxiniformes; family Myxinidae; genus Eptatretus; species Eptatretus burgeri. The sequence goes on along the minus strand of NC_140964.1, from coordinate 17,748,661 downwards.
CCAGGATTTAAGGTGCAGCTTTGGAGTTGCCACAACAAGCCTGTGGTCAGTATTGAGGAACTGAGCACTCCGGTAGACCCTGCAGTTCTGGATCATTTTCCAACGACCGTCAATGAGGACATGGTCACTCTCCTTTGCCACACCACCAACGTTGGAATACCAAGTCCAGCGATGAGCTTGTGGGCACTGAAACCATGAACCAGCCACCCTAAGTCCATTACTTCTTGCAAAGTCAAGGAACTTAGTGCTATTCTGGTTCATTGTTCCTGACCCATGAGGACCAACACACACCTCGTAACCATCCCTATCAGTTCCAGTCGATGCATTGAAATCCCCTAAGACGAGAAGTGTATCTCGTCTGGGGCACTGATCAACCACAGACTCGAGCGTGGCGTAGAATGCATCCTTCACGGTGAGATCACTCGCCTCAGTCGGAGCATAAACAGAGACCAGGGAAATGACACCTCAGGAGTGACGAATCCTTAATCTCAGAATACGCTCGTTGACCGGTGTTACCTCGATTATCATTGGGGTCAGCTTATTGGACAAAGCTACAGCAACTCCTTGGGTATGGTAACCATCAGAGCGACCAGACCAATAGTAGGTGTAACCACCCACCATTATCTCGCCGCAATCCGGTCTCCGAACCTCAGAGAGAGAGCTGCAATTCCGATGTCCAAACGCTTGAGCTCAGATGATAACAGAGACAGGTGATCATCCTCTTTTAGGGAAAGGACATTCCAGGCACCCACTCGAAGGGGCTGCCTCAGGTTAACCCAAGGAGACTGCCGTCTGGTGGACGACACCATGAACATGAAAAGCTTCATCAAAAAGAAATTTGTGTTTTAATTTCGACTGTAACAACGATTTATTCGCGGAATTCTTCAATTCAAAGGTAATTTACTTGCGAGAAGGTAAACGTGCAAACATTGGTTCAGTTTGAAAGCCGATTTCATTGAATCCCGATTTAGCATGACCCTGCTTTTTTCGCGATGACATTTTATGGACCTCAACGATCGCATTATAACAGGGCCACACTGTCGTTATTATCATTATGAAGTATGATGGACTGTACAGCGTACATAATTGTACGTGCTATTTTTATACGACTGGCAGCGCTATGTCGGCTTCATCACTCGGCGAGAGGAATTTTTCAGCCACCCTTTTTTTTTTTTTTTTTTTTTTTTTTTTTTTTTTCCAGAGCTGGCAGGTCGACGTGAAGCGGCGCATGACTGTATATGTATATATATATATATATATATATATATATATATATATATATATATGTATATATATATTTATATATATATATATATATATGTATATGTATGTATATATATATATGTATATATATATATATATTTATATATCAAAAAATCAAACAGCTGTGGAATTGGTAGTGCAATATATATATATATATATATATATATATATATATATATATATATATATATATATATATATATATATATATATTTTTAACTCTGGTGTCTCCAAACCATATGTTGTATGTAACCTGGCTAATGACCCAAACTTTCTGAGTTTCCAAACAAATCTACCAACAGACTTGTTCCTGACCCCAAAGGTTCCTGACCCAAAGGCACGAAGGTGGAAGGAAATGCTCTCAAAATTGAATCACTTGAATTTCCAAAATGGCAACCCTTTCTCAAAATGTTGGGACAAGTTTGGAAATAATATTTACGGGTACTTACTATCATAATGGTGCCTACTGAAGTGCATTCGGCCATCTTAACACAGAGAAATATATATTTTTAAAATATTCAAAAATCAATATTATTTCCAAAAATATGGATTTTTTTCCTGAAATTTCAAAATGGTCAAAAAAAAATGGCCCACGGTCCAAAAAAGGCGGGAAAATTTTCAAACTTTTGTCGATCACCTAACTTCACTAGTGGAATCGATAGGCACATGGTGCTTCATTCCAGCAACTACTTTTGGAAAAGTGGTACACCATAACCCATCCGTACAAGGCACATGAACTACGCTTTGCATTTAATATGTTTATTTTTTTGGGTGATCGTGCCTTCCAATTCCTATTTTATCTTTGCTGAGAGTTTTGGTTTGATGGTGTCATGTTAATGTGACTTCAGTTGGAGTCTCAAAGTTGTAATGACACTAAAATCCAACTGAAGGCAGAATTGATGACTTGCATTTGAAACATCCGAATCCAAGCTTGCCAAAGAAAGCGGAATGATGAAGTCACAATTCATGCCTCCCATCGCTTTGCTGATGGTTTTATTCAAAAGATAGCATGTTGTATTTCACAAACATATTGCATGTCTATCTGTTCATGTCAATGAGTTTGTAAATCAAGTGAAACTCATGAAAAAGGATCTTTTATAACATGTAATTGTTGTTACCTCCATGCATGCGAAACAAGAAATGGGGTTAAGCAATTGGTGCATGTCAGTCCGTTTATCAGTTGATGATTGTCACTTTGTGATCGAGGAACTACGTATTTTAATTGAATATTATATTTTGAACACGAATAAGAAGACGAGAATGTTGTTTTAAATACTTTGACTTCAAATTCATCCCGACCTCACGTGCGCAGAGAGGATTGAGATAATATTTTTACTCTGTCTGCCTGCCTGCCAGTCAAACAAAATTGAAAATCATTCCAAACAAGAAACTTACTGTTTTTAAGGGTGTCATAATGGTCACAAACAACAACAACAACATGAATAATCATACTGTTGTGGGCCAGGGGTCGGTGGCGACAATGACCAGGAGGTGGGGAAAGCTACGTCGTCTCCACCAGACTCCCCGGAATTGTAGGCCGCCGCTCGGATAACTCCGCGAGCCAGTGGGTCATTTAACCGGCCGTGAAACGCCAATATCTCGACCGCGTGACGTTGGGTTATTTTGTCGAGATCCAATGTACCAAAGTAACCACGCGGTCTCTGCTACCGGGGAACCACACCCTCGGAACGCCTGGCTGAACCGGATTCACTCTACCGGCAGCGATAAAATTACACCTACCGACTACCACACTGCCACCCACCTTTCCGGTTCGGATGTAGTCGAGCGGGCCTGCCCAGGGCGTCCCGACTACAATTGTCCGATTACCGGGGATAAAACTCCACCTAAACTCAGATCTGAACCATGCTGGACCAATGCAAGAAGGGATAGAAACGAACTGGGGACATTTCTACAATTGTTTATTTACAATAAAAATACACAGGGAAGACTTAACATGGATATGCAAGTAATATTTACAATGATCAAAAACAAACACTTCAACAGTTTCGACTTGTAAGACAGGCCCACACGCAGACACACACACACACACACACACACACACACACACACACACACACACACACACGAAAATAAACCCAGAGTTCTTTATTGGACCCTCACAGCCGAGGAGAGAGACGAGCTGGGGGTCAGAGTCCAGCTGGGTACCTAACCGTCGAAGGCAGGGGGTGCTCCATGGTGTGGCACCTGACAATTGTCGTTGGTTTGGTCCCCAGTCACACGTGTGGGACTCGTGGTTCGTGGCGGAGCTCGGGTGGTGAATAGCGGGGTCCACGGAGGGGGGGTCAGGGTCGCTCTTTCCTTTCCTTGTCGAGGGCCATCAGGGATACGTTCGCCGCCTTCACGACCTTCTGCTCAACCCTCCGCTTCAACAGAACTGCACGCTCAACAACAACCCTCAGAGCCCTATCCAAAACCTTGTCAGAAACCCGTGGAGAGCTTCCTCCAAGACCCTTCTTCCTCACTCGACTCTTAACCACCACAACCCTGTCAAAAACCTCAGAACAACCTTCGTAACAACCACGTGCCTCAGAGAGTGCTTGGGAATTTATGTACCTCCCTCAACGGGGTGGGGCTCACTCGAACAGACGTCACTCCCCACCCTGATTGGACAGGCTCCGATGGGTTCGCCCTTCCTGGGCGGGGTTTTGACCCCGACCAGGAAACCCCACCCACTCTTCCACGCGGGTTCATACTTGTCGAGCAACAGTATTGATGTTGCAAAGGTCATCGTTAAAGAGTTACGACGTTTGTGGAAGCTGAGAAAGAACTGCCAGCGATTCTGCCTCAGACAACGAGTCGCTGGTTAGGCGAGTGAAGCGCTTGTTCAGTAGCAGGTTGTTGGTTTCTTTGATGAAAAGATTTAATAACCTAATTAAAAGAGCATTGCAACGCACACCTTTGATTCTCCCACGAGACAAAAGGAAGGGACCTGTCTCGCACGTACTTAACGGGATAACTTACTTTTGGGTCATCTGTATGTTTGAATGCAAATGGTTTCCAGATCCGTAACAATATATATGTATATATGTATATATGTATATATGTATATATGTATATATGTATATATGTATATATGTATATATGTATATATATATATATATATATATATATATATATATATATATATATATATATATATATATATATATATTGTTGTGGTTGACGAAATTCGCAAACCACCATTCAGGTCCCATAGGTGAGATATCTCTGTAAGTATATGTGTAGTTAGCCCAAACCCGTTGTTTAGAGGGAATAAATGTCATTCATTCGGGCTGCGACCCTTTTAGATAGCCGTTTTTCTTTTACTATCTTTATTTTGAACCAACCGCCATTACTACCACCACAACCACCACCAACCGCATCTCGACAACCACAACCACCTTCTCCAGAACTGCCTTCACAACATCCACCTTCTCCACAACCGCTTTCACACACCAACCACCAACTGCAACGCCGCTTCACAACAACAGCAACGCCAACAGCCACGACCTTTACCGTCACAACTCGCCCTCGCAACCATCGAATCACCGCCATTCCTGCGCCGCTTGTGGGCACCGATACTGGACTCGTACAGGGCACGCACCGAGCAGCGGGTGCAAAAACACCAGCCTTTCCGAGAAATCGGATCAAGAATGATTCACGCCCACTTCTGTTCCGTCCTCTCAGCGAGCGTGGGGCGATTTGGCCCCGCCTCCAGGCGCGTCGGAGTATAATCGTTATATGCAGATTCGCGGATCAAGAATGATTCACGCCCACTTTTCCTCCGTCCAATGGGGGAGCGTGGCTCCGCCCCCGAGCCGTTCCTGATCCAAAAATCTGCATATGATTTCTCCTGTCAGACTATAAAGCGCCGAGCGTGGGGCGAATTTGGTAGAGTTGAGAAGAGGGAAGAGTTGGAGAGTTGTGGCGGCGGCGAAATCAGTCGAGAGAGTGTCTGTCGGGGTCCGGAGAGTCTGGAGAAGTCAAGGAGCTTTGTGGAGGTCTGCGCTCGTGTCAGAGTCGGGGAGCTGCGGAGAGGGGAGGCCGGGAACGCGGTCGAGGTCGCGGTGGAGTCGCTCGTCGCGGGACCCAAGCCAGCCAGATATCCTCTTTCCCCCGAGCATCAACAACTCCCCCCTGTTTCCCCCCGCGCTGAGATAGTGTGAGAAGGGGGCCCCGTTCCCACCCCATTCCAGGCAGTGCCAGCGAGGCCCGCGGAGTCGGGGCGCCGCCGCCATTTTGCGGCTCATCACCAGACGGGTCGGCTCGACGCGGTCTCGGCCCCAGGCCCGTCTGCCCCTTGTATTTGAGGGTGGCCCCTTTTCCTTTTGCTTTGGAGTATATGTGTTGTCGGCACCGTCTGTGAAGTAAAACTGTGTAAGTGTTGCCGTGTGCTCGCGTAGTCGGTAGTAGATCTGCATTGTTTCTCTTTTGCATTTGCTTTTTGTGCAGAATTGTCGTGTTTCTTTTACATTTGCTTTTGGTGCATAATTGTATATGTGTGCTTTCCGTTTGCCGCGGATTAAATGTGCCTTATGTTGAACTGTTTTTCCCGTTACGCTTCGTCTTTTCTCTAATTGAATCTCCATCTTACTTCACGTAAAGGGTTGATCGTGGGCTAAATACGCCCGATAATTAATCGGAACCGTCGAGGTTGACGATAACACCGCTCGGTTATCCCGATAGTACGGAACGGGTCGCTTAAAGTGGCCCGTGTCCGAAGTCGACCTGCGGCGAGGTGCGATCGCCCGGTCTACCCTCCGTGTGGGTACTTCGGTAGGTCGAATTTGGCGAACAACCCTATCCCACGCGGGGGGCCGATTGGCACGATCGTGGTGAGGCCGAAAGGCCCACCCGTGACTAGTTCCCGGCGTTAGTCCGAGAGGGTCACGACGGGATTGTCCGTCCGGTGGGCAACGTGCCGCGATTCGAGTTACGTGGCCGCCCGCACGCAGGCGGGCGCGAATCCGCAACAATATATATATATATATATATATATATATATATATATATATATATATATATATATATATATATATATAGATAGATATAGATAGATATAG
>NC_140964.1:17709835-17739835 GCF_056783735.1 Eptatretus burgeri | reverse complement strand
GCTGGGATGGGCGACAGGACAATAGGCAAGCAGCTTGGTGAGAATGCAACAACTGTTGGCGCAATTATTAGAAAATGGAAGAAGTTCAAGATTACAGTCAATCTCCCTCGGTCTGGGGCTCCATGCAAGATTTCACCTCGTGGAGCCTCAATGATCATGAGAAAGGTGAGGGATCAGCCCAGAACTATATAGCAGGACCTGGTCAATGACCTGAAGAGAGCTGGGACCACAGTATCAAAGAAAACCATAATGAAGACACTACGCCGTCATGGATTAAAATCCTGCAGCGCACGCAAGGTCCCTCTGCTCAAGCCAGCGCATGTCCAGGCCCGTCTGAAGTTTGCCAATGACCATCTGGATGATCCAGAGGAGGAATGGGGGAAGGTCATGTGGTCTGATGAGACCAAAATAGAGCTTTTTGGTTCAAACTCCACTCGCCGTGTTTGGAGGAAGAAGAAGGGTGAGTACAACCCCAAGAACACCATCCCAACCGTGAAGCATGGAGGTGGAAACATCATTCTTTGGGGATGCTTTTCTGCAAAGGGGACAGGACAACTGCACCGTATTGAGGGGAGGATGGTTGGGGCCATGTATCGCGAGATCTTTTCCAACAACCTCCTTCCCTCAACAAGAGCATTGAAGATGGGGCGTGGCTGGGTCTTCCAGCATGACAACGACCCGAAACACACAGCCAGGGCAACTAAGGAGTGGCTCTGCAAGAAGCATCTCAAGGTCCTGGAGTGACCTAGCCGGTCTCCAGACCTGAACCCAAGAGAAAATCTTTGGAGGGAGCTGAAAGTTTGTGTTGCCCAGCGACAGCCCCGAAACCTGAAGGATCTGGAGAAGATCTGTATGGAGGAGTGGGCCAAAATCGCTGCTGCAGTCTGTGCAAACCTGGTTAAGAACTTCAGGAAACGTCTGATCTCTGTAATTGCAAACAAAGGTTTCTGTACCAAATATTAAGTTCTGTTTTTCTGATGTATCAAATACTTATTTCATGCAATAAAATGCGAATTAAATATTTTAAAATCATACAATGTGATTTTCAGGATTTTTGTTTTAGATTCCGTCTTTGAGAGTTGAAGTGTACCTATGATAAAAATTACAGACCTCTACATGCTTTGTCAGTGGGAAAACCTGCAAAATCAACAGTGTATCAAATACTTGTTCTCCCCACTGTATGTGTCTCAGACATCTCACATCTTTCTGTCATTGCAGAAACACCACTTTGCTCTTGTTTTTGTGATTAACCTTCTCTCTTTTATGACGAACTTTGTACAAGTACACTGCCTCAAACAACTGGTACACATTGTGCCAACTATAAACCCAAGTGAGCTTTGAAAGGCAGGTTTTGATTGGTCTTGTTCTTTTGAGCCGAGCCCTTACTTGGAAATATTGAACATCTCACAGCATATGGGACTTTAGTGTGCTCTATGATGGTGTATTGCTGCCCACTGTGGATCAGCATACAGTGGGGAGAACAAGTATTTGATACACTGCCGATTTTGCAGGTTTTCCCACTTATAAAGCACGTAGAGGTCTGTAATTTTTATCATAGGTACACTTCAACTGTGAAAGACGGAATCTAAAACAAAAATCCTGAAAATCACAATGTATGATTTTTAAATAATTATTTTGCATTTTATTGCATGAAATAAGTATTTGATGCATCAGAAAAACAGAACTTAATATTTGGTACAGAAACCTTTGTTTGCAATTTCAGAGATCAGACGTTTCCTATAGTTCTTAACCAGGTTTGCACAGACTGCAGCAGGGATTTTGGCCCACTCCTCCATACTGATCTTCTCCAGATCCTTCAGGTTTCGGGGTTGTCGCTGGGCAACACAGACTTTCAGCTCCCTCCAAAGATTTTCCATTGGGTTCAGGTCTGCAGACTGGCTCAGCCACTCCAGGACCTTGAGATGCTTCTTACGGAGCCACTCCTTAGTTGCCCTGGCTGTGTGTTTCGTGTCGTTGTCATGCTGGAAGACCCAGCCACGCCCCATCTTCAATGCTCTTGTTGAGGGAAGGAGATAGTTGGCCAAGATCTCGCGATACATGGCCCCATCCATCCTCCCCTCAATACGGTGCAGTCGTCCTGTCCCCTTTGCAGAAAAGCATCCCCAAAGAATGATGTTTCCACTTCCATGCTTCATGGTTGGGATGGTGTCGCTATCCCACACAAGTCTATGGCAGCTGTAGGCTTGTCAGGTAGCATCATTCACTGCCAGGATATGTGTGGTGTATTATCGCAGTGAAAATTGACTAAATGAAGGACAAATTTGAATCGGCGAATCCTTTTGAGGAACTTTCGAGTTCTCCCTCCTAAAGGCTCTGGAAGACTTGCCATGACAAAATTATTGGCAGAGATATGATGCATTATAGAAACTTCTTGTACTCGCTGTAAGTACAGCAATGTTGTTGGACATTTTTGGGCATCCATGTAATAAGACACTTTCTGCCTAGCGTCCCCCCACCCCTTCGATCTGGCATAAAATAAGGTAAGTAATGGTGCGGTGCTAAAAATTAAATCCATAATGTTTGGTTATTATTGAGGTTGTCATGGCAGTTTGTTCAGAAGACTGGAACAAAGAACATTGTTGCATTGTGAATCAAATGGGTGGATATCAACATTGATCTGAACCATTAAATATTATACTCAGAAATAGAAATGTTTCCTTTATCTGAATTAGTTACATTATGCAAGGGTTGGGCATACAACCATCCATTTTTTTGAAAGGAGTGTTTTTATGGCCAAATTTCACGCTGATCACGAATCCATTGAACTTTTTGACAGAGGATGATGTCTTAGGTTGGTAATATGCAAAAATTCAAAATGGCCGCCAAATTTACCCACTTTTCAGGTAAAATTTTCATAATTATGATTTACTAGGGCATGTAATATTAGGTTTGGGTACACATCGACTTTTTCTCTGTTGTCCCATTGAAAGGAGTGTTTTTTATGGCCATTTTTCATGCTGAACACGAATCCGTTGAAATTTCCCCATGTTATTCTTAAGGCCCAGTCACACCTTGACATTTTAGCCAGCTTCTGCCGATTTTTGGAAAATTTGTCTAAAACGCTGGTACACGTCGAATACGTTATGGGTAAGTTTTGATAACATTGAGAGCATGCTGAAAAACACTGCCATACGTCATTGTATGCTGGCTTTAAACATTGTACTTTTCGGTTGTCCTCAAATTTTCCATGCTTGAAATTTTAAGACTTATGCCAGCGTATGACTCGCACGTTCCGCATAACGCTGGCCATTAGTTGTAGGCACGTCATGCGATCGTTGACACACGTGTTTCGACTTGTGAGTAACACAAGTAACGTCGAGGTAATGTTTAGCGGACCAGAAACTTATTTCTAACCTAAGAGTAACGTGTTGTACTCACGTTACGCGATTGGTGACACACATCGACACACGTTACTTGTAAGGTGCTCATAAGTCGAAACACATCAAGGTAATGGTTAGCGTCAGTGTTCCAGACTCCCTGGTTTTTTTATTTTTTATTTTTATTTTTTTTTCTTCCTTCCTTCGGTATGATGGTGATTTTGACACTTCGATTTCTAGTGCGGTTATAATATAATTAATTGGCTGCCGCTCAATGATTTAAATCATAACCGCACTGTACACTGAACACCGTCACACTGAAGAAAAAAAAAAAAACCGGGAGTCTGGAACACTGACGCTAACCATTACCTTGACGTGTTTCGACTTATGAGCACCTTACAAGTAACGTGTGTCTGTGTGTCAACGATCGCATATCGTGCGTACAACTTATTCCCATCGCATGCGGAGCGTGTGTCATACGGCAAGTACGTCGTAAAATTTTCAACATGTTTAAAATTACAAGACGTACTCCATTTAATACGACGTATGATAGCATACTTTAGCGTTCTATTAACGCAGACCGTATTCGACGTGCGCCAGCGTTTTAGACGCATTTTTCTGAGCTCGGCATACGCTGGCAAGATCGCCAATGTGTGACTGCGATGTTGATACTTCCATTTCTGCGGCGGTTATGATTTGAATCGTTGTGCGGCAGCCTTTTCATACCCTACGCCACGTCATCGTCGGCGATGCGTGCAGCATGCTATGCATAAGTAAAACTATCGTTGGGCATAGGTTGTGAAGGCTGACAACAGGTTCAGCATTCGTTGGTATTAGTTATCTATAACACAACGAAACGTTCTGTGTCCGTTACTAATACGTTATGCAGAAGACCAAGTCGTTATGAATACGTCCGAATCTTTAAAAAAAACATCAAAAGTTCAACGTAAGCCAGTGTTTTACATACATTTTAATACGTTGCCATTGCTGGCTAAAACGTCAAGGTGTGATTGGGCCTTTAGTAAGACATCATCCTAGGTCAAAAATTTCAACGGATTCGTGATCAGCGTGAAAAATGGCCATATAAAAAAACACTCCTTTCAACGGGACAATAGAGAAAAAGTCGATGTGTGCCCAACCCTACTGATGCAGTGCATTCTGGAATGTAGATTGTGCTATCAATGAGCTGCAAGTTTTTCTGTGCTAATCTTCCTGAGGAATGTATTACGTACAAGCTGAACCTTTTTAATGCCTGGTGTTGGTTTCATGGTTTGGGTGTTGGGCTTGGGATCCAAGGATCCCGAGTTCAAATCACCCATTGCTGTCGAATTGATACCAGGTGGGCTTGACTGCCTGTCATCTTTCTGAGGTTGGCAAAATGAGTCTGCTTGCTGGTATCCTGTGTCGGAGTGGTGACCCGTCCAGGATTGTGCCCAATAGCCAAGGAGACTGTTTGGGCAGTGCCAACGCTCTGCACAGAGTGTGGTCCCCATGGATGGATGGATGGACCCGTTTACCATTCCCATGTGAATCCATGGCTCATGATGCTGAGATCCCAAGTTAACTAATGTAGATCTGTGAGTTGTTTTTTAATGTTTTTGGAATTCATGTAAAACTGCACTGGAATCTTCTCATGTATTTGGCCTGCCTGTGATGTATGTACAAGCTCCTCCATCAGCCTTAGCTTTCTGCAATAAAAACTTGTCTTGTGCACACAGGGACACATCATCTCGAGGCATGTCATTTTTAGACGTCGTCGGCTTGCGCTCATTTATGGATGTTATAGAACACGGCAAATCAACCACACATCCCAACCACTCCACATCGTTTATTTATACGACTCTGAGCATTAGAATGTTTCCGAGGAGTCATTAACAATCGTGTTTCTTTGTTTTTCTTCCACTGTCATGTCTCTGAGGGGAGAACATATGACTCGTATTTGGATGTTAAAATTTAACACCACCATTATTGAGAAAAAAAAAACATTGCACATTGAGATTTGAAGCAAATTACAAACTCGCTGTTTAATTTGATCATTTTGTTTGCCACCAATCTTAATAAAGCCTGCCCCTCTGGGATAGGTGGAGGTTTATACCTGTTGTAGGGTTTGTATCTACAATTAACGACCCAAATTTTTAATCATACCCCAAGGCTTCTGAGATTCCGGGGAGTATTAAACTTACCTTCACTTTTTTTGATTGGTGTCCTTGACTTACCTTTTTTAGATTGTGACCTAATTCATCGAAAAGTATATTTTTTTGATCACAACTTGAACAATTTTCATCTGATTTTCCTTGGCGTTGTGTTTTATGGATGGATTGTAGATGGGGACACATTTTCTTAATTTACTTTCTGTCCTTAAATGTTGAACGTCAAGGCCGTATGGTGGTCCGAACAAAATATGCCATCATTTGATCATGGCCCAAGGGTAAGTCATGGGCAATCGCAGATATCTCGTTTCTTTGTCTTCTTTTGTCTGCAGCATGCAGTGGTTTTACTATGATTGGCTTGGAGCATGACTGTGTCACTGATGAAGTGACCCCTGTAGATTGGAGCAGGAATTTGTAATTCTTTCAGGACACCAGCGATAACTCGCCTACATTTTGCGAAGGGCACCAGAGCATTTTTAGCGTCCATCAACTTATAGTCGTAAACTGTATGCCAGTTTAATGACCATCCTGAGACGGAACACATTAATTACTCACCCTGCCTGTGAAAAACCAGGGTGACTGTTTATATCATTTGGTCGAGGTTTGAATACAGGAAAGACAGCTCAGAGGTGAGTGCGCATACATCAAGGACAGGGATTCCCAAACCCAGGGTCGCAACCCAAACTTGAAAATCCCCCTCAAAATCCCGGTTTTTGAAGGGGGGTCGGGGGGGGGCGGGTTTCACGTCGAAAGGTTTTTCTATGACAATTTTTATCGTAGGTATCGGTACCATTTTGGTCGCAAGGCGAATGTGATTTCAAGTTTTAGGTTGTGAAAAAAGTTTGGGAATCGCTGCTCAAGGCGATCCTACTAGCCGTTTTGCGACAGTCTTTCATTAGGACTCGTATTGGTCAGGATTTGCCTCATACTGTTTCTTTTTTTGCCCTCAACCCCACCCCTCTCCCAAGACTCATGTGCTCTGAATGGGAAATACATATATTGTTGAATGTAATATCATATTTCGTCATTGTATTACTATGCTCATGTCATTGAATGGAAATTGTTATGAACCACTGCTAAATAATCATAAAGCAGTATACATTTGAATGCCACTCTGCCTGTCTCTGTGCATTATTTTAATTGGTTCTGACTGTGTGTGAAGGTCACACACACACACACACACACACACACACACACACACACACACACACACACACACACACACACACACACACACACACACACACGCCATGTAGAGGTGGGATGTGGATACTGGTAGAAGGAAGCAAATGGAGAGGTATGTAAGTGAGTTTAGGAATGAGGGAGTGGTTTGGATTGGAAAAAGGGAAAGGGAAGGGTGAGGATTACGTCACAGGCAAAACACTGCCATTGACGACAACAGATGAGACTTGGGGTTATTATCCTTGTTTCTTTTTGCGGAGGGTGGAGTAGTTGATTGTGGGTTGTTTTCATGCAAGGAGCATGTTCATGCTAACTAGACCCATACTTATGAGAATCATACCATTTCCAAATATACAAATAGCACACTACCAAAAAATCATGCCCATCCAAGTCCATATCAACCCACCATTGCGTATATCTCTACAATCTATCCCCACTGCTTCCAGGTACCTATCCAATTATATTTTCGACCTATCTATACTGCCCCTGCCGCAACCACCTAACAAAGGAAGATCACTCCATTCATTACCGACTGTCGGTGTGAAATACCCCTGCCTTGCTTGTGTCCCAACTCTCCTCTTTTAAACACTGATTTCACTTTATAGATTGCATTACAAGTTATTTGTATCATGATGTTTGTTTCCACAATATCACCTTGTAGTACGAGTATAAATCAAGTAAAAAAAACACAAACGAGTCAAAATAATCGTATGAACACACTTTACATTCAGTTACAGGTTATTCACAAAAACAAAAACAAATTCCATTTGGAATTACCATTAATATGAAATCTAAATGAGAGGACCCGAATGCAGATTTCAACCTTGATTTATAAATCACTGCCTTGCAAGCCTGCAAGGGCATCCCTTTGTGAAGGAAAGGAATGATATACGATTCATAGTTATCGATGTTGTAATTAAAACTGCAAAAACCAAAGGATAAACACAGTGATTAATATTGCTCGAGCGAAAAGAAAAGTGCAATTTTTTCTGTCTTTTAAAAAAAAAATTCATTCCATAATTTATTCGTACACACTTTACTTTTCTCCCTGGATTCCCGGTGCTTCTGAAGATTCACGTGTCATTTTGAGAGGACCTGACGTACCGTTGCAAGGTCGTGAATGAACAAGAAAAAAAAGAAATAGTCATGAAATAATTTATATTGCTGCGTGTCTTCACAAAGAGTAGGCCAGCAATTGCTGACACCCTGGCCATATCTGCTTCAACAAATTTCTGCTCGAACCTAAAGGGGACACTGCTTCAGCAGCACTGTCGCACCCTTACGAGAACTGATGCTAACCTGCGGCCACGTGCTGCGTACGAATGACGACAACAGTTGTAGGCCAAGTGCATTTCCTCGTGCATCACCATTTTGATGACGTCAACACTTGCTTTCATTGGCAGCACTGTCATATATCGTGCTCACGTGTTTAGTAATTCAGACTTTTAAAACGACGTAATCTGCCTCCAGAATGCTCAGCTCATACATACAGAAACCCCCAGCAACCTGGTTCATCTGGGCAGCCGAACACATATCATGTGTACCAGATAAGGATTGTAACATAAATGGCTCCCAAAGCTTCGAAAAGAAGAGAAAAATACTTGGAAATGTACCAGTGATCAGGGGGTGTGCCTCTGCACAATGAAAGATTTGGAAAACTTTCTGATCAACTCGCTCAAAAAGTTGATATCTTGCAGCCCATACTTCAAAAACTCCCGACAACATGGGTCCGTACAAGGCCTGTGGGTGGCGCGTCTTACCCGACCTCCATCATTTTCCTCGTCAGTGAGTGGACTTTTAACCTTGCAGGATTACCTTATGTGAACATGGCATGGTGATTTATGTCATGGAGTCTACAATTGGAAAGACATTACCAACATGAAGGTAGACATCCCAGAGGGAGACACTGTATCTGATTTAGTTGCTTCTCAACACCGAGGGGAATATCATATCTGGGGCTTGTGAACGCACAGGGTAAATTTAAAATGACATTTACTACTTATGTTATTTCTTATATTTCCTACATTTCCAAAAGTCCGATTTGCCTTTCGGAATAGAAGAATCATCGTTAACTCTGATGAAATTGTCACTCTTTTGTCGAAATGCTGAAAGTTGTTTAAAAGTCTATTTGAATTGCAGATTTTGCTCTCATAACGGCAGGTTAAAAGTGCCCGACGAGCAGAACCGAGTCTGTGAACGCGCACACATTGGGCATGCGCAAAAAGCTTCCTTTCACATCCGTATGTCATTCTGAAAGTTCCGTATTGCTTTGCTTTAATGGTAAAAGAAAAAGTCACATTTTCGTATGACATTCATGTCACCCTTATATAATTAGGGAATCATTGAAAAACGCTAAACATTCATTCAAACCTGCTGCTCTGTTTTTCTCTTGAGAGAATCTCTCTTTTGATGTGAGTGAACTGTTTTTGTTGAAGTTCTATTTCTAAAAGGTTAAAATTAGTCCCAAACCTAGGTGGAGGTGTGTTGTGGGGGGGGGGGGAGGGATGAGTGGGAAGACATGGATTATATTTTGAATTGAGTATCATGGCATCTGAACTGTCGATAATTATTTTCACAGAAAAACACTGCTGTGGTTTGCTTATGCAATCTATCGTATTTTCTCTCAGGCATTAATTTTCTGTTTATATCCATAACTTTTGTAGAAACTTTCATGAACTGTAGATTCCTTGCCCAGGTGCAGACCTTGTTCATCTGTTTTAATTTTTTTAATGTTCCACATCATCAAACGGATCAGCGTTTTGTGCTCGAATCTCGGGAGATGTGGGGAACGTTGCTGTTGCTGCTTTTCCTGGGGTAAAAAATGCTCTTGAAAGGCGAGAAACAACTATGGGAAATGACAAATATAATCTTCATCAAGGCCGCAGTTGCTGGGCCGACAAACCCAATCAGCCAAGGAAGCAATTGCTGTGCCGATGAACCGATCACCCAAGGCCGCGGTTGCTGTGCCCATAAACCGATCAGCCAAGGCTGCGGTTGCTGTGCCCATAAACCGATTAGCCAAGTTCGCAGGTGCTGTGCCAATAAACCGATCAGCCAAGGCCGAAGTTGCTGTACCGATAAACCGATTAGCCAAGGCCGTAGTTCTTGTACCGATAAACCGATTAGCCAAGTCTGCAGTTGTTATGCCCATAACCTGATTTGCCAAGTCTGCAGTTGTTGTACCGATAAACTAATTTGCCAAGGCCGAAGTTGCTGTACCGATAAACCGATTAGCCAAGGCCGTAGTTCTTGTACCGATAAACCGATTAGCCAAGTCTGCAGTTGTTATGCCCATAACCTGATTTGCCAAGTCTGCAGTTGTTGTACCGATAAACCGATTAGCCAAGGCCGCAATTGTTGCACCGATAAACCGATTAGCCAAGTCTGCAGTTGTTGTACCGATAAACTGATTCGCCAAGGCCACAGTTGTCGTACCGAGAAACCGATTCGCCAAGTCTGCAGTTGTACCGATAAACTGATTCGCCAAGGCCACAGTTGTTGTACCGAGAAACTGATTAGCCAAGTCTGCAGTTGTTGTACCGATAAACTGATTCGCCAAGGCCACAGTTGTCGTACCGATAAACCGATTAGCCAAGTCTGCAGTTGTTGTACCGATAAACTAATTTGCCATGGCCGCAGTTGCTGTACCGAT
Organism: Eptatretus burgeri; assembly: GCF_056783735.1. Classification (NCBI taxonomy): domain Eukaryota; kingdom Metazoa; phylum Chordata; class Myxini; order Myxiniformes; family Myxinidae; genus Eptatretus; species Eptatretus burgeri. The sequence goes on along the minus strand of NC_140964.1, from coordinate 17,729,513 downwards.
AAACCGATTAGCCAAGGCCGCAGTTGCTGTGCCGACAAACCGATTCGCATTGAAAATTATTATTGAGGTAATGCTGCAGTGTAGACCCATCAGCATGCTATTTAGTATAAATCATACACTATTTAGTGTAATTCATTGACTTGTGTCCTTGGAAATGTGATCCCATTGAAGTTTGTTTAAGTGAAGATGTGTGAGTGTGAAGGTTATTTCTCCTTCCTTGGTGATACGCATTCAGATCGATATACCTGTTGGTTCCTAAAGAATAGCTGATATCAGTCTTCAATTGCATCCAATATTTATAACTTTTCATGACAAATAGATCATTGTGTTTCCATCATTGGTTATATTTAAATCGCTCATTACCTCTGCCACCTAAGGTGGAAGGAGGTTATGTTTTCACCCCTGTCTGTCTGTTTGTTTGTCTGCTTGTTTACTTGCAAAATCGAAGATTTTTCAAGTGTATTGGTTAGTCCATTTTGTTATTCTGTCTGTCTGTCTGTTTATCGCCTGCAGGTCACAATTCTGAACCGATAGTCATGAAACTTTACCAAGTTGTAGAGGTAGTCTGAACTGAGAAGCCTAATGATTTTGAGTTCAAAGGTCAAAGATCATCTTGAGGTCAATTTCTAAAATCGTCATTTTTCATCCGATTGACTTGAAATTTGAACAATATTTGCATATTGTGTCACTAAATTGGGAAACCAACTATTTTTAAGATGAAAAGGTCAACTCAAGGTCAAGCTTCTAAAATCAATTTCAATCTGAAAAATAATCAGTTTTATTCGATTAACCTGATAATTAAGTAGCAATTGCATAGTACATCACTGAGTTGGGAAACCAACTATTTTTGACATAAAATGGTCAAAGGTCAACACAAGATCAAACTGATAAAAATCATCAATTTCAATCTGAAAAATATTCAATTTTCATCTGATTGACCTGAGCTTTGATTAAGAATGTCATTTGTAATCTTAATGAAACGGACAATTTTATGTATCCATGGCAACCTTTGGAGAGTGGGGGGGGGGTAGATTTTACAAGTATCGTGCACTGCACGATGGCTTTTTCTTGTTTGTTCGTTTGTGTGCAGGATATCTCAAAAAGTTGTGGACGGATTCGGATGAAGTTTGGTGGGCAGGTTAGGTGTGTGACAAGGACAAACTGATTCGATTTTGGTGAAGATCCGGATCCAGATACAATTTTTATTTAATTTTTTAAGTGATTATATTATTCACCACTGAGAGATGGGGCTAAAAACGATATATTTATTGGGCCTGATATGTTCTATTGGATCAGGCATTGCGTGGTGGAGGTATGCGCTCTTCCGAGTGCCCTTCTAGTTCATAAAGTATATTCCATGATTTCCAACTTTTAGCCAACAGTGAATTGCGATGTCTGTTCGTGTGAAAAAGGGTTCTGAATCCACGGCAGGAAATGTAGCATTGATAAGGGTTATGATCCTCATTGATCAGACAGTTATCGTTCCGTATCGCCAAAGACTTGGGCCAAAATATTCCTCCGGCAAACCCTCAAAAGAAAGTGCGGATAATTTATTCCCTTGAATAAATAGTAGTTGTGTAATGTGAATGAAACGGATATAATGATCTTGTAGAGATGATCCAGGATTCTTCATTCTTCAAACTGTTTATCCTGTCCTTTGCATAAAATTGTCACTTCAGCGTCTTGCGAAGGATTTTTGTGGATCATCAAAATGGAACTCGAGGCAAACGATACAAGGATATTTAGAAATGCTTTTGTTTTTTTATCAAGTTTACTGTGGATGCGCAAATAGATGTTTTTAAAATGAAAATGTATGAATTCAATAACATTTTAATGTTTTTTTTTTATTTTTTAACAGAAATTGACATTAAATGTTTAGACTTCTTGGCAATTTACAATTCTTCTTCTTTCTTCTCTCCCCTTTAAAAGGGATGATGGCCAACAGTAGCAAGCTTCTGGCTTGCCTTACCCACGATACTCCTCCACTTCCTCCTGTCCTCAGCTGACTCTCTCCACTCTCCAACCACCCCACCTTATTGATATCCCTTCTCACACAATCCTCCCATCTCAACATCGATCTTCCTCTTTTCCTCCCATCTTGCTTGCTCCCTCAACCTTTTTGCTCTCTTTGCCATTCTCTCTTCCTCCATCCGCACCAAGTGTCCAGCCCACTTCAGCTGGCTTTATCCACTGAAAAACCTTTTTAAAATTTTTAATGATGTCAGTTTGCACATTTCTCCCCAGCCAGTTAACTTTTCATTGAGGCAGGACTTGAAGCAGCCCTCGGCATAGCCACGGCCAGTAGGTAACCTTGAAGCTAAGCGCCGTCATGTCTTGATGAAATGCATGAGGCAGCTCCAGTGAACTGTGTCCAGGCATTCTGTACACATAGCAAAGGTCAAGTTTAGCCAGAAGCAATGCATTGGATATACACAACCCCATCAAAAAAGCAATGCGTGTATTTTAAGCACTATTCAAGCTTGTCAGCAAAATGGAATCTCGCTATTCAGCTCAGATCGTCAAGAGGAGATATCTGACTTGAATGGCATCCTTTTGGGCTTGGTTGAATGTTGCGCTATTGTGTGAAAAACTTTTTATCAGCAAGAGCTGGCAGGATAACCCAGAGATGTGCACTTTCCTCTGAGGTGTGTCACCTGGGTTTGAATCTTGAGCCAGCTATAAACTGTCATCCTGGTATTTTGCAGGCTGGACGATTCATCAATGCATGTGCCGTCCTTCAGATGGGCCTTGAACTGGTTGTCCCATCTGCCAGCATTAGTTGGTGGAGGTTAATGATCCCAAGGTGTTCTTTGTAAAGAGTGGGCGAGCTATCGCCGGCCTCCTGATTAAATCACAAATTCCTCCTCTAACCTACAGGGGACACTGCATCAGCCCACAGTCTGGCTCTTCCCCCATCGCTTTCCTCTGGCATACCAGGAGACACTTGCTGCATACAAAAGAAGTTTATATCCAAAAAACAGTTTGGTGCTTCTCAACATCTCTGTTCTCCACCTGTGTCCCACCCTCTCATCTCCTCCTGCATCCCGGCCCCTCTCTTCTCTTCAATCATTCCACAAAGCCTGAAAAAAAATGTGTCCACTCTTGTGAATGCCATTAAACAAAATTTTAGCCCACCTCAAGGTTGAACTATCAAACCCTTCTTCAAAAACATGGTGGGTCCTTGTTGAGTCCATCTCTGGACTATCCTCCCCCTTCATCCCTTCCTTTCCTTAAATGTTATGACAGCTGACTCTGCTCATGAGAAAGCCAAATGCCTCAATTCAATGTTTCCTTCCAAATCTCGTGTACTCATCCCTCACTTCCTTCATCTACCCGACCCTCTCATACCCAACTGCTCCTGTATACTTTGTCTTTCCCATTTTAGAATGTGGAGAGGTTTCTGGCAAACCTTGACTCCATTTCTCTCACAGGCCTGGACTGCATCAGTGCACATGTACTAAAGTCCTGCTCTGCTGCTCTTGCTCATCCTCTTTCTGCTCTGTTCACTCAATCATTCTCTCCAGGTCAGTTTCTCTGCCGAGAAGTTAGCCAACATCAATGCTACACACAAACGTGGTGCAAAAACTGATCTTGTTAACAACACGCCTCTTAGCTTGCTTCAAATTATCAGCAAGGTCATGAAATCTATCACTGCAGTCGACATCAAATCCTTAATTTTCACCAATGGCCTAAACTCAGATCATCAGTTCGGTTTCAGACCCGGTCTTTCTACATTTGCATACTACTTCTACTCTCCCAAAAATGGATGCAAGTTCTCAATCTTGGACATGACATCAGGGCTATCTCTCTCGACATACCTCGAACATTTGATATTGTCTGGCATCCCACCTTTAATCTCCAAACTCTTCGCTTATGGCATCAAAGGCCACCTCCTCTCATAGCTCATTGACTTCTGTCATTCCCGTATTCAGCGTGTAGCTCTTAACGGGATCCTCTCATCTCCTCTCCTTGTCAAAGCTGCAATGTCCCAAGGCAGTGTCATCGGTCCAGTCTTGTTCCTCATCTTCATCAATGATCTTTTTGATTCCATGAAAAATCCTGCCTATCTCTGCTGATAATTACACACTTTGCCATATCATTTCTCATCTTTCAGATAGACAGCTTCACTCTGCAGATTTTGAAAGGATGAGGAGCTGGTCCTACACTTGGAATATGTCTTTCAACCTTGACAAATCCCACACACACACACCTCATCTCTCCAAAAGGATAACATGGCAAACCCTCCCATTTACTTTCTCAACCACTCTCTCAAAGAAGTTAAGTCACTCAAACCTTTGGGTCTCATCATCGGGCATGAAAATCCATCTTCGGCATACCACATTCCCAAGATGGCCTCCAAAGCCAGCCTTCATCGTGCAAGATTTTTTTCTTTGCCAATGTGAACTCTTGACAACCGAGAAGGCCTTCATTCGCAGCTTGATGGAGTACAGCTCGCTCCTTTGGGATGGTGGTGCCCCTGTCTCACACCATGCTCTTCTTGATGCCGTGGAAAGTATGGCCCTCAGAAGAATTTGGATCTCTGTGAACAAGCTGAGTGTCTATTGGTTCACGAGCACCAGCCAGAGTGACCAGTATATTCGTAATGTCTGTGTCTGTCTGTCTCTGTCTGTCTCTATCTGTCTGTCTGTCTGTCCAGAGCATAACTCCATGGACTTTGATCCGATCTTAATGAAACTTGGTTATGTGTTCGATATCAATGTCTCGCTGTGTTTTACTGGATGAGGGCGTGCTATGCCCAAAAATAGCCATTTTTAGGGGGTAGTCGGATTAAAAATCTATCTTCTCCTCGGGAATTGACTGGATGGAATGGGTTCTTCGGTATTTGAATAGTAAAATGAATTATCTAAAACTTGCCGTTGTCCGTTTTTTTTTTTTAATTTTTTTTTTTTTTCATTTTCATCCAAAGGTCTCGGTCACAAGGTCAAAAACTTAGAAAATTGCGAATTTTGACATAAAAATCAGATGACCGCCCAAACTTTGAGAGCTGGGATGACAATAGTTTTTTATCTTGAAACCAAATTTTTCAAACCATTTTGCTCTATCTCGAACACCTTGCCCGTGGCGCCCCCTTCAAGGTTGTTTTTACGCTGATTTCATCAAAGTATGGATAATCCGAGGAGTGCGAAATGCCAGATAGCCAATATGACGTCATGTTGTTCCTGGAATGTTCCAGAGGAAGTTTTGCACCAAAGGTCATAATCCTTGACCTTTGACCTTTGAAGGCCACAAAGGTCAAATTTGCAAAGTTGTGGGAATCGAACTGGGTTTTCGACCTTCTTCGACGAACTAACTCCAATAAGCTATAGCACGTATCCTGTTTCCTTATTTTAATGTCCACAACATTGTTTTGTGATTTTTAAAGGTTATGCAAAAGTCAAATTTTGAAAGTTGTTGAACGAAACCGGGTTTTCAACATTTTTCAGCTAATAACCTGTCACCCGTACCACATAATGTTGATCATTTTTATAACTTGGTCAAACATTATCACATTGTCTCATCCTTGACTTCTGAAACAATCTACATCATCAAATACCGCTCGTGAACCATTGCCGTCTTCAGACTTGTGTCTGTTACTTTCGCATCACAGGCAGGTGGTGGCCTCTTTGTATTCTTGCACCTCCCTTTTGTTTTGCACCCTTTGCCCTCTCTTGGATCTGTCCCTCCCAGGTTTCTGCAGGGTGCAAACTGTCTGACAGTAACCCTCTTCTTGTTCCCAAAATACAGGCTCACTGCTCACCCACCTCCTCTCATTTGTTACTCTTTTCTCTTACCTGTAGAACCAACTTCCTCAGTCTGTCCAGTCTGATTCTTCCCCCAATGTCTGCAAGAGAGACGTACACCACTATCTTAGGTCATCCTCCATCCACCCTCTTGATCTCATCTACCCCAAATGACCCCATTCCCAAGCACTCATTTTTCCAGGTTATTGTGATTTTTTTTTTGCCCTCTCCCTCACGTCTTCGTTTGTTATTTTTCAGTTTTTTTTTCCTTTTCTGTTTCATCTCTGCTTTCTCCTTTCTCTTTTTGCCATTTTTCATTCAAATTGTGTGCAGCTTGCTTATATTGTGTGTCCATTTCCCCCTCCCCTTGATCTCTCGCATTCTCACTCCCACTCTGCTGTTGCAATTTCACCCTTTCACCTAATTGAAGAATCTCAAGATGACGGAATCGTTCTATTTTGTTCCCTTCTGTTCTGCTCTCGCTCTTCCCTGAGCCTTGATCATGTATAAAAAAAAAAGACTGGGGGGGGGAGGGGGAGGGTGTTTTACCATGAAGCATAAAAGCGTGCCCAAATGCACTTTGTCTGTGTCTTATTATTGCAGAGTTTGACCAGCATGAGATCCTACTGTATGAAGAAGTTGCGAACATGCCACCCTTCCAGCGAAAAACTTTGGTCCTGATTGGTGCACAGGGTGTGGGCCGGCGGAGCCTGAAGAATAGGCTCATCATGGCTGACCCAACAAGATATGGAAGCACAATCCCGTGTGAGTACAGCTCAACTTGAGGAATAGTTTCCATAAATCCACCCACAAACACACCTGGCACACTGCCCCTGCACAAACCAGGATGGAGACCACTTGGTGGTCAAAACATCTTACCTGAGCCTTGCCTGCTGGGTGGTGCCTTGAAATACCAGTTGGTTGCATTTTCACTTTTTCATAACATGGAGTACAATAGTACTCCATATAGAGGGATGTGGATGTTAGGGATATGGACCTGTGGAAATTCCGCATAATGTAAGATGTGACTCAAGTCCTCAACCAGCCCCCCCACCCAATCCCAAGTCCTCAACCTCCCCTGCCCCCCACCCAACCTCAAGTCCTCAACCCCCACCCCACCCAACTCCAAGTTCTGAACCCCCACCTCGCCTCAACCCCTCCTCTGAACCCCCTCCCCTCCCCGGCAATCATCTCCCCACCCAACAAGTCTTCAAACATCTTCAAGTCAAAAATATTCGCAAGTCTTCAAACATCTCCCCACTCAACTTCCTCAACCCCATTCCCTTCTTACTCTGTCCCCCACCACACCCCAGTCCTCAACCCCCCCCCCCAAGTCCACAACTCGAAACGCCTCAACCTCTCTCTCCCAACTCCTTGTCCTCCCTTCCCCCTTTATTCTTCAAGTCCTCAACCCTTCCCCACCCCTATTCACACTGCCTCAACCTTCCTCTCGCAACTCTGTTTTCCCATTCTTAACATTACACAAGCACACACAAGGAACTTTGGTGCAGGAGGAAGCCATTCGGCCCATCATTTCATTTCATTCCTTTTTCTTGTCCACGTGAAACATGGAAAAATCTTCATCCGCTGGCAATTCCATTCAAAAAGGGCGCGTCACATCATTTTAGCATTCGTGTTCAACATGTGACTCAAATTTAGACACAAATGATAGTCAAAAATGACAAGAGCATGAAGGTGAATACCTGAATGATTAAAACATGCCTGCAATGTTCATGCGTTGTTCCTGGGTTATTCGTGCATTGTTTATACGATGTTCCAGGGTTGTTGATGTGTTGTTCATGCGCTGTTCCTGCGTTGTGGATGTGATGTTCCTGGGTTGTTCATGCGTTGTTTGTGCGTTGTTCATGCGATGTGTCAACATTGTTCATGCATTATTTACGTGTTGTTCATGCGCTGTTCCTGGGTTGTTCATGCGCTGTTCCTGGGTTGTTCATGCGCTGTTCCTGGGTTGTTCATGCGCTGTTCCTGGGTTGTTCATGCGCTGTTCCTGGGTTGTTCATGCGCTGTTCCTGGGTTGTTCATGCGCTGTTCCTGGGTTGTTCATGCGCTGTTCCTGGGTTGTTCATGCGCTGTTCCTGGGTTGTTCATGCGCTGTTCCTGGGTTGTTCATGCGCTGTTCCTGGGTTGTTCATGCGCCGTTCCTGGGTTGTTCATGCGCCGTTCCTGGGTTGTTCATGCGCCGTTCCTGGGTTGTTCATGCGCCGTTCCTGGGTTGTTCATGCGCCGTTCCTGGGTTGTTCATGCGCCGTTCCTGGGTTGTTCATGCGCCGGCTCCTGGGTTGTTCATGCGCCCGTTCCTGGGTTGTTCATGCGCCGTTCCTGGGTTGTTCATGCGCCGTTCCTGGGTTGTTCATGCGCCGTTCCTGGGTTGTTCATGCGCCGTTCCTGGGTTGTTCATGCGCCGTTCCTGGGTTGTTCATGCGCCGTTCCTGGGTTGTTCATGCGCCGTTCCTGGGTTGTTCATGCGCCGTTCCTGGGTTGTTCATGCGCCGTTCCTGGGTTGTTCATGCGCCGTTCCTGGGTTGTTCATGCGCCGTTCCTGGGTTGTTCATGCGCCGTTCCTGGGTTGTTCATGCGCCGTTCCTGGGTTGTTCATGCGCCGTTCCTGGGTTGTTCATGCGCTGTTCCTGGGTTGTTCATGCGCTGTTCCTGGGTTGTTCATGCGCTGTTCCTGGGTTGTTCATGCGCTGTTCCTGGGTTGTTCATGCGCTGTTCCTGGGTTGTTCATGCGCTGTTCCTGGGTTGTTCATGCGCTGTTCCTGGGTTGTTCATGCGCTGTTCCTGGGTTGTTCATGCGCTGTTCCTGGGTTGTTCATGCGCTGTTCCTGGGTTGTTCATGCGCTGTTCCTGGGTTGTTCATGCGCTGTTCCTGGGTTGTTCATGCGCTGTTCCTGGGTTGTTCATGCGCTGTTCCTGGGTTGTTCATGCGCTGTTCCTGGGTTGTTCATGCGCTGTTCCTGGGTTGTTCATGCGCTGTTCCTGGGTTGTTCATGCGTTGTTCCTGGGTTGTTCATGTGTTTTGTGGGTTGTTCATGCGCTGTTCCTGGGTTGTTCATGCGATGTTCCTGGGTTGTGGATGCAATGTTCCTGGGTTGTTCATGCGCTGTTCCTGGGTTGTTCATGCGCTGTTCCTGGGTTGTTCATGCGCTGTTCCTGGGTTGTTCATGCGCTGTTCCTGGGTTGTTCATGTGTTTTGTGGGTTGTTCATGCGCTGTTCCTGGGTTGTTCATGCGCTGTTCCTGGGTTGTTCATGCGCTGTTCCTGGGTTGTTCATGCGCTGTTCCTGGGTTGTTCATGCGCTGTTCCTGGGTTGTTCATGCGATGTTCCTGGGTTGTGGATGCGATGTTCCTGGGTTGTTCATGCGCTGTTCCTGGGTTGTTCATGCGTTGTTTGTGCGTTGTTCATGCGCTGTTCCTGGGTTGTTCTTGCGTTGTTCATGCGCTGTTCATGCGCTGTTCCTGGGTTGTTCCTGGGTTGTTCATGCGCTGTTCCTGGGTTGTTCGTGCGTTGTTCATGCGATGTGTCAACATTGTTCATTCATTGTTTACGTGTTGTTCATGCGCTGTTCCTGGGTTCTTTGTGCATTGTTCATATGTTGTTCCTGTTCCCATTCATTAAGAACAATAGTAAAAGTAAATAACAATGGAACATTCAACTCACAATTTCTTCATCCTTTCTTCCCCTTGCTAACAGCATTCCTGTTTAAGAACAATGTTCAAAGTTAACAATAAAAACACTTTTAATTCACAATCTTGTGAGATTCCATCATCCCAAGATTCTTCAATAAAAATAGCGGTAAAGAAAGTAAAATGATAAAAAAAACATATAAAATCATTCGTAATGGAATAGAATACGCAACCAAAACTGCTCGGCCAGAGACCTTTATAATGAAATGGGTTTTATGGTTCCTGGTTAAGTCGTTTCAGAGAAAATTGTCAGATAGACAGGGAAACAAACAAACAGAATAAGCTTATTATATAGGATTCCCAACAACAACCAGGTTTTTATGAGTCCCAAAAATGTAGAACTGCATTGTGAAAATGAACCAGCCAGGTCGGGTGGCCAATGAAGTGAATGACAACAAACCTCGGCCTTGTCCAACCTAGAAAAGGCAGGAGAGTAGAAGAAGCTCGATGGTACAAAAATTCCACAGCGATTAAAATGATTGTGCTAAATGTTGCTGGAGGCCAAAGCAAATGAGCCCTTCATCCTCAAGGATTTAGCCACTTTCCAAGTGCAATGCAATTTTCTGCCAACACGATGGATTAAGAGCTTGATGGGTGAATGTGATTGATACTTTAAATCATTACAATTATCGAATGCATGAGTTTGCACCCCCAGGCTGCCATGTCAGACGTGGCTGAGACACATATGTCAAAAATTTCTTCCTTTGTTAAGAAAAGCTTTCATTTTTGGATGAGGCCAAAAGAAAATAATTGTGCAGGTTCACTTTATATAATCACACTTTCAAAAGTTTATCTTGTTACTGGAATCTGGATCCCTTCTTGCTTTGGTTAAGTTGAAGGAATTATTTTTCCTCTTCTTGCTTTGTTTAAGTTGTCAGGAATTATCCGTAAAGGTGCACTTTGGAATCCAAGACTGTCACTCACATGGTGTACTATAAGCTAATGAGGGCACAGTGAGAGGCTATTTTGCACATCATGTCCACATCCACACCCAGGATTCTTACCGTATGTCGGCACTCGGTAGTGCTAATTATACAGGGAAAATCGGAAGTTGGCCAGGATTCCAGCACAGAATAGATTCCTCTTTTCAAAAAGAAACCGTCGGATCTTTAACAACTCCGACGACGACTTTTAATTTCTCCTATTATTGCTAACTTCTTGTGGGTCGACCGAGGAATGTGAATGGCTGAGGAAGAAAGTCTTTCATGAACCGGCTGGGCAGGTTTAATGTTCGATTGAAGGTGGAAAGAATTTCTGGGTACCAGCAATAGCTCACCTCCTTTTTGCGAAAGGCACGTTGAGACATTTAGCACCCCACAACTCCCGATGGCAGACGAGATCCTCTGGTTTAACGCATCCATCCGATGGACGATGTAGAAATTGCATGGATGATAAATACAATTCCTACTCACCATTCATTTTGGTGATTGAAGAAAAGTTGGAATAAGTTTCACGAGTGAACTTCCGACTCCAAGATCATAAAATCTTCTCCACTCAGGATATCATGATATGAAACAAATGGCAAGCAGTATTGAGAAAACTAAATAACTTGCAAAAAGTCCATGATAATACATTCGAGGCCTTGGAGACAAACTCCTCAAGGAAGACGTGGGACGTCTGTGAATAAAAGAAAAACACTTTTAGTGAGCACAAGCACTGGTGAAAAATTTTAATGATAAAGTATAATTCACAACCAGGTCGCGAAAGAGACGTCCTGGGAAAAATACTTCGCTGGGTCCTATTCAGTGCTGTCTCCATGCACCGAAGCGAGTACACCAGTTATCTGGAGGGGTAGCACGGTAGAAAAGCTTTACGGATAATAACATGTCCTGTCTAATGTTAAACAGGTGAAACCAGCATATGACACGAAACAGAAGGATATATAATGGGTATATTTGATAATGGGTATTTAATGGGTAAATTAATGGGAACCCCAACTGTCTACCTCTCACTGTCACACCACTGAATACGTCCCATCACAATGATATTAAAAGGAACATTCGATGATTTTAAAACTCCCAAAGTTACACATGACAGGTTTCAATGCAGTTTTGAATTAATTCTCGACTCTCAAGTCGGCAACTTATCTCATATACCCCATTCTTAATAAAACCCCAGCAGGATACGAATTTGTCTCAAAGTCGGTTGTGTTCACGTTCAAAGCAGGCTGCCTTGCCCTGGTGAGTGCACATGGAGTGACGTCTGACTGGCCAGTCACATTGTGAGTCCCCAAAGGGTGATCTCCCTATCACCGAAGCGAGCAGATGAACCCGAGTCCACCGCTCGCCGATAAGGACCACACTGTAGACCAGCCGTGTCGAGAAATGAGGATGGAAAACTTGCTCTTGGTTTTGTCGATGTGCCCAGAGAGGATTAATCTGCTTGGATGTCGGCTCTGTGACACCAGTAGGATAGGATAGGTTCATCTAGAATGCAACTGGCCAGCAGATAAGATCGACCAGCTTCCACAAAGATGCAGCTGGTTCGAGAGTCGGGGCTGTGGTCAACCTGCAACACTCTCAGCACCCTCATTGCTGTTTTGAGCCCGGTTTCTAAAAATAACTTCAGCTTGGATGTGCCACACACTCTGCTGAAGCTTCTGGCTGGTTCACATCATGTTCCCTCTCCTCTGCTTGTATGGCTCTGTCCGCCTTTTAATGTGTCAAACACAAGGTCACTCCGAGGACTGTCGTCGAAGTGTCTGCATGCCTTGTCTTTGTAGACACGCTTGTCTGTGGCCCAGATCAGCATGTCCCATGATTATTCTTTCCCCCAGTCCGTTCTCCTTTCTTATAGGAGTGCAAATGGGACACATGAGCTACAACATCACATTCCTCAAGCCTGACAGTCTGCACAAGTGCCCTTTCATGCAGTAACCACAATACTTATTTAATTCAAGTTGCCTTTTGCCACAGTACATACTGAAACAACATTTACAATTATGCGATAATATATTATCGATCCGTAACAGTGCGAATAACTCCAATTCGACAGGAACTAGAATTGAGCTCTCTGCAAGGCTGCATCTCCTGTCCTCGTCATCGTGCCATCCTTTCCATTATCCCCAGTGACGTCATTCTCTCTCGATGAAGATCAGCCGAGAAATACAACAAATTGCCTTTTCTCCTTCTGAAACTCGGCAAGGAGCGGAAAAAGCAGCCAGAAAGAAAAATTATTTGTTCATTCGTTCGTATGCAGCACAAGATTGTGAAGTAGCATCATTTGCTGAGGGTGAGACTGTGTCACTGATGCAATGACCTCTACTGTTTCGGGCAGGAATTTGGAATTTGTTCATGGTGCGCATGAGAGCTCGTCTACACTTCACGAAGGACACCATGGGATCTTTAAAGACTACCAACAACTAATGCCGACAGACGGAACGCCAGTTTAATGTCCATCCGATGGACGACAGATTGATGAATCGCCCTCCTTGTGAAACACCGGGATGACAACTTATAGCTGGACCAGCATTCGAATCCAGAATAGACGGCTTACACACGAGTGTGCGTATATCAAGGCCATCCTATCAGTCCTGAAAAAAACGATGATAAAAGCGGTAAAACCACGCTTTATGGTAAAATATTCACACCACTATTGAAATTCACACCACACCACTAGCAGGTGGCAGGAGATGCCACAATGGCACACAGAGATGGACCAGGATGTTACGGATCGATAATATACACCTTGCGCTGCATGTGAAACACCAGGGAAACAGTTTTTATCTGGATCAAGTTTTGATCCCAGGCTAGACAATGCAAAGGCAAATGCACCTACCTCGAGGCTATCTTTCCAGCCCCTGAACTGTTGAATCTTCTTCTTCTTCTTCTTCTTCTTCCTCTTCCTCTTCTCTCTTCTTCTTTAACGGTCACAATTTTTCCCACGTTCTTGTGGAGTATGATGGGGAAGCTCGGCCCAGTTCGTCTTTATACGAACGAGCTGGCTAGGCCTGACGTTTGACGAAGGTTGGGACAATAATTTGTAATTTGTTCAGGTTGCGGACAATAGCTTGACTCGTCTTTCCAAAGGACACCATGAAATTTTTAACATCCGTCAACTAATGCCAGCAGATGGATTGCCAGTTTAAAGTCCATCCAAAGAATGGCACACAGTTTGATGAATCACCCTCCCTGTGGAATGGAAGACAGTTTATAGATGGACCATGATTTGAACCCAGGTTAGACAGCTGAGAGGTGTGCATACCTCTAGATCTAAGGGCTCTCAGTCATCCTGCCAGCCCCAACCTTGGAATCTTACATTGAAAGCCTTTAATTGGAGCGCCCCTTGTCGGCGCTGCACCAGGATGGCAGTTTTTCTCATTAAATTTAAAAGTTGTAATTGTGATTCACATACCGACATGATGTGAGAATGAAACAAAAATATGAGAAAGCATCTGAAAATGCAAAGCCTGTCCACTGTTTTTTTGGTGACCAACCAATGTAACAGCTGGGCTCATGGGGACAGGTCATTCCTATGGGGGCGCGTGGTACGACCGCTGCATCCAAGAAGGGGGTGCGCTAATGACACGTCGTATTGCGGCGACACTGGGATGGACCTCATGGTCTGGCCCATGATGGACTTCTTCCGTATGCGAAACATGACGAAAACAGCGAAAAATAAAGATACAAAAAGATTGAAAATTTTAGGCGACCTTAACGTTTTGAGCTCAAAAGCAATCGGTTTCAGTGATCTAATATGCAAACCCTGCTCAAATTTCAGGTCAATCAGCTGTACATTTATGATTTTATGACTTTGACTTTTGACCTTCTTGACAGAACACAAGTTAAACTCAAATTGGGTCCTCTTGGGTCACTGACATATTGATATTTTACACGACCATGACCTGTGACCTTTTGATTAAACAAAACAAAAACAATGTGCTTCGAGCTTTTGATTGGTGAACCAATTCAGTGACCCAATATGCAAATTCTTAAAATGTCAGTTCATTTGGATGAAAATTGACGATTTTATGTGACTTTGACCTTTTCACCAAATTATTAATTTGCCTTCTCCGTATTAACATAATAAACTTTTTTTTGAAAAGCTCAAATGGTTAAAAAAAAAGTTACCGCCCGGACAGACACAGAAGTCATTGAAAAACCTTGTCTCCCTCCCGCTCTGCGGGGTGACGGGCTCCTCAAGAAAATGATAATTGTGTGATGTTAGTGTTGTTTCCAAATCCATGTCAGTTTAAATATATACAGTAGGATGAACCTCTGGTAAACATGCAGCACAACGACCCACCATCTTTCATTTTACCCTCGCCAAATAATTCAGAAAGGGTGTTGCATTTGGGTCCGTATGTTATTTTCAAAATCGAAGATTTTTCAAGTATATTGGTTTGTCGATTTTGTTATTCTGTCTGTCTGTCTGTCTGTTTATCACCTACAGGTCACAATTTTAAACAGATCTTCATGAAACTTCACCACATGGTCGAGTTTGTCATAAGAAAGAAGGCTGTTGTTTTGAGGTCAAAAGGTCAACATAGGCTCAAGGTCAACAACTAAGGTGGTATTTCTAAAATCCTCAATTTTCATCCAATTGACTTGAAATTTGAAGAGGATATATCTTTCCGGTCTCTGAATTCAACAAGCCAATTATTTTGGAGGTCAACATTGACCAAAAGGTTAACATAGGCCCAAGGTCAACAGCTAAGGTGGTATTTCCAAAATCTCCCAAAATCTCCCAATGAATATCCGATCCAATTGACTTGAAATTTGAAGAGGATTTATATTTCAAGTCACTGAATTCAACCACGAATTATTTTGGAGGTCAACATTGACCAAAAGAACAACATAGGCCTCAGGTCAACAACTAAATTGGAATTTCTAAAATCCTCAATTTTCATTCAATTGACTTGAAATTTGAAGAGGATCTATCATTCAGATCACTGAATTTAACCAGTGAATTATTTTTGAGGTCAATATCAGCAAAAAGAGCAACATAGGCCCAACGTTAACAGCTAAGGTGAGATTTCTAAAATCCTCAATTTTCATCTGATTGACTTGAAATTTGAAGAGGATTTATGTTTCAGGTCACTGAATTCAACTAGCAAATTATTATTGAGGTCAACATTGACCAAAAGAACACCATAGGCCCAAGGTCAACAACTAAGGTGGTATTTCTAAAATTGTCAATTTTCATCCAATTCACTTGAAATTTGAAGGTGTTACATATTTGGTCATTCAATTTAACCAGCCAATTAGTTTTTGAGGTCAAATTTGTTTTATGGATTTTGCAAGTATAGTGCTCTGCACGATGTCTTCTTGTTTGTTTGCTTGTCTGTCTGTCTGTCTTTGTCTACACAGAACTTTCGTGTTTTTCTCTGCAACCGCTTGTCGGATTGAGACGAAGTTTTCAACATTGGTGCGTCTACTCATGAAGAATGTTTTAATGATAATTATGACGTCATAGGGCACGTGGTGTGGCAGTCATATTGGAAAAATGCAAAAACTTTGGACCTCTGTATCTGAAACCGCACCAAGGAAAAAAATTGAAACTTGGCACGTAGCAAGTACTCATGGGGAATGAGGGTAATTTTTTTACGACGTCATAGGTGCCTTCATTACGACATCATAATTGCATATGTAGAACGCCACATGCGATCAGTACGAACAGTTTTGAGGGTCATCCAGGAACAAAATGGTCCACAGAAAAAAAATCATGACGTCATCAGTCACGGGAATCGGAAGCCATATTTATTTATTTTTATATCTTCAAAAATCTTCTCTGAAGTGACTGAACAGATTTAGGCAAAACTTTACACGTATGACCGCCTATCCACAAGGAACAAAAGTTTCACACATATGATGTCATTGGTCAAATGTTTTGGCAGCCATTTTGGATTTACCCTAAAACTTATAGAAACCTTCTTCTCCAGAATGGCTAGACAAATCAAGGGGGAAACTTCATACAAGTGTTCCCCTAGCCATGGATGCACAAGTGGCACATAGCAAGTACTCCTCATGGGGAATGAGTGTGGTATTTTTATGATATCATAGGTGCCTTCGTTATGACGTCATAATTGCAAATGTAGAACGCTACATCCGATCAGTATAAAAAAAAAATTGAGGGTCATCTCGGAATAAAATGGCCCACAAAATAGTTTTTGATGACACCATTGGTCACGTGATTTGGCAGCCATATTGTTTAAAAAAAACAGAAACCTTCAAAAATGTTCTCTGAAATGGCTGTGCAGATCGAGGCAAAATTTTACACATATGACTGCCTATCCATGAGGAACAAATGGGTCATACATATGTCATCAGAGGTCACATGGTTTGGCAGCCATATTGGATTTACCCTAAAACCTTTAAAAAATACACCACTCAAAAGAAGTCCTGGTAAGGGTTTGCAATCGGTGATTGATCTTTTTCTTGTTTTGTTTGTTTTACTGTGATCTGAGGCTCAGAGAGGACATTATGAATACATCAAGTGCAGGAATGGGCCCAGGAAATTAGGAGACATCAATGTGCCACCACTTTTTGCATGATTTGGAAGGATATTAAGCAACAATGAATGTCATCAATAAAGTGTTATGTCTGGGGTTTGAACCTCAAATCCTATCCATTGGAGCAGGGAGACTCAGATGGGAACACCAAACAAGCCAACCCAATCTTCAAACTAAGTATTTTTTGTCAGGTTTATCTGTTTTAATGTTTACTTTCCCACATCTGCATGGAATAATGCTTTCCTCTATAAATATAATTCGACAACGATTTGAGCCATCCACTGTTTGCGACATTTTGGTACCTGAAATAAAACTAATGCCAGCGGATGGGACACCCAGCTTAACATCCATCTGAGGGACAGAGCACTTTGTGATGCAATGCCCAGCCTGCGAGGCACCAATCCGATGGCTTGTAGTCGGATCAGGAATCGAACCCAAACGAGACAGCTCAAAGCAGAGGAACATTTCCACAAAAAGTTTTAGAACAACTCTAAAGCTCAGTTCTCTCTGAATTTCAGTTAAATGTAGTGTCAGACTGAAAAGCTCAGGTAAAACTGCACATTGAGGTGAAGCTGCAATCAAACTTTTAAAATGTTAAATTGCACTCAAAAGTAGGACGCCGTGCATTGCAGTTACATTCCTTTTTTTTGTATACCGAGTCAAGGCTAGTTGGAGAGCCAGTACTAGTACACTGCATAGATCAGGAAGAAACAGGACAAAATGAACTGTTGAGAGAGGGGAGAAACACCAGCATCAGAGTTGAAGGCCAAGATAGAGGCAGACTTTGACAAACAGTGGGTGTGGGGAGGAATGGGGGGCTTGAGAGGATGCATGGGGTGGACAAGATGGATACAGAAGGAAACTCTCAAGAGGGAAAACTGGAAAATTAGAAGTAGGGGGATTGGGGTGAGGGTTAATGAGGGTCGAAAGGATTATGGGTTTGGATTGGGGACGATCTGAGATGGTGGTGAACAGCTGCCGTGAAGACCTGAAGAGGAGAATGAGATTGAAGAGAATGTGGAAGTTGATGTCACAGGTGGGGAAAAAAAAGAGGAATGAATGAGTAAGAGGGGTTGATGGTGGACCACATGAGCCCTGCAGAAATCAGGGAAGGGGGAGGGGCGGGGGGACAAAGCACGGAGAGAGCAAAGGGTGCAAAACCAGAAAGGAGGCGGTAGAAGACAGAGAGACCACCGACCTGTCTGCGATGGCGAAGTAATAGGCCCATAGACTTGGCTTCATCATGGGAGATTCCAATAATCTTGAAGACCTTGTTTCCACGGCATCAGTCTGAGGCACACACAAATTTGGACAATTTGGCGGTCAAAACCAACTTGTGGTTTCGTCTGACAACCCCTTGTAGATCTTCATAATGTCACACTTTAGTAAAGTACACTCAACATGTTTTACAGTTTGTGCACTAAATGCAGTTGAAAAAGTCACCACTCGAGATCCCCAAAGCAAAAGTGAAGTTTCATGTCGTAAAATGTTTGATATCCCTTTAAAGGCCGCCACTGACGATTTAATAATAATACAACAAAAAATTGGATCATTCAGGAAATTTGAGCAAATATGGCTCCAGTTCTGTTTCGTTTTGGAACAAATATCCTTATTTTGAACTTACATGTGCTCACCGACACTTGTATGCGCAATTAGGGAAATGCAGGATCGTTCAGTTGGGAGGTTGCTGGTCTCTGAACTCCCATGTCATTAATTTATTCCCTCACAGAGTGGAATCCAATTAATTAATTTCAAAAGCTGTCTTATTGGTGGGGAGATGTGAAAGGGGGGGGTGTGCATCTCGGAGCAAGTTGGTCTTCGTATGGTGACGTAAAACCTGCTGGCGTGTCTACATTTATGTCGTGCACGTTAAAGATGATCTGACGTTACCTCTTGAAAAGAATCGACAATTGTGTGCCAGTACATCCCCTACCAGCCTCAAAATGGATGGAATATGTAAGGTAATTATAAAAGGGATTGTTAACCCCACCAGCAAAGGTTGATGGAGGTTATGGTTTCACCCCTATCCGTCTGTTTGTCTGTCTGTGAGCAGCATATCTCGAAAGTTATAGACAGATTCAGACAAAACTTGGTGGATAGGTTGGGTGTGTGATGAGGACGAATTGATAAGATTTTGACACAGATACAGATCTGACTACAAGAATTTTTAAAGTGATTCTTCACCATTCAGTGATAGGGCCAAAAACTAGATGCAGCATATCTCTCAAAACGTTATGGATGGATTTGGATGAAACTTGGTGGATTTTGGTGAAGATTCGGTTGCAGATCCGGCATATCAGTGGGATACAAATCACAACCTGCTCAGCCTGGTGGAGATGTGAGCGCTACCAATTGCCATTCATGTTCTTTTTGTGGTTTTTGGGGGGGGGGGGTGGGGGAATGGGATGTGGATGTAAAGTTCGACTCATTAAATACGGAAACAATGGGGTCCAAATAGAAAGGATCGTGGAGTGATTTGGTTAAGTTAACATCCCCTACCAGCCTGAAAATGAATGGAATGTGTAAGGTAATTATAAAAGGGATTGTTAACCCCACCAGCAAAGGTGGATGGAGGTTATGGTTTCACCCCTATCGTTCTGTTTGTCTGTCTGTGAGCAGCATATCTCAGAAAGTTATAGACAGATTCAGCCAAAACTTGGTGGATAGGTTGAGTGTGTGTTGAGGATGAATTGATAAGATTTTGACACAGATCCAGATCTGACTACTGCAATTTTAAAAGTGATTCTTTACCATCCATTGATAGGGCCAAAAACTATAT
>NC_140964.1:17684260-17699260 GCF_056783735.1 Eptatretus burgeri | reverse complement strand
TCACTACCCTTTTCACCTCTAAACCTTGATCCATAGCCTTCTTGCTGTTTACCAGATGACAAAACATTCCCCCCAAATCCCTTCTTCAAATAACCGTTTTATCTAAAACATTTTAATATGGCTTACACCAAATCTCTTTTCTCCTATGTAAAGTCTTGCATTATGGAACTCCCGGGAGCCAACCCTAGTTGCTCAACACTGAACTTTCTGCATCGATGATTATCAGCAGAACTATGCACATATTTGAGATGCTGTCCGGCAGGATGGTGCAGAGGTAGAACACTCACCGGCGAGGTGTCTCGTCTGCATTCCATCCTCGGCCCGACTATTAACTGTCAGATCAGTTCTTCTCAGGGTTGTCCTTGCATCAATGAGTGTGTTGCCCTTTGGACGGACATTATGCTGGGCATCCCGTCTTTCAACGTTATCTGGTGGACGTGAGTGATCCCACTGTGTCTTTCGATGAAGAAAAGAAAAATTATCACCGAAACCCTGAATAAAAAATCCCAAATGACGGCCGTAACCATCAATGCCACAGCCATGCTCTCCCGGGCAACGATGATGCACAAGAAAGAAACGAAATTTGAGATACTCCGTTATTTATATATATATATATATATATATATATATATATATATATATATATATATATATATATATATATATATATATATATCAATCAAAGAAGCACACTGACTCTGACACGACGCCGGCATCATGTGTACAGTCCATAAATTATGCCAACACATCACCTCCAAAGTCTGAGGCATCCGCATTGCACTGAAGCCTTTGCAGACTGAGATTTAATGCCGATGGTCACAAATAGACTGGTCACCATTTATATATCCCTGACACAGATACCCTTAAAAATGCGAATATATATATATATATATATATATATATATATATATATATATATATATATATTTTTATAGATATATATATATATATATATATATATTCTTATCGATATATATATATATATATATATATATATATATATTCTTATCGATATATATATATATATATATATATATATATATATATATATATATATATATATATTCTTATCGATATATATATATATATATATATATATATATATATATATATATATATATATATATATATATATATATATATATATTCTTATCGATATATATATATATATATATATATATATATATATATATTCTTATCGATATATATCCTTATCGATATATATATATATATATATATATATATATATATATATATATATATATATATATATATATATATATATATATATATATCCTTATCGATATATATATATATATATATATATATATATATATATATATATATATATATATATATATATATATATATATATCCTTATCGATATATATATATATATATATGTATGACCGTTAAATATTGTGGGCAACTTCTTCATGTACTGATTTAATTATCTCGGGCTTAATTTTTACCAATCATAGATTTTGAGCCGAGTTGTGATGGTTGTCTCACACCACCAGCGTTTTGTTGTTTCTCCACATTGTTCACATAAAACCCACTCCGTGGGAGTACGTCCTGTGCAGCTTCCCTTTGCAGGGCAGCTCACCAGATGACTGGATTGGGGCAAAGCCTTCGGGACCCCCAATCTTTGATGGGAGGGAAACCAGGGGGGAACATTCTTGGGTCAGATTGCGGGAGAGTGTGTCGGGGTGGTGCAGAGGTGTCGTCCACCAGACGGTGATCTCCTTGGGTTAACCTCAGGCGGTCCCTTCGGGTGGGTGCCTGGAATGTCCTATCCCGAAGAGAGGATGATCACCTGTCTCTGTTATCATCTGAGCTGAAGCATTTGGACATCGGTATTGCAGCACTCGCTGAGGCTCGGAGACCAGATTGCGGCGACATAATGGCGGGTGGTTACACCTACTATTGTTGTGGTCGCTCTGATGGTTACCATGTCCAAGGAGTTGCTGTCGCTGTGTCCAATCAGCTGACTCCAATAATATTGAGGTAACACCAGTCAACGAGCATATTATGAGACTAAGGATTCGTCATTCCTTGGGTGTCATTTCCCTGGTCTCTGTTTATGCTCCGACTGAAGCAAGTGATCTCACTGTGAGGGACGCATTCTATGCCACGCTGGAGTCCGTGGTTGATCAGTGCCCTAGGCGAGATACACTTCCAGTCTTGGGGGATTTCAATGCATCGACTGGAACTGATAGGGATGGTTATGAGACATGTGTTGGTCCCCATGGGTCAGGAACTATGAACCAGAATAACACTAAGTTGCTGGAAGTCATGGACTTTGGGTGGCTGGTTCATGGTTTCAGTGCCCACAAGCTCATCGCTGGATTTGGTATTTCAACACTGGCAGTGTGGCAAAGGAGATTGACCATGTGCTTGTTGATGGTCGCTGGAGGATGATCCAGAACTGCAGCATCTATTGGAGTGCTCAGTTCCTCAATACTGATGACCGGCTTGTTGCAGCAACTCTTAAGTTGCACCTTAAATACAGAAGAATGGTACCATCCCAGCCTCGGCTCGATGTTGGCAAGCTCAAGGATGAGAGGACATCTGAGGAGTTTGCGAACAAGCTGAGTGGAGATTTGAAGAGTCTGGGTGCTTTGGGAGGTCCTGAAGAGTTGTGGATTGCCTTCAAGACCACCGTCCTTGATGTTGCCGGTGAATGTCTTAGAACTCACCGTAGGGCAAAGAAGAATTTTTTCTCTCAAGGGACACTGGATACCATTGACCAGAGTTGCAGGGCCAGGCTGAATAGAGCTGATCTGTTCAGTGAGCTGAGGCGTAAAACTATACGTGCACTAAGGGTGGACAAGCAGGCCGATGTGCAAGGAATCTGTGAGGGGGCGGAGCATCACCTGTGGTCAAGTGATTCATCCTACTTATAGGGGAATTCACGCATTGCGTTTGGCCAAGCCCATCCCTCGGTGTACTGCAGTTATAGCAGAGGGTGGTGAGTTATTGACAGAGGAGTCCGAAGTGAAGGCCCGCTGGGCCGGTTACTTTGAGCGGTTGTACCTGGCTGATCCATCAGCTGTGGCCGTCAGGGGTGCGACAATCCCTGTTGCTGACCCTCCAATCAACTGTGGTCCACCTTCGCTTGTGGAAACACCTCCTGCGGTGAACCGGTGGAAATGGGATTAAGCTCCAGGGATCTGTGGCATCCATGCTGAACTTTTCAAGGCTGGTGGAGATGCTGCACTTGTGTCATTGCATGCAGTTCTATGCTCTGCCTGGAACACAGGCATCATCCCAACTGATTGGAAGAGGGGCCTTGTTGTTCCTCTCTGGAAAGGCAAGGGTGATCGCCAAGACTGCAACAATGACCGAGGGTTGACGCTGCTCTCACTGCCGGGCAAGTTCTTTGCTCGGATAATTCTTGAAAGGTTTCTCCACCATCTGCTTGAGGACCACCGTTCAGAGCAGTCAGGCTTTACACCAAAGAGGTCAACGATTGATGGTATCCTTGCTCTTCGCGTCCTCACCAAGCGCAGACGAGAGTTTCGGCAGGAGCTGCTTGCAGCCGATGTTGATCTCTGTAAAGCGTTCGATTCAGTGAATTGGTATGCCGTCTGGAGGATTATTGGTCTTTGTGGGGTGTCACCAAAACTGATCGATCTGCTGTCTGAACTCGAACTGTGTTACTGAGAGTGCTGTTAAACGTGGTGGTACCAGCTCTGACTTATTTCCAGTTGTTACTGGAGTTTGTCAGGGATGTGTACTGGCTCCTACACTTTTCAGCACTTGCATGGAGTGGATTCTGGGGAGGATATTGGAGAGATCAAGCTGCGGTGCATTGTTTGGGAATGTCAAGATCTCTGACCTTTATTTCGCAGATGATGCAGTCATCTTTGCAGAGACTCTAGATATCCTTTTGGGGGCCCTCGGGGTGCTGAATGAGGAATCGGGGCCACTGGGATTATGGGTTTCCTGGGTCAAAACTAAGATCTAGTTATTCAATGACATCTTGGATGCTGCTGTCCTGTTTGTACTTGTTTGTGGTGAAGATGTTGATGTCACGGAGAGATTGACTTACCTTGTCAGTAATATTCATGTCTCTGCTGGCTGTGAGGCAGAGGTCAACAGACGTCTGGGTCAGGCCTGGGGAGTCATGGATTCACTGAATCATGGGGTGTGGCACTGCTGGTACCTGTTCCGCAGGATGAAAGTCCGAGTCTTCAGGTTCTTGGTGCTTCCAGTCTTGCTCTATGGATGTGAGACTTGGACTCTTCGGAGAATCATTGGCTGTCGCTGGTCAGACTTTATGTCCAACGAGCGGTTGCTGAGAGAGACTCAAATGAGATTTGTTACCTGCATAGTCTGTGAGCGTCAGCTGTGGCTGTATGGACATGTGGCTCGCTTTCCTGACGCTGATCCTGCTCACCAGATTATCTCAGCGAGGGAGCCTCGTGAGTGGAGGAGGCCAATGGGCCGATCACGTGCTTCATGGTTGCAGCAGATTGATCAGCATCTCAAGGAGATGGGGATGGGCCCGACGGAGGCCCCTGGAGTACCGGTGGAAAGTGGATGCAGTGACGCGCTGCTCTGGCACATGCTCCCATACCTGACCTGACACATTATTAATTTTCTGGAACATACCTTACAATTGTAACATTCCCTTTGAATTGAAATTGAGAGAAGTGATCAATAACTCGACTATGTGCTGCACGCTGTTAGATTACCTGAATTATTGTCTGGATTAGAATATCTGGATTATTGTCCTTCTCATAGCAACTCTAGTGACTTTTTTCCTCATGAGCTTCTTCACCGAAGTACAGTACATTTGTGAAATGTTAATTATCACATTGAGTTTTGGCCACAAATCATACTGCAAGGGTCCTTTCAACAATGCAGTCTGAGGATGCTTGCCTTGGCTTTGCAGTTTGATGACCTGTTACGCACCACGATTCCATCACTGGCATCAAGAGGTCATCAAATTGAGGTGTTTCTCTTGCATCACAGAGCTACTCACAACACCCTTAGCCAGTGAACAGGGCAGGAATAAGGTATGTCTCACTTATTGCCACGGGCTGTCACGATAGCCGAGCGGTAAGAACACTCACCTCAAAGCAGTCTCACCTGGGTTTGAATCTCGGCCCAGCTATAAACTGTCATCCCACTGTTTCACATGCAGGGTGATTATTAATTGTTTGTGCTGTCCCTCCTATGGACATGATAAACTGGGCGTCCCATCTGCTGGCATGAGTTAGTGGACATTAAATATCTCACGGTGTCCATCGTGAAGAGTAGGTGAGACAAATGAGTATTCCCGGCCCTAACCTGCAGAGGGTATTGCATCACTGGCACAGCTGCACCCTCAGACAAATGATGTTACCCCACGGCTTTGTGCTTTGCCATCGCAGACAAAAAGGAAAAAGATAACATCTTCACAACAATCACCGATTGCTATACAGTGACCACCAAACTCCACAACAGTACACATGGGATCATTGGTGGCCTTTTGGAAATATATAGCTCCATCTTTTAATCACTTTTCAAGCACAGCCATTTTTTGACAAAATATGTGCAAATGAAGAGAAGGGTGCTGTAATTTTGGTGGGCAGCATGTACTCTTGTTTATCATACAAAGGGTTACTTTTATTTATCACCAGTTGCATACATTCTTTTTCTGCAGCCAGATAGCTTATTTTGGCTAATCTTAAATCAACTATGTATGAACTTTGTGTGCAACACCTGCCAAGCTACTTCCGTTTGCTGCTCCCTCATGCAATCGAGATCAACTCCCAAAATCCGCATTGAAGCAATATAAAAGAAAACACCACAAACACATTCTCACTGGCTCAACAAGATACAGCAATTTGAAATGGATAAAATTGATGATATTTAATCATAAATTCCCCTTGACAATAACCTTGAAAGGCAGATCCAAAAGACAAAAATATTCTTGAGGAAAACAACGAATACAAGCAAGGGAGGGGCCGAAACAGACCCTGCAACCATGAGTCATGGAGTTAGGCTTGTGGCCTGGGAGTAGGAAGGCCAACTTGATGTTGTACTTGCATCATTTTGAAGCAAACTTACAATAGTCTATCAGTATGACAATAGCAGATCGATCTTTGAGTATTTGGCTGTTCGTGCTGGCACGACGATGCTCTTTCGATAGACACATTGGCATTCGTTTTTCAGCCAATGAGAAGCTTTTATTGTATTAATCAGAAAACATATTTTCTTCTTAATTATGTATATAAATACATGTATATAATTATCTTACTATATATATATATATATATATATATATATATATATATATATATATATATATATATATATATATATATATATATATATATACATACATAAGAGGCAGTTGAGAACTTCTTCAGTCTGTCTTTGGTGTATGCTCCCCTTCCATCCCTTCCCTCACTTCAAATGGCATCACATCTGACTTCGCTCGTGAGAAGGCCGAATACCTCAATTCTGTGTTTTCTTCCAAATCTTGTGTCCCCAACCCCTTGCTTTCAGTCCCCATCCTTCTCATTTGGACCCTGCTGCTCAACCGGATGCATCAGCTCACGTGTCTATAAAAACTTGCTCTTCTGCTCTTTCCCATCCTCTCTCTCTCTGCCTTTTTCACCCTATAAATTTGTGCTCGGTGATCTTCCATATGCTTGTAAATCTGCCAACATCACTGCATTACATTAAACACAGAGGCATTTTAAGGCCATTTTCCCTGCTTGAGTGGGGGTTACCTTGCGGACCCTTGCATCGACTTTCTTAATAATCCTCTTGAGAAAGTTTGGTCACTCAAACTCCTGGTTCTCACCATCAGCCATGATCTTTCTTGGGCAAACTACATTTCAAAGTTGGCTTCTGAAGCCAGCCACCATCCGGGCATTCTCTGTCGTGCAAAGAACTTCCTTGGCACATGTAAACTCCTATCCACATGCAAGGCCTTCAACCACAGCTTGATGAAGTACTGATCTCCATCTTCTGGGTTGGCTCCACTGCTTCACACCTTGCTCAGCTTGATGCCATGGAAACCAAGGCCTTCAAGATCATTGGAATCTCCCGTGCTGAGGCTGAGTCCAATTGCCTATCACTTTCCCATCACAGACAGGTCGGTGGTCTCAGTCTTCTACTGCCTCTTCTCTGGTCTTTGTTTTGTCTCCCCCTCTCCAGATTTCTGCTGGGTACACACGGTCGAGCATCATCCCCCTTCTGGTGAAACTACCTGAATCGATCACGGCTCACATCCACTCATTTGTTCCTCTTTTTTCTGAAGCTGTGGAACCAACTTCCTCATTCTCTTCAATCTCATTCTTCCCTTCATGTCTTAAAGACAGCTGTTCACCACCATCACGTATCATCCCCAATCCAAAACCATTATCTTTTCTACACTTGCTAACTGCCTCACCCCACCCTACCCCACCCCAAGCCCTTGTCCTTCCAAAGATCCAGGTTTTCTCTCCTGTGAGTTTCATTCTGTATCCATCTTGTCCTCCCCTGCCCCCCATTCCTTCCCATACTCATTGTTTGTCTAAGTCTCCCTCTATCTTGGCCTTCAACTCTGCTGATTTTGTCCCCCCCCCACCCTCTTTCTCCTGTTCCTTTTGTCCTTTTATGTCCTGACCCTTCAGTGTACGAGCTCTTCCGTGAGCCTACACTATGTCAATATAAAAAGAACAGTGTAGACAATGTTGGTGGCTACTCCATACTTCTTTTGTAAAATAAAATAAAATGTTGGCATGTCTTTTGCTGTTCTGAGTCTCTTGTTCGTCGAAGTTTTGCAATGGCTTTTGTACACAGCATTCAGTATTCCCAACTGCTTCTATTGCTTTGCTTCTAATTTTCGATACCCCATACGTGCCTCTGTGAAATCTACCCCGACTTCACGATTCCTCGTAGTTACAGAGTATGTTGAGATGTACAGCTGTGCTTACAATAAGCAGATGTTTTCGAATCATGACAGTTTACTTGAATCACCCGACTCGGTGGTGCGATTCTTCGACCGTCCGCTCCGAGTCTTCGAAGTCGGCGGTTTAAACCCGACCCCGGCCGAGTCGTCGCAAATACTTTTAAAACAGTACGTGCTGCTCCCAGTTGCTCGATGCTCAGCGTTTAAAAGAAAAGGATAGAGGAGGAGCAAAGAACCATACGTTGGCAATACTAATGCAGACTTTGATAGACCTAATGGCCATCTCCGTATGCATTGAAGTTCCAATTTTAGGAACTTCTTTATTATTTTTTTCATTTTAGGAATTTTTAATATTAATTAACATCCTATGCTTTTGCAAAACCAGCCCTATCATTTGTTAGTTTATTTGTTTATAGAACACTGGGGTCTCTTGTGTATAATTAGTTGCTCTTTGGATTCGGTGGGGTTGCATGCATCTCCAACGAGGTATGTCGTTTCAGAATACATGCCGTCTGGCTCAGTCAGACTGACAAAATTCCATTCATGTCGCCGTTTAATCCCAAGGAGAAGTTCCTCCATATATGTTTACCAGGATTTGTGTCGGTTTTTTTTTTTTTAGTTCATCATTTGTGCCAATGATTGACTCGGATGTATAAATAGACTTGGATATACACAGACTGGTATATATGCACAGGGCTTATGAAGTCTCGATAATAAATCTTCTTTGGATCCGGGATGGGAATGTTTCAATGTTTTATGTGCAGCGTGATAGCTTCGAGGTGAGAGACTCAGCTGTTGAATTGCCTGACACCTGTTCCAAATCGAAACCGAAATGAGTGCAATCCTGGCAAGAAGATTTCAAAGCTGACATCCTGTGCAGGAGCAACTATTAATTCATGTGTTACATCAGGAGAATAAGCTTGCAGACAATGAAAATGCCACAGGAAAAAGTTCTAATTTATATCTAAATTTGAGGTAGCAGTGATTAGGTTGTGTTATAACAACTATCTTGTTTCAAATGATTATTTTGAGCTTATTTGATGCTTTATAGTATAAATATATATATATATATATATATATATATATATATATATATATATATATATATATATATATATATTTGGATGGATCCTTCTGGGTCTAACAAGGTCCTTTGGGGGGGGGGGGGGGAAGCAAAACATTAGCCTCTCTGCACCTGCAAATAATGTCAAGGGAGGGAGCCAAAACACACATCTAAAGCAGCCATTAATGGAAGGCCTTGGTTATTTACCTGGAATACCATCCCAAAGGGGATGCAAGACTATTGCAATGCCCCTGTCTGTGTGTTTGCCAGTCTGTGTGTCTGTGTCCTAATATTTTCAGTTTTAAAATGTTTTTCTCTGCAACCGCTTGTCCGATCGATGCAAAACTTTTAACAAAGGAGTTTATTGCTAACTGACATCAGTCACATGGTATTGCAGCCATATTGAATTAAAGGGAAAAAAATTGGACATTATTTTCTCCAAAACTGCACAACGAAAACAATTGAATCTTGGCATCTGTCATGAACTCCCCATGGGCGATACAGGGTGAAAACGATCATGTCATCGGTGAAGTGGTATTCGAGCCATAATTGGTTGAATTGAAATCTTCATCCGAAAAATGTTAAACTTTATATATCTGATCGATGACGCGATGCGAGTGAAGAATGAAAGTTATGACGTTCATAACTCATTCCAAGAAACTATGTGACGTAATAGGGTCCACGGATGATATGGGCCATAATAGTCACGTGCTCAGTTGATGGTATTTTTGTTCAGAATAAATGCGTGAGGTGAGACTGCGCTCTACGAAAGCCACTCTTGATATTAGCAGACATATTTATTGAAATAATAATTTTATTTTAAAAGAACAACATATTAGCAGACAAGGGACCACCCCCTACTGCACTTGGTGCTTGTGTGTGTCACTCTGCTAGTCCTGGGTGTGCGCTGCCGCTCGCCACATCGCCACAGGCCGAATCCCCCTTACCTGTGGCTAATATTTTAAACCACCCATTAGCCACTGTGGCTAATCCATGTTTTTAGTCGGGTTTTTTTTTTTACCAGTTTTGGAAGAATTTTGGGTGATTTTAGCACAGAATTCAACCTTCGTTGAGACGGCCACCATTTTGTTTGTTTTGATTACGGGAGTCACGCGTGATTTCGTACAAGCTTATATGTACTAACTTTAGTAGTTTTAAACTAGTTTCTAGTAAAACAAAATCGACCGAAATTAGGCATGATTCCCATGATTCTCGTCTCAAAATTTTATTTTAATATATTTTTAATTTTTTTTTAATGTTTTTTTTTCCGGAATGATTCAGCATGATTCGGCGCTACTCGGCGCTATATGCTTCCTTAGGTCAATGGTTGCCAGGTGAGTTTTGACACAATCAGTAGTATTACCTGTAGTAGGACGAGTTTGTTTGAATGAGAGAGTTTGTTTGGATGAGTGAGTTTGATGGGTGACTTTGGTTGGTTGGATGAGTGAAGTTGATGGGTGAGATTCGTTGTATGAGTGAGTTTGATGTGTGACATTGGTTGGAAGTGTGAGTTTTATGTGTGAGATTGGTTGGAAGTGTGAGTTTGATTGTGAGATTGGTTGGAAGTGTGAGTTTGATGTGTGAGATTGGTTGGATGAGTGAGTTTGATTGTGAGATTGGTTGGAAGTGTGAGATTGGTTGGATGAGTGAGTTTGATGTGTGAAATTGGTTGGATGAGTGAAGAGTTGAGGGATGGAGGCTAGGGTGGAGAGAGAGGTTGAGTGTGGGGTGGAGAGAGAGGTTGAGTGTGGGATGGAGGGTTAATGCCAGATAAAGGGTCCCATTCACTTGTAATTGTTGTTTTGTGAATTTTTGTAAATGTTTGTTTCAAAGTGCAGAGGGCCTCCCCCTTGTGAAATTGCTGTATTTACATTGTTGTAGAAAAAGAATTATACAATTATGGCTTGACACACAATTCAGGGACTTCCACTTGTTGTATATCCAATGATGTGATCGAGACAGTTATCCACTGTCTTCTAGTCCAGTATAATGTACTCGTCTACAGTTACTGATATTATCTTTGTTTTTGTGTCCATAATACGGATATGAGTAAGTCGTATTTTTATATATCCATTATTTTATGATTATATTTTATTTCTAGACAGTTATCTATTTCTCGTCCAGTATAATGTACTAGTCAACTCCAGTCTACAGTTATTGATATTATAATTTTTGTTGTTTTTTTTGTGCAGAACACTATTGACTTTTGTTATTAACAAATGATTAGGCTATGTATTTATACTCTGTGCAATGGTTTATGCAATAAAGTGTATTTGACTTTGA
Source organism: Eptatretus burgeri (assembly GCF_056783735.1). Taxonomy (NCBI): domain Eukaryota; kingdom Metazoa; phylum Chordata; class Myxini; order Myxiniformes; family Myxinidae; genus Eptatretus; species Eptatretus burgeri. The sequence goes on along the minus strand of NC_140964.1, from coordinate 17,688,020 downwards.
CTTTTTTCATGTTTCTTGATGCAGATTCATTTCACATGCAATCTGATTTATTTAAATACTCGTTTGAAAGCTTATTGCTTGTTGTAGAAAGTTCTTGCTTTGTTCTTCATTCATTCAGGGTACTTGAACACAGGATATATCATGTGAGATAAGCAGGAGAATAGATACTGTAAGCTTGTGACACCCATCACCAGACTGCTTTATTATAACCTCATGCATACGTGAAACACAAACAAAACATCAGCATGAATTAAAATTTAAAATTAACTTATTATTTCATATTGCTAAAAAAAAAAACTTTTGAATAAAATATGTGGCTATTTCCTTTCTCCTGTGGCTTATCATTCTAAACCTGGATTAGCCACAGTGGCTAATTCCTTTTGAAACCAGAGCACACCTTGTAGTTAGTTGTACATGGTGGTTCACAAAGTTTCTGGACGTTCGGAAGGGATCTGCACACCCGAAAAGTTTGGAACTCCTGCTTTAGAGAATTCCCACCCAAGCAATGCTCGCTAAGTTGACAGCACAAATTTGTACAATTTGTCTGTATTGGGATGTGTTTGTTCGCAGACTCGTGTTCTAATTTTAAAATATATTTGGGTTGGCTTTTGCTTTTCCACAATTTGTACTTTTCCACCACCATTTGCACTCATCATTATAAGAGCATTTCTATTTCCAAACCATCATGGAGCTCTAATAAAGAGAAGTTATAATTTGCTAAGGGATGTGTTTGAGTTTCCTTCATTATGGCAAGTTAATAGCCTGGAAACTTTAGTTTAAAGGGTGATGTGACGCAGCAGTGTACTGGAGTTAGGAACCGATTTCTACTCTGTCGGGACAATCATTAGCACAGTCAAGTTCATTAAAAGCAAATTCGCACAACGGAGTCGGAGTAAAAAGTTAATGTGTTGTATAATGTGTGTGGCAGCGTATTACAGGTAAATTATAATCATAAAATGCTCTTCCATGCTGGGATCATGGACATATAAAGCAGGACGATGTGAAACCACATTCGCGACATTACGTTTCACTGTGTAAAATAAGTATTGCTGATAAAAATAAATAAATTGTAATTTCAAGTAATAATTGTTGAAGACTGTCGAAGCTGCATCTGATAACCACATCCTTGTCAAAGCAGTTTATAAAAGAGGGGAGTCGAGAAATTGAGTAATATTTATTTTCCAGTACCTCTCTTGTCTTATCATAATCATCGTCTTCTTCATCAACTTGTTTTCAGTCCATTGCAGGACAAAGGCATCCCTTTACTCACTCGGGCTGGTGTCGGGTTACCCGCCACCCTTGTGAAATGCAGTTTGGAGAGAGAGGTTGGGCAGGGAATTGGAATTCAACCGAGATGCTGTCGAAAACTCACCTTATCTTCACAAAAGATAGCGTGAGATACTAACGTGTGCATGGAAAGAAATGGGACCCTCCCTGTTGTATTTGTGTTCCTGTATATAATGCTATGCCTGTGTATGTATTATGCGGAGCACATGTGGACATTATGTAAACAAGGGGATTAACTTAACTTTGTTAAAGGGTCACACATCCCATCAATACAGTTCCCCACCCCCATATTTATCATATTATTTTATAATTCATCCCTGCTGTTTCATGTCATCTTGGGGACAAAAAAACTGCCCTGGGGGAAGTGGAGCAATTTGATGTGGATTGGCCCAGCCATACAGGTAGAAATCAAAAGTCAGATCCCCAACTATTGTGGGAGGGGGGGGGTGCGGGAGGGTTGTTCTGTCATTGAAATGAACCTGGGTACCCCAAGTACGTTTGCAAAATTTGGTGGGGATTGGCCCAGCCATTTTTTTAAACTGATTTTCCGACCTACACACATGTACATACAGAGAATTTCCTTGCAGGGGAGAGGGGATGACCTGACTGGGTACCCTGAGCACGTAAACAAAATATGATGGAGCTTGGGCCAACCGTTTTTTGGGGATGATTTTCAGATGTACACACACATACAGTGTATACAGAGTATTTCCTTTGTTTGGGGGGGGAGGGGCTTTTTGTATGCCCTCAACCCGAACCTGGGTACCTGCAACATGTATGAAAGATTTGGTGGAGATTGACCCAGCTGTTGAAAAAAAAAAAAAAGATTTTCATACCTGCGTGCGCGCGCACACACAATTTCCTTGTGGACAGGGGGTGGGGGGGATTGGGGGGATTTTTCTGTGCCCTTGACCGGACTCTACGTACCCCCAGCATGTTTGTAAAATGTTACGGGGATTGGTCAAGGGGTGTGTAATTTTATAGAAATCAAAGAAAGGGCTTCACACTGACACACACACACACACACATACATACATACACACACACACACACACACACACACACACACACACACACACACACACACACACACACACACACACACACACACACACACACCTTGTGTATATATGTATGTATATTAGGGTGGTCCTAAAATACAAACTTCAACTTTTCAAATGTGCTTTTTAGGTCATCTCTACCGAGATGACCTAATAAAGCCGGACCAAATGTCTGTCCGTCCGTACGTCCATCAACAATTTTTCTTTCCGATCTTGATGAAAATGAGTATGTGGGTCGAGGTACAGGTCGATGAGTGTTGCACAACGATATAACTTTTGTCCGGGTTCAAGGTCAGGGACGAGGTCACGTAAGTTATAAAAATCGCCATTTTCAAAACCTATCTCGTCTGTCATTCTACAAGATATTCGGCAATTGTTTATTGATTATGATAGTAAAAAATATTATCTCGTATCTAACCGGACAGATTTTTGAATTTCCTGCCCGTTTGATAGTCACGTGATCTGGAAGATGGCCAAAAACGCCGATGCGATTCGCAAAGAAGGAAGGAAGGAGAAATGAAATATAAATATAAAACACATTTTTAGCCTTTTATATTGATACATTTTCCGCCGAAGGTGCAAAAGTTTCAAAACCCGAAATGTAAACGTCTGCATTTATTTTCAAAATATAATTTCGTGCGCGCGTGCCAAAATGCCGGGTCATCTTTAACCAAACTGCGTAGTAGAACTGCGCAATAGTCCGGTTAGGTCATGGCGTCTGAGCAGTGGCCAGCGTGGTTCAGATTGACTGTGGTTTGTGGGGCAAAGGTGATTGTTAAGAAGTATGTCGGCGGTATAAATTGGATTGACTGTATTGGTGATTTAATCACGCAACATCTTGACAATGAATATTCTGGCCTAACGATTGCATCAATTCAGTGCATCAGCAGGGATAATTCGCAGGCTCCTCTCGATCGTGCCGATATCTAACATAATCACCGGCGGACATGTGGCTGCAGGCTGTGGGGCGAGGCCACGGATCCCGGATGAGGGGATAAGTGATAAATTATGACACATTCTTCGGGCTTTCTGATTAATCTATCAATGAGTACATTCCATAATTAATGAATTAATAATTAATGAATCTGGCATACAAAATGTTTTTTCATATCTAACATGTTACTTTGTGCAGTGTCACTAAACTTCTGTGGAATTAATAATTAATGAATTTGCAAGCTCTAACGATTTTTCAAACCTCAATATCTCTATCAATACTTGACCAATTTTAATTCTGAAAGTTGCATTATAATCAGTGAAGAATAATCTACAGGATTATCATAATCTTCGAGAGCGAACCCTATTTTTTCGTTTTTTTTCGACAACCGGAAGTGAAATGTCCCCAGAGAGTGGACGGACCGGAAAACCACGTATTGCCCTTACTGGTGATTCTGATGTGTTAATCCGGGTACTAA
>NC_140964.1:17676760-17679260 GCF_056783735.1 Eptatretus burgeri | reverse complement strand
TGGCTTTTGTTCCAATTTTGGTCATTGGCAATAAATTTTTTCGTAACACTTCCAATATCCGAAAAAATCGATAAATCTATATCCCTTTTGGGATTTTCCATTCAAATCCACTCAAGTTTAAGGCCTATGGGGTCGCAAATTTCCACTTTGCCCCGGGTGCTGTTTACCTCCGCTACGCCAAGCTGTTCGGGTTCGGGTTTGGGTTAGTGTGAGGGTTCGGGTTAGCTACCCTAACAGCTAACCCTAACAGCTAACCCTAACAGCGAACCCTAACAGCTTACCCTAACAGCTAACCTTAACTGTTAACCCAAACAGCTAACCCTAACAGCTAACCCTAACAGCTAACCCGAACAGCTAACCCTAACAGCTAACCCTAACAGCTAACCCTAACCCAAACTGCAACACTCACCGCTAACCCCTAACCGCTAACCCCTAACCGCTAACCCCTAACTGCTATTCAGGAAATTTGCAAGAAAGCCCGGGCAACTCCAGGCTTAATTGCTCACCCGAGCAACACTGGCCATTACTACTAATATATATATATATATATATATATATATATATATATATATATATATATATATATATATATATATATATATATATATATATATATATGCAGGGTGTCCAAAAAAAATGTACTTACTCTTTAAATGAAAATAAATGCGTTGTTTATTGACATAGAAACAAGATTAATGGTTAAATGGATAAGTGCATGTTTACAAATGTTCAAATTGACGACCATCACGTTCCAAACACAGTCGATAACGCGGACCAATGGATTCAACAGCGTAACGAATCATTTAATTTGGAACTGCAAGACATTGTCTTTCAATTTCCTCTTTCAGCTCATCGACTGTTGCTGGTTTTGAGCCGTAAACCTTATCTTTGAGATATCCCCATAAAAAGAAGTCCATTGGAGTGAGGTCTGGGGAACGCGCAGGGAATTCAACACCACCTCTTCACCCAATCCATCTGTTCGGAAAAGTTGCTTCGAGATAGGCCCTTACATCACGGTACATCACAGATAGACTTCGAGATAGGCCCTTCCACATGTATATCTTATATCTTTATTTTAAACCAACTACGTCTCAACTGCCATCACACAACAACCACCACGCCAGCCATCGTCACCAACTGCAACCACGCTCCAACGCTCAGACAACAACAACAACGCCAACAGCCATGACCTTCACCTTCACAACTCAATCCCGCAAACATCGCATCACCGTCATTCCCAAACGGCACCATAACCATCAAACCGCCACCGAAAACCCTCCACCACCCTCACCTCTCTCCTCCGGCCATTCCCGCACCACCTGTGAACACTGAGCGTCGGGCTGTCTTGGGCCCATTCTGCCATACGCACCAAGCCGCGAGCGCAAATAGCGGCCTTTCCGAGGAAAATTCGGATCGCAAACGCTACACGCCCACTTCCCCTCCGTCCAATTAGCAAGCGCGGAGCGGCTTGGCCCTGCCTGCAGGCGCGTCTGTGTGAAATCGATAAATGCAAATTCTGGGATCAGGGGAGGTTCACGCCCACTTTTCCTCCGTCCAATGGGCGAGCATGGCTCCGCCCCCGAGGTCATCCTGATCTGGATATTTGCATATTGTTTTCTCCTGCCGGCCTATAAAACAGCGAGCGCAAGGCGAATCAGAGCAGAGTGAGTCGAGTCATCGGTGTGGCAGAGAATCGAGTCGGGCAGAAAAGAGTGAATGGAGTCATCGGTGCAGCAGAAAAGAGTGAGTGGAGTCATCGGTGCAGCAGAGAGTGAGTTGTGGGAAGAGGCAAAGGAGCTCGGGTCCGAGGCGAGAAGGACGGCGGTCGGCGACGAGGTCGCGGTGTGAGATCGCTCGTCGCGGGACCCAAGCCAGCCAGCCATTCTCCTCCTTCAGGGCATCAACAATTCCCCCTTTCCCCCGCGCTGAGATAGTGCAACAAGGGGGCCCCGTTCCCACCCCACTCCAAACATCGTGCCAACGAAACCAGCCAAGGAGCACGGAGTCGGGGCACAGCTACGCGGCCACATCTGCGGCTCATCCGCCAACGCGTCACGATGACGCGGGTAGGACCCCCCCCACCCCCCGGTCTCGCGGGCCTGGCCGCTCCTTCAGGTCACGCGCGCATATTGGGCTACCGGCCTGTCTGCTCCCTTGTCTATGAGGGTGGCTTCTTTCCTTTGCTTTTGAGTAAATGTGTGTTGGCGCCGTCTGTAAAGTAGAACTGTATAAGTGTTGCCGTGTGTGCGCGTCGTCGGTAGTAACTCTGCGTCGTTGCTTTTGTTTTGGTTGCTCGATGTGCAGTTTGACTGTTTGGCTGTATAAGTGTGCTTTCCGTGTGTCGCGTAATAAATGTGCTTTGTGTGAACTGGTTTCCCGTTTCGCTTCGTCGTTTCTTTATTGACCCTCCATCCTGCTTCACGTAAAGGGTTCGGAGTGGGCTTAATACGCCCGGTAATAAATCAGAACTGTCGAGGCCGATGATAACACCGCTCGGTTA
>NC_140964.1:17646760-17676260 GCF_056783735.1 Eptatretus burgeri | reverse complement strand
CCCAGTGTGGGAATGCACTCACAGGAACCCCAGTGTGGGAATGCACTCACACGAACCCAGCACGGGAACGCACTCATAGGAACTTCATCACGGGAACGCACTCACAGGAACCCCAGCATGGGAAAGCACTCACAGGAACCCCAGCATGGGAAGGCACTCACAGGAACCCCAGCACGGGAACACACTCACAGGAACTCCGGCACAGGACACACTCACAGGGACCCCAGTGTGGGAATGCACTCATAGGAACCCCGGTATGGGAATGCACTCACACGAACCCAGCACGGGAACGCACTCACAGGAACCCCAGCACGGGAATGCACACACAGGAACCCCAGCACGGGAACACACTCACAGGAACCCCCAGCGTTGGAAATCACTCACAGGAACCCCAGCGTGGGAAGGCACTCAGGAACCCCATCAAGGGAACGCACTCACAGGAACCTCAGCACGGGAACGCACTCACAGGAAACCCCAGTGTGGGAACGCACTCACAGGAACCCCAGTGTGGGAATGCACTCACAGGAACCCCAGCATGGGAAAGCACTCACAGGAACCCCAGCATGGGAAGGCACTCACAGGAACCCCAGCACGGGAACACACTCACAGGGACCCCAGTGTGGGAACACACTCACAGGGACCCCAGTGTGGGAACACACTCACAGGGACCCCAGTGTGGGAACACACTCACAGGGACCCCAGTGTGGCAACACACTCACAGGGACCCCAGTGTGGGAACACACTCACAGGGACCCCAGTGTGGGAACACACTCACAGGGACCCCAGTGTGGGAACGCACTCACAGTGACCCCAGTGTGGGAACACACTCACAGGGATCCCAGTGTGGGAACACACTCTCAGGGACCCCAATGCGGGAACGCACTCACAGGGAGCCTAGTGTGGGAACGCACTCACAGGGACCCCAGTGCGGGAATGCACTCACAGGGACCCCAGTGCGGGAACGCACTCACAGGGACCCCAGTGTGGGAACGCACTCACAGGGACCCCAGTGCGGGAACGCACTCACAGGACCCCAGTGCGGGAACGCACTCACAGGGACCCCAGTGTGGGAACGCACTCACAGGGACCCCAGTGCGGGAACGCACTCACAGGAACCCCAGCATGGGACACACTCACAGGAACCCCGCACGGGAACACACTCACTGGAACCCCAGCATGGGACACACTCACAGGAACCCAGTGTGGGAACACACTCACAAGTACCCCAGTGTGGGAACGCACTCACAGGAACCGCAGTACGGGAACACATTCGCAGGAACTCCAGCACGGGACAAAGTCACAGGAACTCCAGCACGGGACAAAGTCACAAGAACCCCAGCGTGGGACACACTCACAGGAACCCCAGTGTGGGAACACACTCACAGGAACCCCAGCGTGGGAACGCACTGACAGGAACCCCAGCATGGGAAGGCACTCACAGGAACCCCAGAACGGGAACGCACTCACAGGAACTCCAGCACGGGACAAAGTCACAGGAACTCCAGCACGGGACAAAGTCACAAGAACCCCAGCGTGGGACACACTCACAGGAACCCCAGTGTGGGAACACACTCACAGGAACCCCAGCGTGGGACACACTCACAGGGACCCCAGTGTGGGAACACACTCATAGGGACCTCCGTGCGGGAACGCACTCACAGGGGGGACCCCAGTGCGGGAATGCACTCACAGCGACCCCAGTGCGGGAACGCACTCACAGGGACCACAGTGTGGGAACACACTCACAGGGACCCCAGCACGGGAACGCACTCACAGGAACCCCAGCACGGGAACGCACTCACAGGAAACCCCAGCACGGGAACGCACTCACAGGATCCCCAGCACGGGACACACTCACAGGAACCCTCGTGTGGGAACACACTCACAGGAACCCCAGCATGGGAACGCACTCACAGGAACTGCCACCCACACCCTTACCATCCCCGGTGAAGGTTCCCTGGTCAGAATGGCCAAATCTGTGCTCGATATTGTTACGGTTGTGGAAATTCATTGATCCATCCGGGTTGTGACGCTTTGAGTTAGCCATTTTTCTGTTCTATCTTTTATTTCAAACAAACAGCATCTCAACAACCACGCCATCCCAACCACACTACAACCACGCCACCTCCACCATCTACGCTACCACATATTCGCCACTCGCCATTCAACATGCCCCGTGCGGTTACGATCTCCGCGGAGGAACAAACAAAAACCAACAACGATGCTCGGGGGTTTTCCCGCCTGTTTCTCCCGTCTAAATTCTCCTCGCTCAGTGTGGGGGAAGTGCGATCCGAGCCAGGGGTCAAAGGTGAGAAAAGGTGGGGGCCTCTTTTTGGGGGAATAATTCTCTAGCTCTGAGCCAAGACTGACTCCCCCGGCCCCCGCATGGGGCGGGGTGGAGGGAGAGCGAGAGGGCACACCCCCCTTCGAGAGGTTTCTCCATGAAGTTCGAAGGGAGGCGGGGCCGAAAATGGGGCGGAGCGAAGGGCGGAGCCCCGCGCCACAAAAGGCGGACAACACGGACCTTGAGGGGGTTTTGCTGGGTCGAGTTGGTTCGAGTTGAGTTGGTTTTTCGAGGCTTCCTGTCTCCTTCGGGGGTTTGGTTGGTCGAGTTGGTTCAAGAAGAGTTGGTTTTTCGAGGCTTCCTTTTTCCTCGGGGGTTGGTGTGTCGAGTTGATTCGAGTTGATTCGAGTTGAGTTGGTTCGTCGAGGCTTCCTGTCTGCTTGTCTTGTCGGGGGAAGAGGTCCTGCTCCCTCGGCTTGGCAAGCGGCCTGTCACGAAGGCACGGACGGGAGACGCGGCAGTGCCAGTTGTGAGGTGGACCTACGCGTCCGGACAAGGAGTGCCGGAGAGGGTTCGCCGGCCGCGAGAGAAGTTGGGGCCAGGCGCGACCACGCTGACGGTCATGGGAGAGGGACTCACCGGCCACGAAAAGGGAAGTCGCGACTTCTTTTCCTTTTCCTTTGCTTTTTGTAAATGCTTGTGGTGGCGCCGTCCTTCAAGTCGTATTGTTTTAACTGTTGCCGTGTGTCGGTCTTTGCCGGTTGACGCTCGCATTTGCTTCGATTGTTTTAACCGTTTTATGTGCATTTTTCTTTTGCTGTATATACGTGCCTTACGTGCTTCTGTGTGAAATAAATGTGCATTGTGTGAACTTGTTCCCCGTTTTGCTGCGTCCTTTCCTTTGTTTGAATTTCCATGTTGCATCACCTAAGGGGTTCGTAGGCGGTTTAAAAGGCCCGGTAATTAATCGGAACCGTCAAGGCCGACGATAACACCGCTCGGTTATCACTGCTGCACGGAACGGACCGCTTAAGCGGTTCATGTCCGGATTCGGCCTGTGGCGTGGTACAATCGCCCAGTCGACTACTCGCGCAGGTACTTCGGTAGATCGAATTTGGCGAGCAACCCTATCCTGCGCGGGTGGGCAATTGGCACGATCGTGGTGAGGTTAAACTCCCACCCGTGACTAGCTCCCGGCGTTGTTCCGAGAGGGTCACGACGGAATTGTCCATTCCGGTGGGCGAGGTGGCCGCCATTCGAGTCAAGAGGTCGATCGCACGCCGGGCGGGCCAGAATTCGCAACAATATGTAACAGTTGGGACACGGAGGATTCGGGTCGGGATAAAAAGGAAATTTTAACATGTAATTCGCTGCGGGAAGCAAAAGAATTCAAACAAAACATAAAAATGCATAAAACTACAAAATCTTATGTTGAAGTCAAGTTTTAAAAACGCGTCAAACACAAATACATTTCCCTCTCGGTTCGTGTGGTGTGAAATTAATTGGAATAAAATACAATCATTCAAATGACTTTACCTCATGACGACATCTTCAAATGTGTGCACATTTAAAACGTAAAATAAGGCTTCAATGAGGTCAAACATTTAAAATGCAGGATTGACCTCAACAGTAATCCTCAAGCGAACACAGAGTCCGACAACGACGAACAATGCATTTCCCATTGTTGTGCTTGTTGTTGTTTAACGAATATTTATTTTTCTCTATTTTTTTAAGAAACATTTTTTCATCCGATGTCCGATAAGAGAGTGTGCGAGAACATTGAAGGAAACCTCGTCAATAAAGTAAATTAAATTATTTAATAGATCCCGGATGTTTCCCTGTTGTCTTCGAAAATATGTTTGTTCAACGTTCTTTCCACATCCCATGTCCATGACGATGCATGACGTCATCGCCGGGCGCTGAAGGAAGGCGTTGCTCGCTTTTCACTCCGTTTGTTTTGTTTTCTTTTTCGTGTTTGTCCGGGCGATATCTCAGACATCCTTTGAGCAAGGAAGCTGAAATTTGGGCACAAAAGTGGAGATGTGCTTTGGCAAAAACAGTATTTTTTATTTTGTTATTCAGCAATAAGTTGATTAATTACTGAATTATTATCGATTTATTAATTACTTTTTTTTCTCATCTGGGCAGAATCTCGGGCACCTTTTGGGCTTGGAAAGTGATATTTGGACACGACGGTGAACACGTGATTTCGCTGTAAAGAGTATTTATGATTTATTAATTCATCAATTATCGATTAATTATTCATTTTTCGATGAATAACTTCATTTTCAAAAAGGTACAGATTCGGATGAAACTGGTGGTTCAGGAATGCTTCAAGGCAATTTCTCGAGAAACTACAACTGCACTTTATAAATAAAGAAATGAAAAATAATGAAAATACTCGAGAATGCACTCACAGGATCCACAGCGTGGGAACACACTCACAGGAACCCCAGTAAGGAAACACACTCACAGGAACCCCAGCATGGGAAGGCACACTCACAGGAACCCCAGCGTGGGAACACACTCACAGGAACCCCAGCATGGGAAGGCACTCACAGGAACCCAAGCGTGTGAAGGCACTCACAGGAACCCAAGCGTGGGAAGGCACTCACAGGAACCCCAGCATGGCAAGGCACTCACAGGAACCCCAGCATGGGAAGGCACTCACAGGAACCCAAGCGTGTGAAGGCACTCGCAGGAACCCAAGCGTGGGAAGGCACTCACAGGAACCCCAGCATGGCAAGGCACTCACAGGAAACACAGCGTGGGAAGGCACTCACAGGAATCCCAGCGTGGGAACACACTCACAGGAACCCCAGCATGGGAAGGCACTCACAGGAACCCCAGCGTAGGAAGGCACTCACAGGAACCCCAGCGTGGGAAGGCACTCACAGGAACCCCAGTGTGGGAAGGCACTCACAGGAACCCCAGCGTGTGAAGGCACTCACAGGAACCCCAGCGTGGGAAGGCACTCACAGGAACCCGATCGTGGGAAGGCACTCACAGGAACCCCAGCACGGGAACGCACTCATAGGAACTTCATCACGGGAACGCACTCATAGGAACCCCAGCACGGGACTGCACACACAGGAACCCCAGCACGGGAACACACTCACAGGAACCCCCAGCGTTGGAAAGCACTCACAGGAACCCCAGCGTGGGAAGGCACTCAGGGACCCCATCATGGGAACGCACTCACAGGAACCCCAGCTCGGGAACGCACTCACAGGAAACCCCAGTGTGGGAACGGACTCACAGGAACCCCAGCATGGGAACGCACTCACAGGAACCCCAGTGTGGGAATGCACTCACAGGAACCCCAGTGTGGGAATGCACTCACAGGAACCCAGCACGGTAACGCACTCACAGGAACCCCAGCGTGAGAACACACTCGCAGGAACCCCAGCACGGTAATACACTCACAGGAACCACAGCGTGGGAACACACTCACAGGAACCCCAGGACGGGAACGTACTCACAGGATCCCCAGCATGGGAAGGCCCTCACACGAACCCAGCACGGGAACGCACTCATAGGAACTTCATCACGGGAACGCACTCATAGGAACCCCAGCACGGGAACGCACTCACAGGAACCCCAGCACGGGAATGCACACACAGGAACCCCAGCACGGGAACACACTCACAGGAACCCCATCATTGGAAGGCACTCACAGGAACCCCAGCGTGGGAATGCACTCACAGGAACTCCAGCACGGGACAAAGTCACAGGAACCCCAGCGTGGGACACATTCACAGGAACCCCAGCGTGGGACACATTCACAGGAACCCCAGCGTGGGACACACTCACAGGAACCCAAGCATGGGACACACTCACAGGAACCCCAGCGTGGGACACACTCACAGAAACCCCAGCACGGGACACATTCACACGAACCCCAGCATGGGACACACTCACAGGAACCCCAGCACGGGAACACACTCACAGGAACCCCAGTGTGGGAACACACTCACAGGGACCCCAGTGTGGGAACGCACTCACAGGAACCCCAGCACGGGAACACACTCACAGGAACCCCAGTGTGGCAACACACTCACAGGGACCCCAGTGTGGGAACACACTCACAGGGACCCCAGTGTGGGAACGCACTCACAGTGACCCCAGTGTGGGAACACACTCACAGGGATCCCAGTGTGGGAACACACTCTCAGGGACCCCAATGCGGGAACGCACTCACAGGGAGCCTAGTGTGGGAACGCACTCACAGGGACCCCAGTGCGGGAACGCACTCACAGGGACCCCAGTGCGGGAACGCACTCACAGGGACCCCAGTGCGGGAACGCACTCACAGGGACCCCAGTGCGGGAACGCACTCACAGGGACCCCAGTGCGGGAACGCACTCACAGGGACCCCAGTGCGGGAACGCACTCACAGGGACCCCAGTGCGGGAACGCACTCACAGCAACTCCAGCACAGTAACGTACTCACAGGGACCCCAGTACGGGAACGCACTCACAGGAACCCCAGCGTGGGAAGGCACTCACAGGAACCCCAGCATGGGAAGGCACTCACAGGATTCCCATCGCGAGAACGCACTCACGCGAACCCCAGCGTGGGAAGGGACTCAGGAAACCCCAGTGCGGTAACGCACTCACAGAAATCCCAGCGCAGAAACACACTCACAGTAACCCAGCATGGAAATGCACTCACAGGAACACGAGAGCAGAAACAATCTCACAGGAACCTCAGAGCAGGAACGCACTCACAGCACCCCCAGTGGGGTAACACACTCACAGGGACCCCCACCCACACCCTTCCCATCCTCGTTGAAGGTTCCCTGGTCAGAATGGCCAAATCTGTGCTCGATATGTAACAGTTGGGACACAGAGGATTCGGGTCGGGATAAAAAGCAAATTTTAACATGTAATTCGCTGCGGAACTAAAATAATTCAAAGAAAACATAAAATTGCATAAAACTCCAAAATCTTATGTCGAAGTGAAGTTTTAAAAACGCGACAAAGACAAATACATTTCCCTCTCGTTCCGTGTGGTGTAAAATTAATCGGAATAAAATACAATCATTCAAATGACTTTACCTCATGACGACGTCTTCAGATGTGTGCACATTTAAAATGTATAACAAGGCTTTCATGAGGTGAAACATTTAAAATGCACGATTGACCTCAACATTTATCGTCAAGCGAACAGAGTCCGACAACGACGAACAATGCATTTCCCATTGTTGTGCTTGTTGTTGTTTAACGAATATTTATTTTTCTTTTTTTTAAAGAAACAATTTTCATCCGAAGTCCAATAAGAGAGTGTGCGAGAACATTGAAGGAAACCTCGTTGATAAATTAAATTAAATTATTAGGTCCCGGATGGTTCCCTGTTATCTTTAAAAATATTTTTGTTCAACGTTATTTCAAAATTCCATGTCCATGACGACGCATGACGTCATCGCCGAGTGCTGAAGGAAGGGATAACTCGGTTTTCACTCCCGTTTGTTTTGGGTGGTCGCTCGACTACTGTTATTCTCAGGTTTTCCGTCTGTCTGTATGTATGTAATGGACAGCTCTGGAGGCCAGAGGAGTCAACCGATTTTGATGAAACTTGACTGGTAGGTTCATTCCAGAATCTCGTTCTTTGCTTTTGAACACCGTTGCTATGAACACCACCGTTGCATAGCAAAGGGACTTGGAAAAAAATTTAAAAATCCGAAAAATATTAAAAATATATTTTTTTTCGAAAATCTAAAATCTGATTCTGAGCTTTTATGCGCACTAAAATCAACCTCTTTGTCAAAAAATTTCAGCCCGATCCGTCAAAAACTGTATGACTCGTATGCAATTATATAGCGACCACCCATGTCACCGACCGGCTTGTTTTCTTTTTCGTGATTGTCCGGGCGATGTCTCAGACATCCTTTTACCTGGGAAGCTAAAATTTGGGGACAAAAGCGAAGATGTGCTTTGGCAAAAACAATATTTTTTATTTTGTTATTAAGCAATAAGTTGATTAATTACTTAATTATTATCGATTTATTAATTACTTATTTATTTTCTTTCTCAACTGGACAAAACCTCGGGCACCTTTTGGGCTTGGAAAGTGATATTTGGACACGACGGTGAACACGTGATTTCTATAAAAAGAGTATTTATGATTTATTAATTCATCAGTTATCGATTAATTATTCATTTTTCGATGAATTACTTCATTTTCAAAAAGGTACAGATTCGGATGAAACAGTGGTGGTTCAGGAATGATTCAAGGCAATTTCTTGAGAAAATACAACTCCACTTTATAAATAAAGAAATGAAAATACTCGAGAACGCACTCTCAGGAACCACAGCGTGGGAACACACTCACAGGAACCCCAGCACGGTAACGCACTCACAGGAACCCCAGCGTGAGAACACAATCGCAGGAACCCCAGCACGGTAACGCACTCATAGGAACTTCATCACGGGAACGCACTCATAGGATCCCCAGCATGGGAAGGCACTCACACGAACCCAGGACGGGAACGCACTTACAGGAAACCCCAGCACAGGAACGCACTCATAGGAACTTCATCACGGGAAAGCACTCATAGGATCCCCAGAATGGGAAGGCACTCACACGAACCCAGGACGGGAACGCACTCACAGGATCCCCAGCATGGGAAGGCACTCACACGAACCCAGCACGGGAACGCACTCACAGGAAACCCCAGCACAGGAACACACTCATAGGAACTTCATCACGGGAACGCACTCATAGGAACCCCAGCACGGGAACGCACTCACAGGAACCCCAGCACGGGAATGCACACACAGGAACCCTAGCACGGGAACATACTCACAGGAACCCCCAGCGTTAGAAAGCACTCACAGGAACCCCAGCGTGGGAAGGCACTCAGGGACCCCATCATGGGAACGCACTCACAGGAACCCCAGCTCGGGAACGCACTCACAGGAAACCCCAGTGTGGGAACGGACTCACAGGAACCCCAGCATGGGAACGCACTCACAGGAACCCCAGTGTGGGAATGCACTCACAGGAACCCCAGTGTGGGAATGCACTCACACGAACCCAGCACGGGAACGCACTCATAGGAACTTCATCACGGGAACGCACTCACAGGAACCCCAGCATGGGAAAGCACTCACAGGAACCCCAGCATGGGAAGGCACTCACAGGAACCCCAGCACGGGAACACACTCACAGGAACTCCGGCACAGGACACACTCACAGGGACCCCAGTGTGGGAATGCACTCACAGGAACCCCGGTATGGGAATGCACTCACACGAACCCAGCACGGGAACGCACTCACAGGAACCCCAGCACGGGAATGCACACACAGGAACCCCAGCACGGGAACACACTCACAGGAACCCCCAGCGTTGGAAATCACTCACAGGAACCCCAGCGTGGGAAGGCACTCAGGAACCCCATCAAGGGAACGCACTCACAGGAACCTCAGCACGGGAACGCACTCACAGGAAACCCCAGTGTGGGAACGCACTCACAGGAACCCCAGTGTGGGAATGCACTCACAGGAACCCCAGCATGGGAAAGCACTCACAGGAACCCCAGCATGGGAAGGCACTCACAGGAACCCCAGCACGGGAACACACTCACAGGGACCCCAGTGTGGGAACACACTCACAGGGACCCCAGTGTGGGAACACACTCACAGGGACCCCAGTGTGGGAACACACTCACAGGGACCCCAGTGTGGCAACACACTCACAGGGACCCCAGTGTGGGAACACACTCACAGGGACCCCAGTGTGGGAACACACTCACAGGGACCCCAGTGTGGGAACGCACTCACAGTGACCCCAGTGTGGGAACACACTCACAGGGATCCCAGTGTGGGAACACACTCTCAGGGACCCCAATGCGGGAACGCACTCACAGGGAGCCTAGTGTGGGAACGCACTCACAGGGACCCCAGTGCGGGAATGCACTCACAGGGACCCCAGTGCGGGAACGCACTCACAGGGACCCCAGTGTGGGAACGCACTCACAGGGACCCCAGTGCGGGAACGCACTCACAGGACCCCAGTGCGGGAACGCACTCACAGGGACCCCAGTGTGGGAACGCACTCACAGGGACCCCAGTGCGGGAACGCACTCACAGGAACCCCAGCATGGGACACACTCACAGGAACCCCGCACGGGAACACACTCACTGGAACCCCAGCATGGGACACACTCACAGGAACCCAGTGTGGGAACACACTCACAAGTACCCCAGTGTGGGAACGCACTCACAGGAACCGCAGTACGGGAACACATTCGCAGGAACTCCAGCACGGGACAAAGTCACAGGAACTCCAGCACGGGACAAAGTCACAAGAACCCCAGCGTGGGACACACTCACAGGAACCCCAGTGTGGGAACACACTCACAGGAACCCCAGCGTGGGAACGCACTGACAGGAACCCCAGCATGGGAAGGCACTCACAGGAACCCCAGAACGGGAACGCACTCACAGGAACTCCAGCACGGGACAAAGTCACAGGAACTCCAGCACGGGACAAAGTCACAAGAACCCCAGCGTGGGACACACTCACAGGAACCCCAGTGTGGGAACACACTCACAGGAACCCCAGCGTGGGACACACTCACAGGGACCCCAGTGTGGGAACACACTCATAGGGACCTCCGTGCGGGAACGCACTCACAGGGGGGACCCCAGTGCGGGAATGCACTCACAGCGACCCCAGTGCGGGAACGCACTCACAGGGACCACAGTGTGGGAACACACTCACAGGGACCCCAGCACGGGAACGCACTCACAGGAACCCCAGCACGGGAACGCACTCACAGGAAACCCCAGCACGGGAACGCACTCACAGGATCCCCAGCACGGGACACACTCACAGGAACCCTCGTGTGGGAACACACTCACAGGAACCCCAGCATGGGAACGCACTCACAGGAACTGCCACCCACACCCTTACCATCCCCGGTGAAGGTTCCCTGGTCAGAATGGCCAAATCTGTGCTCGATATTGTTACGGTTGTGGAAATTCATTGATCCATCCGGGTTGTGACGCTTTGAGTTAGCCATTTTTCTGTTCTATCTTTTATTTCAAACAAACAGCATCTCAACAACCACGCCATCCCAACCACACTACAACCACGCCACCTCCACCATCTACGCTACCACATATTCGCCACTCGCCATTCAACATGCCCCGTGCGGTTACGATCTCCGCGGAGGAACAAACAAAAACCAACAACGATGCTCGGGGTTCCCCCCGCCTGTTTCTCCCGTCTAAATTCTCCTCGCTCAGTGTGGGGGAAGTGCGATCCGAGCCAGGGGTCAAAGGTGAGAAAAGGTGGGGGCCTCTTTTTGGGGGAATAATTCTCTAGCTCTGAGCCAAGACTGACTCCCCCGGCCCCCGCATGGGGCGGGGTGGAGGGAGAGCGAGAGGGCACACCCCCCTTCGAGAGGTTTCTCCATGAAGTTCGAAGGGAGGCGGGGCCGAAAATGGGGCGGAGCGAAGGGCGGAGCCCCGCGCCACAAAAGGCGGACAACACGGACCTTGAGGGGGTTTTGCTGGGTCGAGTTGGTTCGAGTTGAGTTGGTTTTTCGAGGCTTCCTGTCTCCTTCGGGGGTTTGGTTGGTCGAGTTGGTTCAAGAAGAGTTGGTTTTTCGAGGCTTCCTTTTTCCTCGGGGGTTGGTGTGTCGAGTTGATTCGAGTTGATTCGAGTTGAGTTGGTTCGTCGAGGCTTCCTGTCTGCTTGTCTTGTCGGGGGAAGAGGTCCTGCTCCCGCGGCTTGGCAAGCGGCCTGTCACGAAGGCACGGACGGGAGACGCGGCAGTGCCAGTTGTGAGGTGGACCTACGCGTCCGGACAAGGAGTGCCGGAGAGGGTTCGCCGGCCGCGAGAGAAGTTGGGGCCAGGCGCGACCACGCTGACGGTCATGGGAGAGGGACTCACCGGCCACGAAAAGGGAAGTCGCGACTTCTTTTCCTTTTCCTTTGCTTTTTGTAAATGCTTGTGGTGGCGCCGTCCTTCAAGTCGTATTGTTTTAACTGTTGCCGTGTGTCGGTCTTTGCCGGTTGACGCTCGCATTTGCTTCGATTGTTTTAACCGTTTTATGTGCATTTTTCTTTTGCTGTATATACGTGCCTTACGTGCTTCTGTGTGAAATAAATGTGCATTGTGTGAACTTGTTCCCCGTTTTGCTGCGTCCTTTCCTTTGTTTGAATTTCCATGTTGCATCACCTAAGGGGTTCGTAGGCGGTTTAAAAGGCCCGGTAATTAATCGGAACCGTCAAGGCCGACGATAACACCGCTCGGTTATCACTGCTGCACGGAACGGACCGCTTAAGCGGTTCATGTCCGGATTCGGCCTGTGGCGTGGTACAATCGCCCAGTCGACTACTCGCGCAGGTACTTCGGTAGATCGAATTTGGCGAGCAACCCTATCCTGCGCGGGTGGGCAATTGGCACGATCGTGGTGAGGTTAAACTCCCACCCGTGACTAGCTCCCGGCGTTGTTCCGAGAGGGTCACGACGGAATTGTCCATTCCGGTGGGCGAGGTGGCCGCCATTCGAGTCAAGAGGTCGATCGCACGCCGGGCGGGCCAGAATTCGCAACAATATGTAACAGTTGGGACACGGAGGATTCGGGTCGGGATAAAAAGGAAATTTTAACATGTAATTCGCTGCGGGAAGCAAAAGAATTCAAACAAAACATAAAAATGCATAAAACTACAAAATCTTATGTTGAAGTCAAGTTTTAAAAACGCGTCAAACACAAATACATTTCCCTCTCGGTTCGTGTGGTGTGAAATTAATTGGAATAAAATACAATCATTCAAATGACTTTACCTCATGACGACATCTTCAAATGTGTGCACATTTAAAACGTAAAATAAGGCTTCAATGAGGTCAAACATTTAAAATGCAGGATTGACCTCAACAGTAATCCTCAAGCGAACACAGAGTCCGACAACGACGAACAATGCATTTCCCATTGTTGTGCTTGTTGTTGTTTAACGAATATTTATTTTTCTGTATTTTTTTAAGAAACATTTTTTCATCCGATGTCCGATAAGAGAGTGTGCGAGAACATTGAAGGAAACCTCGTCAATAAAGTAAATTAAATTATTTAATAGATCCCGGATGTTTCCCTGTTGTCTTCGAAAATATGTTTGTTCAACGTTCTTTCCACATCCCATGTCCATGACGATGCATGACGTCATCGCCGGGCGCTGAAGGAAGGCGTTGCTCGCTTTTCACTCCGTTTGTTTTGTTTTCTTTTTCGTGTTTGTCCGGGCGATATCTCAGACATCCTTTGAGCAAGGAAGCTGAAATTTGGGCACAAAAGTGGAGATGTGCTTTGGCAAAAACAGTATTTTTTATTTTGTTATTCAGCAATAAGTTGATTAATTACTGAATTATTATCGATTTATTAATTACTTTTTTTTCTCATCTGGGCAGAATCTCGGGCACCTTTTGGGCTTGGAAAGTGATATTTGGACACGACGGTGAACACGTGATTTCGCTGTAAAGAGTATTTATGATTTATTAATTCATCAATTATCGATTAATTATTCATTTTTCGATGAATAACTTCATTTTCAAAAAGGTACAGATTCGGATGAAACTGGTGGTTCAGGAATGCTTCAAGGCAATTTCTCGAGAAACTACAACTGCACTTTATAAATAAAGAAATGAAAAATAATGAAAATACTCGAGAATGCACTCACAGGATCCACAGCGTGGGAACACACTCACAGGAACCCCAGTAAGGAAACACACTCACAGGAACCCCAGCATGGGAAGGCACACTCACAGGAACCCCAGCGTGGGAACACACTCACAGGAACCCCAGCATGGGAAGGCACTCACAGGAACCCAAGCGTGTGAAGGCACTCACAGGAACCCAAGCGTGGGAAGGCACTCACAGGAACCCCAGCATGGCAAGGCACTCACAGGAACCCCAGCATGGGAAGGCACTCACAGGAACCCAAGCGTGTGAAGGCACTCGCAGGAACCCAAGCGTGGGAAGGCACTCACAGGAACCCCAGCATGGCAAGGCACTCACAGGAAACACAGCGTGGGAAGGCACTCACAGGAATCCCAGCGTGGGAACACACTCACAGGAACCCCAGCATGGGAAGGCACTCACAGGAACCCCAGCGTAGGAAGGCACTCACAGGAACCCCAGCGTGGGAAGGCACTCACAGGAACCCCAGTGTGGGAAGGCACTCACAGGAACCCCAGCGTGTGAAGGCACTCACAGGAACCCCAGCGTGGGAAGGCACTCACAGGAACCCGATCGTGGGAAGGCACTCACAGGAACCCCAGCATGGGAAGGCACTCACAGGAACCCCAGCACGGGAACGCACTCACAGGATCCCCAGCACGGGACACACTCACAGGAACCCTCGTGTGGGAACACACTCACAGGAACCCCAGCATGGGAATGCACTCACAGGAACTGCCACCCACACCCTTACCATCCCCGGTGAAGGTTCCCTGGTCAGAATGGCCAAATCTGTGCTCGATATTGTTACGGTTGTGGAAATTCATTGATCCATCCGGGTTGTGACGCTTTGAGTTAGCCATTTTTCTGTTCTATCTTTTATTTCAAACAAACAGCATCTCAACAACCACGCAATCCCAACCACACTACAACCACGCCACCTCCACCATCTACGCTACCACATATTCGCCACTCGCCATTCAACATGCCCCGTGCGGTTACGATCTCCACGGAGGAACAAACAAAAACCAACAACGATGCTCTGGGGTTTTCCCGCCTGTTTCTCCCGTCTAAATTCTCCTCGCTCAGTATGGGGGAAGTGCGATCCGAGCCGGGGGTCAAAGGTGAGAAAAGGTGGGGGCCTCTTTTTGGGGGAATAATTCTCTAGCTCTGAGCCAAGACTGACTCCCCCGGCCCCCGCATGGGGCGGGGTGGAGGGAGAGCGAGAGGGCACACCCCCCTTCGAGAGGATTCTCCATGAAGTTCGAAGGGAGGCGGGGCCGAAAATGGGGCGGAGCGAAGGGCGGAGCCCCGCGCCACAAAAGGCGGACAACACGGACCTTGAGGGGGTTTTGGTGGGTCGAGTTGGTTCGAGTTGAGTTGGTTTTTCGAGGCTTCCTGTCTCCTTCGGGGGTTTGGTTGGTCGAGTTGGTTCAAGAAGAGTTGGTTTTTCGAGGCTTCCTTTTTCCTCGGGGGTTGGTGTGTCGAGTTGATTCGAGTTGAGTTGGTTCGTCGAGGCTTCCTGTCTGCTTGTCTTGTCGGGGGAAGAGGTCCTGCTCCCGCGGCTTGGCGAGCGGCCTGTCACGAAGGCACGGACGGGAGACGCGGCAGTGCCAGTTGTGAGGTGGACCTACGCGTCCGGACAAGGAGTGCCGGAGAGGGTTCGCCGGCCGCGAGAGAGGTTGGGGCCAGGCGCGACCACGCTGACGGTCATGGGAGAGGGACTCACCGGCCACGAAAAGGGAAGTCGCGACTTCTTTTCCTTTTCCTTTGCTTTTTGTAAATGCTTGTGGTGGCGCCGTCCTTCAAGTCGTATTGTTTTAACTGTTGCCGTGTGTCGGTCTTTGCCGGTTGACGCTCGCATTTGCTTCGATTGTTTTAACCGTTTTATGTGCATTTTTCTTTTGCTGTATATACGTGCCTTACGTGCTTCTGTGTGAAATAAATGTGCATTGTGTGAACTTGTTCCCCGTTTTGCTGCGTCCTTTCCTTTGTTTGAATTTCCATGTTGCATCACCTAAGGGGTTCGTAGGCGGTTTAAAAGGCCCGGTAATTAATCGGAACCGTCAAGGCCGACGATAACACCGCTCGGTTATCACTGCTGCACGGAACGGACCGCTTAAGCGGTTCATGTCCGGATTCGGCCTGTGGCATGGTACAATCGCCCGGTCGACTACTCGCGCAGGTACTTAGGTAGATCGAATTTGGCGAGCAACCCTATCCTGCGCGGGTGGGCAATTGGCACGATCGTGGTGAGGTTAAACTCCCACCCGTGACTAGCTCCCGGCGTTGTTCCGAGAGGGTCACGACGGAATTGTCCATTCCGGTGGGCGAGGTGGCCGCCATTCGAGTCAAGCGGTCGATCGCACGCCGGGCGGGCCAGAATTCGCAACGATATGTAACAGTTGGGACACGGAGGATTCGGGTCGGGATAAAAAGGAAATTTTAACATGTAATTCGCTGCGGGAATAAAATAATTCAAACAAAACATAAAAATGCAGAAAACTACAAAATCTTATGTTGAAGTCAAGTTTTAAAAACGCGTCAAACACAAATACATTTCCCTCTCGGTTCGTGTGGTGTAAAATTAATTGGAATAAAATACAATCATTCAAATGACTTTACCTCATGACGACATCTACAAATGTGTGCACATTTAAAACGTAAAATAAGGCTTCAATGAGGTCAAACATTTAAAATGCAGGATTGACCTCAACAGTAATCCTCAAGCGAACACAGAGTCCGACAACGACGAACAATGCATTTCCCATTGTTGTGCTTGTTGTTGTTTAACGAATATTAATTTTTCTGTATTTTTTAAGAAACATTTTTCATCCGATGTCCGATAAGAGAGTGTGCGAGAACATTGAAGGAAACCTCGCCAATAAAGTAAATAAAATTATTTAATAGAATCCGGATGTTTCCCTGTTGTCTTCGAAAATATGTTTGTTCAACGTTCTTTCCACATCCCATGTCCATGACGATGCATGACGTCATCGCCGGGCGCTGAAGGAAGGCGTTGTTCGCTTTTCACTCCGTTTGTTTTGTTTTCTTTTTCGTGTTTGTCCGGGCGATATCTCAGACATCCTTTGAGCAAGGAAGCTGAAATTTGGGCACAAAAGTCGAAATGTGCTTTGGCAAAAACAGTATTTTTTATTTTGTTATTCAGCAATAAGTTGATTAATTACTGAATTATTATCGATTTATTAATTACTTTTTTTTCTCATCTGGGCAGAATCTCGGGCACCTTTTGGGCTTGGAAAGTGATATTTGGACACGACGGTGAACACGTGATTTCGCTGTAAAGAGTATTTATGATTTATTAATTCATCAATTATCGATTAATTATTCATTTTTCGATGAATAACTTCATTTTCAAAAAGGTACAGATTCGGATGAAACTGGTGGTTCAGGAATGCTTCAAGGCAATTTCTTGAGAAATTACAACTGCACTTTATAAATAAAGAAATGAAAAATAATGAAAATACTCGAGAACGCACTCACAGGAACCACAGCGTGGGAACACACTCACAGGAACCCCAGTAAGGAAACACACTCACAGGAACCCCAGCATGGGAAGGCACACTCACAGGAACCCCAGCGTGGGAACACACTCACAGGAACGCCAGCATGGGAAGGCACTCACAGGAACCCAAGCGTGTGAAGGCACTCACAGGAACCCAAGCGTGGGAAGGCACTCACAGGAACCCCAGCATGGCAAGGCACTCACAGGAACCCCAGCATGGGAAGGCACTCACAGGAACCCAAGCGTGGGAAGGCACTCACAGGAACCCCAGCATGGCAAGGCACTCGCAGGAAACACAGCGTGGGAAGGTACTCACAGGAATCCCAGCGTGGGAACACACTCACAGGAACCCCAGCATGGGAAGGCACTCACAGGAACCCCAGCGTAGGAAGGCACTCACAGGAACCCCAGCATGGCAAGGCACTCGCAGGAAACACAGCGTGGGAAGGTACTCACAGGAATCCCAGCGTGGGAACACACTCACAGGAACCCCAGCATGGGAAGGCACTCACAGGAACCCCAGCGTAGGAAGGCACTCACAGGAAGCCCAGCGTGGGAAGGCACTCACAGGAACCCCAGTGTGGGAAGGCACTCACAGGAACCCCAGCATGGGAAGGCACTCACAGGAACCCCAGCGTGGGATGGCACTCACAGGAACCCCAGCGTGGGAAGGCACTCACAGGAACCTCAGCATGGGAATGCACTCACAGGAACCCCAGCATGGGAAGGCACTCCAGAACCACAGCATGGGAAGGCACTCAGGAACGACAGCATGGGAAGGCACTCAGGAACCCCAGCATGGGAAGGCAATCAGGAACCCCAGCATGGGAAGGCACTCACAGGAACCCCAGCGTGTGAAGGCACTCATGGGAAACCCAGCACGGGAACACCTCACAGGAACCCCAGCACGGTAACGCACCCACAGGAACACCAGCAGAGGAAAGCACTCACAGGAACCCCGAGCGGGACACACTCGCAGGAACCCCAGCATGGGAAGGCACTCAGAGGAACCCCAGCACGGTAACGCACCCACAGGAACCCCAGCATGGGAAGGCACTCAGAGGAACCCCAGTGCGGTAACACACTCACAGGAACCCCAGCATGGGAAGGCACTCACAGGAACCCCAGCATGGGAAGGCACTCACAGGAACCTCAGCATGGGAATGCACTCACAGGAATCCCAGCATGGGAAGGCACTCCAGAACCACAGCATGGGAAGGCACTCAGGAACGACAGCATGGGAAGGCACTCAGGAACCCCAGCATGGGAAGGCAATCAGGAACCCCAGCATGGGAAGGCACTCACAGGAACCCCAGCGTGTGAAGGCACTCATGGGAACCCCAGCACGGGAACGCCTCACAGGAACCACAGCACGGTAACGCACCCACAGGAACACCAGCGGAGGAAAGCACTCACAGGAACCCCGAGCGGGACACACTCGCAGGAACCCCAGCATGGGAAGGCACTCAGAGGAACCCCAGCACGGTAACGCACCCACAGGAACCCCAGCATGGGAAGGCACTCAGAGGAACCCCAGCACGGTAACGCACCCACAGGAACCCCAGCATGGGAAGGCACTCAGAGGAACCCCAGTGGGGTAACACACTCACAGGAACCCCCACCCACACCCTTCCCATCCTCGTTGAAGGTTCCCTGGTCAGAATGGCCAAATCTGTGCTCGATTTGTAACAGTTGGGACACGGAGGTTTCGGGTCGGGATAAAAAGGAAATTTTAACATGTAATTCGCTGCAGAACTAAAAGAATACAAACAAAACATAAAAATGCATAAAATACAAAATCTTTTGTCCAAGTGAAGTTTTAAAAACGCGTCAAAGACAAATACATTTCCCTCTCGTTCCGTGTGGTGTAAAATTAATCGGAATAAAATACAATCATTCAAATGACTTTACCTCATGACGACGTCTTCAGATGTGTGCACATTTAAAATGTATAACAAGGCTTTCATGAGGTGAAACATTTAAAATGCACGATTGACCTCAACATTTATCGTCAAGCGAACAGAGTCCGACAACGACGAACAATGCATTTCCCATTGTTGTGCTTGTTGTTGTTTAACGAATATTTATTTTTCTTTTATTAAAAAACATTTTTCGTCCGATGTCCGACAAGAGAGTGTGCGAGAACATTGAAGGAAACCTCTTTAATAAATTAAATTATTTATTAGGTCCCGGATGGTTCCCTGTTGTCTTTGAAAATATTTTTGTTAAACGTTCTTTCCAAATTCCATGTCCATGACGACGCATGACGTCATCGCCGGGCGCTGAAGGAGGGGATTACTCGGTTTTCACTCCCGTTTGTTTTGGGTGGTCGCTCGACTCCCATTATTCTCAGTTTTTCCGTCTGTCTGTATGTATGTAATGGACAGCTCTGGAGGCCAGAGGAGTCAACCGATTTTGATGAAACTTGACTGGTAGGTTCATACCAGGATCTGGTTGTATGCTTTTGAGCACCGTTGCCGAGCAACGGGACTTTGAAATATTTGAAAAAATCCGAAAAATATTTATATATATATATATTTTTAGAAAATCAAAAGTCGACTTCAGCGCTTTTATGCGCACTATAATCAACCTCTTTGTCAAAAAATTTCAGTCCGATCCGTCAAAAATCGTCTGACAAGTATGCAATTATTTGGCGACCACCCATGTCGCCTTCCGGCTTGTTGTTTTCTTTTTCGTGTTTGTCCGGGCGATGTCTCAGACATCCTTTTACCTCGGAAGCTAAAATGTGTGCAAATGAGAACCGTTGCTCTGGACCCATCCGTTGCCTAGCAACGGACCTTTGAAATTTTCAAAAAAATGTCAAAAAAAATTTTTTTCGAAAATCAAAAATCGGGCCACGAGCGACTGTGGGCAGCACATTCAGCCATATTGTCAAAATTTCCAGCCGGATCCGATGAAAACTGTCGCAGAGAAGATAGACTTTGAATGAACCCTGGTCGAAAACAATTAAAAAAACGAAGTTTGTTCTATCTCAGAGACTATGAGTCAGATATACATGAAACTGGTATGGTGGATTCATGGTATGTCCTCGTTATGTGTGAGAAAGAAACGTTGCTATGGACGCTTTTGTTGGCTAGTAACGGCTGAAAAACGACTAAATTCGACTTGATCGACTATGCATGTCCGCCTACCGTCTTGTCTTTCTGTCTCTCTATATCTGTCTCTTTCTCTATCTGCCTCTGTTTGTCTGTCTCTGTCTCTCTCTATCTGTCTGTCTCTCTCTGTTTCTATCTCTATCTCTATCTCTATCTCTATCTCTATCTCTATCTCTATCTCTATCTCTATCTCTATCTCTATCTCTATCTCTATCTCTCTCTCTCTCTCTCTCTCTCTCTCTCTCTCTCTCTCTCTCTCTCTCTCTCTCTCTCTCTCTCTCTCTCTCTCTCTCTCTCGCTCTCGCTCTCGCTCTCGCTCTCTGTGTGTTCTCCTTATACACAACCTTCAATTTGGTATGGTGGTAATTAATTTAAAAGCAATACCACAACTTTGTGGAAATTTTTTGACTGCTTGCTTTTTGCTTTTACTTGCTTTTTTGACTGCTTGCTTTTACTTGCTGAATCATACATGAGTGGTGGAGCGAATGAATTTCGCAACCTTGAATGGGAAGATGTTGAAATTCCATGGGGTGATGATTGATCTCCAACTTGTTCCAGTTTAAATTCTGATCTGGATGAAATGGACACAAAATTCAATCTTCTGGAGGTAAATGTTATATTTATTATTAATTAATATCATAATTTAATCATCGTTATAAACGCTAATTGTTCTTCACTCTTTGTTTTGAACAGAATATGTTGATTGAGGTTCAAAATCACAAGACATCTAAAGCAGACTGCTGGGAAAGATCATTCATTCTCGCAACTGAATATTTACCCAAAGAAAAATGTTTAATATTTTCAATCTTGATGAATTATATTTGCTTTGCTTTCATTTATTTAATTTTTAATTATAAAAAAAAGAATAAAGAAAGTGCAAAGGAGGGGGATGGGGGTAGGTGCGCTCCCCCAACGACCCACCACCCCCCTCATCCCACCCCCTCCCCTCCCCGTGTGTGTGTGGGGA
Organism: Eptatretus burgeri; assembly: GCF_056783735.1. Taxonomy (NCBI): domain Eukaryota; kingdom Metazoa; phylum Chordata; class Myxini; order Myxiniformes; family Myxinidae; genus Eptatretus; species Eptatretus burgeri. The sequence goes on along the minus strand of NC_140964.1, from coordinate 17,654,684 downwards.
AGGGTGGGGGGTGGGAAGGTGGGGGTCCACAGAGGGGGTGGGGCTTGTGTGGATGGGTGGGGCTTGTGTGGGTGAGTGGGGCTTGTGTGGATGGGCTTGTGTGGTTGGGTGGGGCTTGTGTGGTTGGGTGGGGCTTGTGTGGATGGGTGGGGCTTGTGTGGATGGGTGGGGCTTGTGTGGGTGGGTGGGGCTTGTGTGGATGGGCTTGTGTGGTTGGGTGGGGCTTGTGTGGTTGGGTGGCGCTTGTGTGGATGGGTGTGGCTTGTGTGGATGGGTGGGGCTTGTGTGGGTGGGTGGGGCTTGTGTGGGTGGGTGGAGCTTGTGTGGATGGGGTTTGTGTTGGTGAAGCAAATTTTTTTTAATTAAATAAACATGTTGTGTGTGGGGAACTAATTTACTTATCACTAATTATGTGAATATGATGGATGTGGATGGTGTTTGCATGGATGTGGTTTTGGTGGGTGGGGGTTATGTGTGTGGAGCTTGTGTGTATTGGGATTGTGTGCAGGCACGCGGGAAGGTATTTTGAGTGGGGGTGCTGAGGTGCTGTCTATAATCTAGGCGACAGTATTTGCCAGGGAAAAAATAAGCTCGATTTCTCTCTCCCTCCCTCTCTGTCTCTCTCCGAGAGATCTCCATGTCTGTGATCACTAAAAATTAACAAACACATTTTTTAAACTTTTATTTTCTTCCCCAAAGCAAAATTATTTATAACATCGTTTTAATATACAGTAAATATATTTAATGTAAAAAAATGCCTTTTTTTGCAGGCAGGAGGTGCTGTGCTCCTCCTGTCTGCAGCTCGGGGGTGATGCAGCGCTCTCAGCACCCCCCTTCCCGTGCGCCTGATTGTGTGGATGTGGCTTTTGTGGGTGGGGCTTGTGTGGGCGTAGTCAAAAAGGGGCGGAGTTTAAAAAGGGGTGGAGTCAAAAAAATTCAATTTATCCTTGTCTTTTGCAATTCCTGTGAATAAAATGAACCTAAATCTCTTCCCCCTTTAAATCATATACCTTATAAGTCCAAGGAACTGTATCAATTACATCAACGATTTTAAAAAGTTTATTTGTCCATCGCTTAGAAAAACCTTTTTCAAAATGAGATTTCCACCTGTATATTATTATTATTATATCACCAACTTTGAACTTAGGCTTTCTGACGTTTATCTTTTTTTCATATTTTAATTTTGTAAATATTTCTTATGGTTTCGTATTCGTTGAGGTGTGAATTATATCATTATACTTATCTGCAATATCCTGAATTAAAGATAACCATTGTTGAGAACAGAGTTCAGTTAATTTTTTAATAGTCTCTCTTTTAAAGTGCAATTGAATCGCTCAATAACAACCTCTTCTCCTTCATTAAAGGTGCTGTATAATATAATGTTGTTATTTTAAAGAATTTCATAAATGATTTGTTGGAGAACTCTGTACCCTCATCAGTCCACAATTTTTTAGGTTTTTGCTTACATTTATTAAATATCTGTTGGAAGGCAAACATGGGTGTATTCCCGGTTTTGTTTTTCAAAGGGACGACCCACGCATATCTACTCCTCAAATCAATAACGGTTAAAGCATACTTGGACCCCTTATCATAATTGAGTTCAATTAAATCAGCGGACCAAATATAATCAACTTCCTTGGAATAAACCTTCCTTCTATGAAACTTGGTGATTATTGGTTTATGCACTTCATTAACTAATTGCTCTTCAATCTTAATGACATCATTAGAGCCGATAAGTTTTTTTTTTGAATTTCCAAGCCCAAGTTTCAATTTAGCACTGATCATCTTCTTCACGATGAACATATCAATTTTTTCTCTCAGGTTGGATTTTGTATCAGAGACAAATTATACAACATTTCTCTATTGGCTTCATGTTTTTCTTCCAACGTTGTGATATTTCCATAATCAAAATCGTGCCTCATGCACACTTCATCAACCCGATTGATAGGTTTGCTCCACGGTTTAGGATTGTCAGCCTCATCCAATCTTTTATTCAAGTTTGTTCCTGGACGACAGAAAAAATACCCTGGAAGATGTAATTCCCCTGGTATTCCAATCGTTGTAAATTTACTTCCTGATAAAAACTTTGTATATCTCCCCCACGTTTGTGTTTTGGGAATTGACTCTTTTTTTGAGCCATACTTCGAACATATACCTTTTTGTATAACCCTATTATTTTTACTTTTAACATACGAGAGATTTTTACTCTTGGTTTTCTTTTTACATTTGAGACAATAACTCATTTATTTATGAGCAAAATTCCGACAGAGTGCGAAAACCTTTTTAGTTTCCAACATGCACATATGAATCTTCATTTTTAAAACATAAAGAATTCTTGGAAATGTCTTCACCCTCTCTCTCCTCCATTTATTTAAGAAGAAAAAAATATAAAATTTAATAAAAGTCAACCACACCAAGGAAAACGATGTGAAAAGTCTTGATGCAAATATTTCGAATAGACTTGTCAATTCTATATTTTCCTCCTCGGTGCTTTGAGATTTATTTATTTTCTGTAATACCCCCAATCTTTTTCTTATCTCACTGGTTTCCAAATTTTTATATTTATTCTCTCTCTTTCCTCCCTCTTCCTCCTCTCTCTCTCTCTCTCTCTCTCTCTCTCTCTCTCTCTCTCTCTCTCTCTCTCTCTCTCTCTCTCTCTCTCTCTCTCTCTCTCTCTCTCTCTCTCTCTCTCTCTCTCTTCTCCCTTGTCTCCTTCTCTCTCTTCTCCCTTGCCTCCTTCTCTCTCTTTTCTCTCTCTTCTCCATCTCCTCCATCTCTCTCTTCTCCCTCTCCTCCTTCTCTCTCTTCTCCCTCTCCTCCTTCTCTCTCTTCTCCCTCTTCTCCTTCTCTCTCTTCTCCCTCTCCTCCTTCTCTCTTCTCCCTCTCCTACTTCTCTCTCTTCTCCTTTTCCTCCTTCTCTCTCTTCTCCTTTTCCTCCTTCTCTCTCTTCTCCTTCTCCTCCTTTGTCTCAGTTTCTTCAACTCCTTCCTCATCCCTTACTATCCTGGATCACTTTCACCCCAAAGAATATATTCATCAGGATTTCTTGTTATTCCTGTATCCAAAATAAAAAAAATTCACAACAGGAAACCAATAAAATTTCTTCTGAATTTTTAAAAGAGCCTTGCGTTTTCTGAACTTTATAATTTTTTCATTATTTAACATTTAATTAAATCCAAAGTTGTTGGTTTTTAACATCAGTATAAAGCCAATCTTTTATTAAAAATACCTCATTCTTTTGTTGTAGAACATATTTATTAAAATACCGAATACCCTTTTCTTGAAGGTATGCTTGGACACAGAAATGATAATTTTCTTGAAGTCTTCTTGCTGTCATTTATGTATTAGAAATATATGACAGATTAATATAATGACAGGAAATACCTCCCTATCTTCCCATAGTTAAATCAGTTCGTATTCCCTTATTTATTATGTATAATCCTGTTCTTTGTGTTTTCATGATATAAACTATGGCAAAACCATTATTGATTTTACCCTTGTTAAATTATTTTATTTGTTGTTTGCTAATCGTGCTTCCACAAAACTCATTTTCGGCACCAAGTAGATAATATTCTTCCTTACAAGACTGATTTAATTGTTCCAGGTATTCTATGTTAATTTTAAATGACCAATTACAACCTAAATCATTCTTATCATATCCCAATTGTTCTATTCTCATACAAACGATACGCCCTTCTTTATAAAATTTTATTTTAATTGGAACTGTGAATTCTGTACGACCTGGAGATAAAATCAATACTTCTGTATTTTTGGAATACACAGCCGTTTTATTTAAGGATATATATTGTGATAAATCATTTAATCTCACCAAGTCATTCGCGTCAGTCGGGCTTGGATAATTTATTAATTAATAAGCATTTTTCATATTAATATTTTTTGCTATACTATATTTCTGTCGTTCAGCCTATGTCTTTGTGTAATAATTTGATAAATCAATATCCAGTTATTGGGATACACCAAAGGTAGAACCATCTTTACCAACATGTCATTTATATTGGATTAAAAATAATGTCATTAACAAATTTATTTTTGTTGAGTTGAAATAACACATTTCGACATAATTGACCACAACACTTGGAATTTAATTCTTGGACTTGAAATGTTTGAGAGACACCATTCTGAAAAAATGTATTACTTAAACAGGTGGTGGAAGAACAAAACTAACAAAATAATATTTGTCTTGACTATTAAAAATACAAACCCAATGAGAACCGTTCCCATCATTATCTTCCAAGTTCATAATAATATTCTTTGGATGTTTAGACACGTTTGTTAATTAATCTCTCACACAAATAACCACATTATGAATTTTTAGTTTCTTACAATATTTGATAAGTTCTCAATTTGATGTTGTATTCTTTCCAAATTCTTTAAGCCACTCACCAATGCTCATTTATTTATTAGAAAGATATAATCCATTACCCCTTTTAGTTAATTTTACACCTGCTTGTGCGATATCTCCAACTCCAACTCCATATCTCCAACTAAAAAAGAAAGAAAGAAACTAAACTAAAACTAAACTAAAGAAAAAAAACTAACTAAAAAGTCCAACTAAAAAAGAAAAAGAAAGAAGAAAGCATATCTCCAACTAAAAATCTCTCTTTATCAGGAAGACTTTCAAGTTTTTCAGCAAAATCTACAATTACACCATTTCCACTAATTTGTTTCTTCAACTCTTTATGTCTTTCCAATTCTTTTTGAGCCTGGAGTTGAGCCTTCCTTTCGTTGACAGTGTTCACTGCTGCTGAATAACTACCCGTCAATGCTCCAGCCAATAAAGGAATTATAAATGGGAGAAATCCTCCACTCGTCTCTCTTATTGAATATTTTTTCAACATTGGTTTTGACATTTTAATTTTAAGTGAGCCACTATCGTTCAAGATTTTCACCTGTTCTCTTGTGAGCAAAACATCAATTCTTACTGCTCCTTTTCTCTGAATTGTTTAAATGTTAATCACACAAGGCTTTTATACAAGATGATAGTTTATGAAGATTGATTTGATTAACATATACCCCAGTTGGCACTTTACAACTCAATAATTTCTCAAAAAAATTATGTGACTCATCATAACACCATTATCTGTATTAATCTGTAATTCTGTTTCTTCCAAAAGCAAACAATATGTATCAACTTCTTCACTCTCTCCTCTTTCAATGTATATGGAAGTATCCATTCGATTAGACTTTATAGTTTCCTTTGGAGCACTCAGGTCAAACGCATAGATTGCACACAGACTTTTAAATGCTGTCATATCCAAAATGGGTTCTTTATTTCCATTGCTTTCACACACCTTTTGGTAAGACTTGTATGCTTCAGCGTAATAATTTTTTCCCCAATTAATTTCCAATCTATCTCGTGGATAAAATGTTCCATCGAGAGGAATGTGAAGTTTTTTCACCTTAGCATTATCACTCAATGCATTAGTCTTCTCTGTAGCATTATCACCATCTGTTTTTTGTTTAATGAGCCACAGATATTGTGGCCTTCCTTCAATACCCAAATTCCACGTGCAAGTGGTTTGGTTCAGTTTAACGTGTTGGCATCTTCTTTGAAGGTATGATGCATTGAGTGGCTTCTTTGAGTTAAGTCTTCTATTCAATATCTCTTCTGTTTTAAGATTAGGACTATATTCACGAATATACCAACTAATTTCATCAATAACAATTTTATTCTGAGCAGCAAAAGCATGAGCCACACCAAAAAGCAATCTATTTTCATTATCATTCCTTTGCAGTTGAAATGTAATTTTAAGACCATACATAACTTTATCATGATCACAAAATCCAAATAGACCTTAAAGAGGACCTGCCACAGTAAAATTATTATCTGCTTTTGTATCATCATTACACATTCCTTTCCTTTGACTGTATCCAGGGTCTGTGTTTGTTTCCGTTGACATATCAGGAATAAAACCTTCAACAGCCCCCTTTTTCCCATTCTATCACGAAATTAATATCGTGTAAATTTCATCATTTCAGATGCAGCAGAGATATCATCAACTGCTTCAACTTCTTGTGTTCCAATGTACAAACCAACACCATCAAACATTTTCCAGAAGAAATCATTTACGAGTGTAGCGTTTGTGTTATTCCCAGCCTTAGTGAATGTAAATTTACACAGCAAGAAACTTTCGGTGAGGTTCAAATAAGTTTGTTGATTATTTATTTCAAAACTTTTTGTGCCATTTGCATTCCAGTCTGTTCCAGTTATTGCATTTACCTTGACGTAGTCTTCTTTTTTAGAGGAGTTTGAGATAACAATGGTATCATGCAAATAATAGATGCTATCAATTGCTTCCATACTTGTATTTATTTGGGAAAAAAGATGTTAAAACTTTTGGAACCCTGACCAAAGTATTTGAATTATTTTCTGTCGTTCTTGGGGAGACAACTGAGTTTTGCCTTTCTTAATTTCTTTTATTGCTTTTAATTTATGAGATTCCTTTTGGGCATCTTTTATACTCTTTATAGCACCCGCTACATTTCCCACAGCAGAAGCAGTTGAACCAATTCGGTCTTTATGTTTATGAATAGTTGAACCTATACCCATGAGAGTATCAATTATCCCATCTCCTTTTTTATCCCCCACCGCATGGTGGAAGGGGGATATTGTTATCACCCGGGTCGTCCGTCTGGCTGTCCGGCTGTCCGTCCGTCCGGCTGGCTGGGCGTCAACATTTATAGCTGTGAGTGTGATAACTCATAAACTCTTCACCATATCGATTTGAAATTTGGGTCACACATGTACTACCTGAAAAGGAAGAACCCTATTGATTTTGAGTGTGGCCGGCTCCAAGATGGCCGACTGGGGCGGCATCAACATTTATAGCTATGAGTGTGATAACTCATAAACTGTTCACCATATCGATTTGAAATTTGGGTCACACATGTAGCACCTGAAAAGTAAGAACCCTATTGATTTTGGCCGTGGCCAGATCCAAGATGGCCGACTGGGGTGGTCGTCCGGCTGGCTGGCTGGGTGTCAACATTTATGGCGTCAACATTTATAGCTGTGAGTGCGATAACTCATAAACTGTTCGCCATATCGATTTGAAATTTGGGTCCCACATGTACCACCTGAAAAGGAAGAACCCTATTGATTTTGGGCGTGACCGGATCCAAGATGGCCGACTGGGGCGGCCATCTTTAAAAAAACGTTTTTTTGTCATAAATGGAAAACCGCTTTACTGATTTCAATTATTTATCAATGGCAGGGGATTCCCCATCTCTGATGGCATATTTCTAAATTGATGTCTGACACCCCTTTGTCTCTTGGGTTTATAGTTTCCTCAACCAAGTTACATACCTTCACCCTTGTGGCATGTGGAAAGGAACATCCCATCCCCTGTAATTATTTTATATTTTCCCAACTCGTGTTTCCTCACAATAACCATCGTATTTATTTATTGGAAAACTTCACGGAGGTGAATTCTGATGGATATAATTTCTCCATTAAAAGAAATCATGTGATTATTTTGGTCGGTTATCCGAAAATTTACTCTGTATATGGTTTTTCCTGACACAGGTAGATAAACCACATTTTTGGGTTCCATGCGCTGAATGAAAATATTGTATTTGTTTGAATTTCATCATTATAAGCGCCATCAATCAAATCACAGTGAATTAACACGGAAGTTATGCCTGAGGATATTTGAATGACAATCATCACTGTAAAACGTCCCATTAGTTTCAATCTTTTTTGAGGAGAAACCCAATAACTCTTTAAATTAATTATCAATTGTGAAATCAACCTTGTCGTTATTTTTTAGTTTAATCGTTGATTTTGAAGTATGTTTTTGAATATCCATAACAATATTTTTTGGTTCACACCCTGTTCTTTCATAAGACGAGCAATTTCGGAAGATATTTGCGAAATCTCATATGCAGGACGAAGCCAACATCA
>NC_140964.1:17591760-17629260 GCF_056783735.1 Eptatretus burgeri | reverse complement strand
TTTCAATTTTTTTCTTCAATTTTTTTTTCATATCTATCATCTTTGTATTTTTTAATCCCTATGAGTAAAATGATAAAGATTTTATCTCCCTGTAAGTCAAACAATGAATGTGTCCAAGGGACTGTCTTTAAAACATCATTTATTTTATAAAGTTGCAAAAGTCCACCTCTTTGTATAACCTTTCCCAAAATGTGATTTCCACCAATATATTCTTACAATATCACCAACTTAAAACTTTGGTTTTCTCTGATTGATCTCCCATTCATATTGAAATTTTGTAAATGTTTCAGTTGGTTTTTCTTTTGTTGAGGAATGAACTGTATTATTGTAATTATCTACAATGTTATGAATTAAAGAACCGAGTTCAGTAAATTTTTGAACAATCTCTTTCAAAGTGTGATTAAAGCATTCTGATAATAGCTTTTCCTTCATCAACGGTGCTATACAATGTGATATCGTTATCTTTAAGGAAATTCTTAAATGTTCTGTTATAGAGCTCTGTTCCCTCAACAGTCCATAATTATTTTGGCTTTTGGTAGCATTCCAACAGATATTTAATAAAAGCAATCACAAGAGTGGTGCCTCTTATTTTTCAAAAGAACTACCCATGCATATATTGACGTTAAATCAATAATGGTTAATGCATACCTGTATCCACTGTCGTTTTACAGTTCAATTAATTCTGCAGACCATATGTAATCAACTGCTTTGGAATGGACCTTTCAACTTTTAAACTTTGTGATTATTGGTGTCTGTAATTCTTAAGTTAGAAGCTTCTCATCTGAAGGTTTGTAAGCTTGCTCCTCAGTCATGATGACATCATCAGAGCTAAATAGTTTTTTGCATTATCAAGCCCTATTTTTAATTTAGCACCTATCAACTGCCTCATGATGAACCTATCCATTTTTTCTCTTAATGTTGGATTTCATATCAAAGACCAATTTTTCTATCAGCTTCGTGTTTTTCTTCCAATGTCGTGCTATTTCCAAAATCAATATCATGTTTCATACAAATGTCATCAACCCTGCTTTTATGTTTGCCCCAGGGCGAAGGATTGTCAGCTTCATCTAATCTCTTGTCCAAGTTTGGTCCTGGACCACAGAAAGAATATCCTGGTAGATGCAATTCCCTCTTTAACTTATCTTCCTCTTCTAACTTCTCTAGTTTCTCTGACAGTCCTTGAAGCATCTCCACATAGAATATCAAACGTATATTCATCTCGATTTCTAGATATTGCTATATCCAATTTTGTTTTTTTTAATCACAGGAAAGTAATAATATTTTTTCTGAATCTCTAAAAGTTTTATACATCATCAACTTTAGTGTTTTTTCATTATTTAACATTTTACTTAAATCCAAACTTGTGGGTATATCAACATTAGCATAAAGCCAATGTTTAATTGAGAAACCCCACTCTTATGTTGGAGCACATTTTTATTGTAGGTATACTTGAACACATAAATGATAGTTTTCTTGAAGCTTTCTTGCTGTCATCTAGGTACCAAAAAAATTATGTTTCAGACATATAAAAGAGATTAATATGATGACAGGTAATACCTCCCTATCTTCCTATTGTTAAATCGGTTTGTATTCCCTTACTTACTATGTAAATTCCTGTTGTTTGTGTTTTCATTCCATAAACTATGGCAAAACCATTATTGATTTTATCCTTATTAAATTCCTTTATTTGTATGCTAATAGTGCTTCCACAAATCTAATTATCTCCATCAAGTGGATAATATTCTTCCTTACGAGACTGAATGAATTCTTTCAGGTCTTGTAGGTTTACTTTAAATGACCAATTATACCTCCAACTCATTCATATTATGCCCCCAAGGTTCTATTCTCATAAAAACTATATTAGTCCGGGAGAAAAATGCCCTTTTTCAAGTGAACCGTGCATTTCGGTGTGCCAAGCGTTTTATTGGTGTTTTTATCCCCCGCCGCGTGGTGGAAGGGGGATATTGTTATCACCCGGGTTGTCCGTCCAGCTGGCTGGGCTTCAACATTTATAGCTGTGATTGCGATAACTCATAAACTGTTCGCCATATCGATTTGAAATTTGGGGCACACATGTACCACCTGAAAAGGAAGAACCATATTGATTTTTGGCGTGGCCGGATCCAAGATGGCCGACTGGGGCGGCCATCTTGAAAAAAATGTTTTTTGTAATAAATGGAAAACCACTTATCTGATTTTAATTATTTTTGGTTACTACGTTCCTCACCCATGGGGAACTTTTTCGAGATGATGACCAAATGGTGTCTTGTTTCTAATTCACCTCCCTCATTATCTGGAATATGTATGACCTTTTTGATTCAATGGCGGGGGATTCCCCATCTCTGATGGTATATTTATATAATTAAAGTGTGCTGATTCCAAATCCGATTGATGCCACTCTGTCACCCTTGAGCAATTTTAGCTATTTCATTTTAAGGTACCCACTATGTGTAAAAAATAAAAATAATTCAGCTTAGTGAATTTTTCCATTTTTTCAAATATTACTTATTAATTAATCACAAGAACAGAAAATCTTAATTATATATTCATGTTATATTTAATAGATATGGAGATTCCGAGACTTTACATAGCCTCTATACAAAATCACAACGACTAATACTAAAAATATATTCAATTTCTAATTTCAATGGGTTCTATTAATGAAATTTGTAAATGAATCTATAACAATGGAATAGGACATGGTATAAGTCCACAGTAAAATTTTACGCATATACTTATGTGCCAACATGTTGAACATATGTCAAGCAAAGTTAACTAAAGTTAGTTTCTACAAAAAGACAAACAGATGAAAAAGGCAAATAAGTAGACAACAGAAAGATAAATAAATAGACAGAAAGACAAAGAAACAGAAAGAAACACAGCTGGAGAGCAGCATTGCCTGAATGTAACTGGTGCTGATTCTAATGGAATGCTCCCAATGGGCTTTCATAGTAGCATTTCCAGGAATCCAAGATGACATTGCAGTTTTAACAGCAGCAACATTTACCTCAAAAAACACGATTTTATCAGGTAAGATACACACCATTTACCATTCTACCTCTAAGTAAGATATAGTACACCACAATAATAACTATTACAAGTTGAGATATAAATGTTAATGATGTGTGCAGTCCCTGTTTTCCCATCAAATGAGTGATAATATAAGAAATTCTTGAAATGCATCTGTATTAAAAGAGGGGCTGTGATTTTTTTTTCTTACGGAGGCTCATAAGTGCCACTAAATATTTTTACTGTGATATTCAAATGTATCTGTTTTTACTTTACTACTATGTTAATTATACTATATTGTAATATCTATTTTAAGTCTTTCATTTTCACATTGGTTTTTCTTTTGTGCCATGTATATTAATTTTATGTAATATTATAAGTATTGTTCATAATGCCAAGTATATATTATACTACTAGTATTATTGATTATTTGTATTGTGTATTATGATACTTTCATGATAACAACATGTACAAACCAAGTTTCCTTTGAATTTGAGGATTAAAAAAATATTATCTTATATTTACAATATTTTGTATATATATATATATATATATATATATATATATATATATATATATATATATATATATATATATATATATATATATATATATATATATATATATATATATATATATATATATATATATATGAGTGCTACAGTATAGTGATGTGCAAAGTCATTATAACGACATTTTTCTACTGTCATTATCTAGGTGCAGATTCAAGTATGACACCGTAACTACTTCCAAAATTTAATGATGACTGATCAAGTTGGTGCACATTGTGTTTTCAATTGTGGTCATGAAGGAGGTGTCTACACAGTAAGTCCAGATCGTGTGAGCGCCATAATAGCAGCCAGTGGGACACGTGGCGATGATTTACATGATAAGTTAACGGAGGATGCTAAAGTATGTTGTCATCGATCCTGTGTATCAACATATACTTCAAAGACACACATTGAACGATTAAAAAAGAGAAATGTTAAGCAAGGGACATCAGGAGAACCAGAAAGAAAACGCACACGTCAGTCAGAGGAAAATGTCTTCTGCTTCAAAAGGGACTGTTTATTTTGTGGTGATATTTGTGAAGAACGGGACCCCAAGAATCCAAGCAGATGGAGAAGATATTCAATTGTGAGAACTGTGGATCGTCCCCACCACAAGCAGTTCAAAGATGTCATTATGAGTGTATGTGAAATCCGCAACGATGAATGGTCCAGGGAAGTTATTGTAAGGATTTTGGGTGCAACGGCTGATCTTCATGCTGCAGATGCCCGTTACCATCAAGACTGTAAAAAACAGTTTATGCACTCAAAATGCATTGATCTACTAACGACCAAAACTACTGATGAAGAAGTAGACATTGCCTTTAATGAAGTCATTGACCGTATGATTCATGATGAAAATCACATTTTTAATAGTGTAGAACTGTTAGATATGTATCATGAGTTTGGTGGTTGTAATCTTTCTCATAGATCACTTATTAACATAGTGTGTGAGCATTTTGGGGATGCCCTGCTTGTGTTATCCTCACCTGGTGTTGCTAGTTTGCTTGTTTTCAGAAAACCATGTAGCCTCAGTATTGTTGATGCAAATGATGATGGTCCAGCTCTTAAAAAGGTTGTAAGTGACATTGTGAAAGAAACCTCGAAGCCAAACAAATCTAAATACAATGTGAGACTCAACCAAGATAATATAAATACTTGTGTGAGTCAAACTCTACTTTAGCTTCTTGCACAATTGAAAGTTCCAAATCTAACATCAGCTTTAGTTGCGAGTGTCATAACCAGCCACATTAATAAGTCTCCTAGAGAACTTCAACTTGCAATTACCAACTTCCTGCAAAGCAAAAAGTTCATCACAGAGCTGCATCGTTTTGGTATTACGACTACTTATGATGAGTTCACACAGTTCAAAGCATCTGCTCCTGCTGATGCCATCAAGAACGGAAAACAAAGATGTCCGACACGTAATGGAAAGCTTTTGCAAGCTGTTCGTGACAACTTTGATGCAAATATATCATCCCCTAATGGTCTCAAGCAAACACACAGCATGGCATTGATCATAATCCATGAGAACAAGTCCACCACAGAATGTCAAGATACAAATAAGTGGATAACAAGATTAGGTAAATCAGACCTAAAGGAAATCAAACCCTTGGATGTAGATGTAAGTAGATATAAGGGCCCAAAGAACCCACCAATGCCATAATATGAAGCTAGACATGCAGTAACAAGTTTAAAGGTCCTTGCAAATCAGGTGGTGTCCTTACAGAGAGCACAACAGCTGGACTTCATGTTCTTGAAATCAATCGTCAGTGATGTTGAGATTGCAGAGTACAATGGTTTCAACACAAACCAAGCTCGACATGCAGGATGGAGCCTACAACCAGCAACCAGTGTTACATACTTACCATTGATTGACATATGCCCTTCTGATCCTGATACAATTCTAACTTCCATGCATGAGGTCAAGCGTATACCTGAGGAAACTGGACAATTATCCACAGTATTCACAAATGATCAACAGTTGTATAAAGTCACTGTACAGATGACATGGTGGCATCCTGTTTAATTTGAGAAGTTTTTTTCCACGACTTGGTGGCATGCACATGTTGATGCCATTCGTTGGCTGTGTTGGAACACTGATGGCAAACTCAGGATTGCAAGACGTCATGCAAGCAGCATTTGCAGGCGTTCCAAATATGTTGCATTGTAAGAAGTTTCCGCAGAACGTAAGAGCTTTACGTATGACTGCTGAAGAAGTTCTTCGGACTGTGCCTGTGAACGATAATGTGCAGGACTTTGAATCAATGATGTCAATGCTTGAACAACGTGCAGATGAAAGTCGTATTACCCGTCTTTGGCTTGATAACCTGATCAAGTTCGTATTGTTAATGATGCTGTTTGTACGTGCAGAACGTGAAGATGAGTGGCCTCTGCACTTACTGGCTGCTGAACGCATGCTTCCATATTTTGGCACTGCTGCTCATTGGAACTACTTCAGATATGGAATTGTCTATATCATGAAAATGTCAAAGATGCCCATGGAGCTTTTGAAGCATTTTCTTAACAGGGAACATGTTATGAGACATCAGCCAGGTATTTGGAATGGCATATGGAGTGACATGATGACTGAAACAACGATGATGCGATATGGCCATGGTCCAAATGGAGTGATAGGAATAACGCTTAACCAAAAAGCTTTGGAACCCTGAGCACTTATTCTGCACATCTCAAGTCAACTTCAGAAAGACTTACTAGAACTGGATTCCAAATGCAACACCAAACAAGCAAATACCCATAAGGAAGAGGGGAAGTCCAGAATTAAATCTGATGGAGAGGACAGAAGAAAGATCCGAGACATGCTCAGTACTTGCATTTCTCCTCTTAACCCAGAAGAACATCCAGAAGAATTGGTAAACATTGTGACTGGCAAATTGGCAACCGATGTAGTCAATGTAGATAGAGCACATGAGATTGGCTGTAAACAAGTTGCAGCATTCAAGGCAAGCTTACCTCATGGTTTCTATGCTCCCCAAAGTAAGAAAGTTGTAACTATGGAAGCAATGAAAAAAATCTATAAAAGTTGGAGATGTAGAAGTGATTGATACAGCTTTGATACATTCCCGGGTACTAGCCTTGCAACCGTCCCGAGAATCACTTACAATGGACGATGTACTGAAATATGAACTGGCTGCAATTCCTACATCCATATTCATGGAATCAGGTGACATGCGTATTGCCAAGAACAAATCTGTGCTGAAGAACAAGATGGGTATTGGAGTGTCAGCACACCTTTGCACTGCACCAGAAACAGTAGTAATAGATGGTTCTGCTGTGTTGTGGATTGTCCATTGGCCTTCCAAGGGAACTGTTGCCGATTTTGTGTTGAATGTTACCGAGTACGTCTTGCGGAAATTTACATCTAGTCAGGTGTACGTTGTATTTGATCGATACTTTCCCTATAGTATAAAGTCAGCTACATGGGCAGAGCGTGGTAAAGCAGCAGCCAGAGCTCATAACCTGACCAGACAAACCCCTCTACCATCGAGGGCTACTTTGCTGGCAAACAAAGACAACAAGATCCAGCTCATTGAGATTTTATTCTCAGACATCATTACAAGTGTGAAAGCGAAGAACATGTCAAACAAGCTTGTAATCACCGGCAGTCAAGATGTACCAACACAGGTGATGCACAGCACAGACATTCAAAGAACAGACTTAAAATCCACACATGAAGAAGCTGACATCATTATGGTGCAACAAGTCATTCGTTCTGTTACACAAAATGAATGCAAGCATGTACGGGTAATATCCGATGATACAGACGTCTTTGTCCTTCTGATGTACCACTACTGGAAATTGAAAATGAGTGCCACAATTACATTAGAAGCAACTGGTGGGGAACGTAAACTTGTGGACATCGGAAAGACAGTAGACAAACATGCAGATATTTATGCCAAGTATCATAGCTGCACATGCATTGTCAGGGTGTGATACTGTCGCCCAATGCCACGGAATCAGATAAGCATCTGTCCTAAAAAAGTTGAAAGCTGGACTCAGTCAAAGTAAACTTGGTCTAGTGGAGGCAGATATGCATGAGGTCATTCAAGAAGCTACATTCTTCATCAGTAGCAGCTATGGGTACCCAAGTGAGTGCATGACAACAGCTAGAATAAAAGATTGGTCTTCTAAAACAGCAAAGGCTCGTACATCTGCCCCAAAGTTGGCCTCTCTTCCACCAACAACTGAGGCATTTCAGGAAAATGTAAAACATGCACATTTTCAGGCAGTACAGTGGTATGCAGCACCATATTCTTCTGCGGAACAACTTGACCCAGCACAATTTGGTTGGATATGTGATGAAAAGTGCAAATCATTGATTCCTGTTGGAATACCACCTAAAGTGCCAACAGCTCCACAGCAAGTACTTGAAATGATAAAATGCTCCTGTCGGTCAGACCAACCATGTGCCACAAATAGATGTAGCTGTTCTGTTGCAAAACTTGCATGTACCATGATTTGTAACTGCCAAGGGAAACCTGATGTATGCCACAGCACACATACACAGCAAGCACAAATAGAGACTGAAGACAACAATGAGGACACTGATGAAGAGGAGTCTGAGGATAACAGTCTGTGAAAATGTCAAGCATTTCAACTAGAACTTACATTAGTAAATTTTGGTTATTATCATAATTGATCTTTGCATCATTCTTCTGCTGGTTAGAGGTGAATTAAGTTGTATCTGTTTTGGTTAAGGTTTATAGAATTAATCATAGAATAGTTATTCAATGGGATTTAAGGGTTTTTATATGATTTAGGTGACAATTTTAGTACAAACAATGTATTTCTACATAAATAGCATTACCGCAGTATGTTATATAATATGCTATATGATATCATTAATGTCAGAAATGTGTATTTTGCAACATAACATTAATAAATATTGTTCTACAAGCCTTGAAACATGAGTCAGCCTCTTTGTCATTAAAAAAAAACATTAACTTTATAAAACAAGATTGTCCAATTCCATGAATCCATTCTGAAGTTAGGATTGTTTACTTAGATCCAAGATGGCCGCCACTTTACGGCTTTATATCTCAAATTGCTCAAGAGTTAAAGAGTGGCATCATCCAGATTTGAAATCAGCATGGATAATATATACAAAAAATGTAATAAAATGCTTGGCACACCAAAATGCAAGGACTTTTGGATTTCTCCCAGACTAGATGCACTTCTTTATTTTATTTAATTTCAATTGGAACTATGAATTCTGTATGACCCAGAGATAAAATCAATATTTTTGTGTCTTTGGAATACAGTCATTTTATTTAACATATGTTGTGATAAATCACTTGATCTCACCAAGTCATTTGCATCTGTGGGGCTTGGATAATTGGTTAATTTAAAAGCATTTTTATGTTAATATTGTTGTTATATTGAATTTCTGTCATTCAGCCTGCCCTTTTGTATAATAGTTTGACAAATCAATATCCAGTTCTTGGGATTCACCAAAGGTAGAACCATCTTTTCCACCATAAGTCATTTATATGAGATTCATAATGACATCATAAAAATCCTGATTATTGTTGAGATAAAATAATACATGTAAACATAATTGTCCACAACAATTACAATTAAAGTCTTGGACTTGAAATGTATGATAAACACCATTCCCGAAGAATTTCCTTACTTCAACAGGTGGTGGAAGGCCATAACTGTCAAAATAATATTTGTCTCGACTATTATGAATGTAAACCCAATGAGAACCGTTCCCATTATTATCTTCTAAATTCATAATAATATTGTTTGTATTTTCAGACAACTTTTGTCATTCATCTCTCAGACAAATAACCACATTATTTTTAGTTTTTTTTGACAATATTCTATAATTGATGTTCTACAATTAATTGATGTATTCTTTTCAAATCCTTTAAACCACTCATCAATCAGTACTCATTTATTCATGAGAGATATAATCAATTACCCTTTTTAGTTAATTTTACACCAGCTTGTGCGATAGAAGAAAGCATATCTCAAACTAACAATCTCGCTTTATCAGGCAGGCTTTAAAGTTTTTCAACAAAATCTACAATTACACCAACACTTCCACTAATTTGTTTCTCTAACTCTTTGTTCTGTCTTTCCATCTCGTTTTTGAGCCTGGAGTTGAGCCTTCCTTTCATGAGCAGTTTTTACTGCTGTGGAAATACCACAGCGGTAAAACCTGGTGACACCTGACCTGGTGTCAGGTCAGGCCAGATTAGATCTGCAACTTGCTACAGGTATCATGTAAACCTGTACGAACCTGTTTATGCTCTGTTTATGCTCTGACTGAGGCGAGTGATCTCACCGTGAAGGATGCATTCTACGCCACGCTCGAGTCTGTGGTTGATCAGTGCCCCAGACGAGATACACTTCTAGTCTTGGGGGATTTCAATGCATCGACTGGAACTGAAAGGGATGGTTATGAGGTGTGTGTTGGTCCCCATGGGCCAGGAACTATGAACCAGAATTGCACTAAGTTCCTTGACTTTGCAAGAGGTCATGGACTTGGGGTGGCTGGTTCATGGTTTCAGCGCCCACAAGCTCATCGCTGGATTTGGTATTACAAAGGCTGGTAGTGTGGCAAAGGCGATTGACTATGTCCTCATTTATGGTCACTGGAGGATGATCCAGAACTGCAGGGTCTACCGGAGTGCTCAGTTCCTCAATACTGACCACCGGCTTGTTGTCGTAACTCTGAAGTTGCACCTGAAATCCAGGAGAATGGTACCATCCTCGCCTTGGTTGGATGTTGGCAACCTCAAGGATAAGAGGGTATCTGAGGAGTTTGCAAACAAGCTGAGTGGAGATTTAAGGAGTCTGGGTGCTTTGGGAGGTCCTGAAGAGTTGTGGAAGTGCCTTCAAGACCACCATCCTTGATGTTGCTGGTGGATGTCTTGGAACTCACTGTTGGGCAAAGAAGAATTTTGTCTCTTAAGGGACAATGGATACCATGGACCAGTCGCAGGGCCAGGCCGAATGGCAGAGCTGAGCTGTTCAGGGAGCTGAGGCGTAAAACTGTACGTGTGCTACGGGTGGACAAGGAGGCCTATGTGCGAGGAATCTGTGAGGGGGTAGAGCATCACCTGTGGTCAAGGGATTCTCATCCCGCTTTCAGGGGAATTCGCACATTTTGTTCATCCAAGCCCATCCCTCAGTGTACTGCAGTTAGAGCAGAGTGTGGTAGGCTCTTGACAGAGGAGTCCGAAGTGAAGGCCCGCTGGCCGGTTATTTTGAGGGGTTGTACCAGGCTGATCGACCAGCTGTCGAGTTGGATGTCAGGGGTGTTACAATCCCTGTTGCTGACCCTCAAATCAACTGTGGCTCACCTTCGCTTGTGGAAACACAGGCTGCGGTGAACCGGTTGAAATGGGGTAACGCTCCAGGGATCTGTGGCATCCATACTGAACTTCTCAAGGCTGATGGAAATGCTGTACTCCTGTCAATGCATGCAGTACTGTGCTCTGCCTGGAACACAGGCATCATCCCAACTGACTGGAAGAGGGGCCTTGTTGTCCCTCTCTGGAAAGGGAAGGGTGGTCGCCAAGATTGCAACAACTACCGAGGGGTGACGCTGCTCTCAGTGCCGGGCAAGGTCTTTGCTCGGATAATTCTTGACAGGATTTGCCACCATCTGCTTGAGCACCAGCGTCCAGAGCAGTCAGGCTTTACACCAAAGAGGTCAAAGATAGACTGTATCCGTGCTCTTTGGGTCCTCACCAAACGCAGACGAGAGTTTCGGCAGGGGTTGCTTGCAGCCTATCTTGATCTCTGTAATGCGTTCGATTCAGTGAATCGGAATGCCCTCTGGAGGATTATTGGTCTTCGTGGGGTGCAATCAAAACTGATCGATCTGATGTCTGAACTTGACTCTGGTGCTGAGAGTGCTATGAAGTGTGGTGGTACCATCTCTGACTTATTTCCAGTTGTTACTGGAGTTCGTCAGGGGTGTGTATTGGCCCCCACACTTTTCAGCACTTGTATGGACTAGATTCTTGGGAGGATGTCAGAGAGATCAAGCTGCGGTGCATCGTTTGGGAATGCCAAGATCTCTGACCTTGATTTCGCAGATGACGCAGTCATCTTTGCGGAGACTTTAGATATCCTTTTGGGGGCCCTCGAGGTGCTGAATGAGGAGTCGGAGCCACTGGAATTACAGGTTTCCTGGGTCCAAACTAAGATCCAGGCTTTCAATGACATCTTGGATGCTGCTGTCCTGTCTGTGCCTGTTTGTGGTGAGGATGTTGAGGTCATGGAGAAATTCACTTACCTTGGCAGTGATATTCATGTCTCTGCCGGCTGTGAGTCAGAGGGCAATAGACGTCTGGGTCGTGCCTGGGGAGTCATGGATTCACTGGATCATGGGGTGTGGCGCTGTCGGAAACTGTGCGGGAGGACGAAAGTCCGAGTCTTCAGGTCCTTGCTGCTTCCAGTCTTGCTCTGTGGATGTGAGACTTAGACTCTGACCAGGGATCTGAGACGTCGATGAAATTATTTTGATACCAGGTCTCTTCAGAGAATCCTTGGCTATCACTGGTCGGACTTTGTGTCCAACAAGTGGTTGCTGAGAGAGACTCAAATGAGATTTGTTACCTGCATAGTCCGTGAGCATCAGCTGCGGCTGTATGGACATGTGGCTCGTTTACCTGATGCTGATCCTGCTTACCAGATTCTCTCAGCGAGGGAGTTTCGTGAGTGGAGGATGCCAATGGGCTGACTACGAGCCTCGTGGTTGCAGCAGGCTGATCGGCATCTCAAGGAGATGGGGATGGGCCAGGCATCTGCCCGGTGGGATGGCCAGACACATGGAGGCCCCTGGAGTACCGGCGGAAAGTGGACGCAGCGACGCGCTGCTCTGGCGCATGCTCCCATACCTGACCTGAAATACCACCCGTCAAAGCTCCTGCCGCACCAAGACCTACCAATAAAAGAGGAAGGGATATAATAATTCCTCCATTTGTCTCCCTGACTGAATATTTCTTCAACATCGGTTTTGACATTTTAGTTTTCAGTGAGCCAGTATCGTTCAAGATTTTTACCTGTTCTCTTGTGAGCAAAACATCAACTCTTACAGCTGCTTTTCTCCTGAATTGTATATATGTAAACCAGACAAGGCTTTTGATTTTTCTATGCATAATTTTAGTTTATTATCCTGCGCCAACCAACGAAGTTGGCGGGGGATATGGAAATGGGTTCCGTCCGTCCGTCCGTCCGTCCATCCATCACATTTCATTTCCGGAGCTTAACTACAAATCCCCTCAAAATATATTTACGAAATTTGGTACACATATCAAGCAAGTGGTGAACTGGTGCCTTTTGATATTTAGAGATTTTGCCCAAAAACATTTCTGTCACTTTCCATGGAAACAAGTTGGGTATTAAGAAATAATTGAGGTAAACCTTTACTTCCAGAGCATAGTTGCAAAACGATTAACTATTTCTTTATGAAATTTGGTTCACACATCAAGAATGAATTGAACTGGTGAACTAGTGAACCTTTTGCTACTTGTCCTCATTTACTATGGTGGGGGATATCAAAGACTTTGTCTTCAACGGATGCTAGTTACCATTGCTTTCACACACCTTTTGGTAAGACTTGCAAGCTATGGCATCATCCTTTTTATCCCAATCAATTTCCAGTCTGTCTCGTGGATAAAATGTTTCATCCAGAGAAACCAGAAGTTGTTTCACCTTGGCATTATGACTCAATGCATTATTCTTAGCACTAGTATCATCTCCATCTGGTTTCTTAAAATTGAGCCATAACTATCGTGACTTTCCTTCTATAACACCCATATTCCACGTGTAAGTGGTTTGGTTCAGTTTAATGTGTTGACATCTTCTTTGAAGGTGTGATACATTTAGCAGTTTCTTTGAGTTAAGTCTTCCATTCAACATCTCTTCTGTCTTTAGATTAGGAGTATATTCACTAATATACGAACTCATTTCATCAATAACAAATTTATTCTGGGCAACAAAAGCATTAGCAACACCAAAAAGTAATCTATTTTCATTATCATTTATTTGCAGTGGAAATCCAATTTTAAGTCCATCCAGAACATTATCGTAATCAGAAAATCCCAATATAACTTTAAGGGGAACTGCCATGGTAAAATGGATCATCATAAAATGCCATGGATTTTACTTTTGGATCATCGTTATACATTCCCTTCCTTTGAGTATAACCAGGGTCTGTGTTTGTTCCTGTTTTAATATCAAAAATATAATATAATCTTAAACAGTTCCCTTTCCCATTCTATCACTAAATTAATATACCGTAAATTTCATAATTTCAGATGTAGCAAAGACATAATCAACCGCTTCAACTTCTTGTGTTCCAAAATACAAACGAACGTTATCAAGCATTTGCCAGAAGAAATTATTTATGAATGTGGCTTTTGTGTTTTGAGCAGCCTTAGTGAATGTAAATTTTCACAAGAAGAAACCATCAGCCAGATTCAATTAAGTTTGTTGATTATTTATTTCAAAACTTTTTGTTCCATTTGTATTCCAGTCCGTTCCTGTTATAGCATTCACGTTGAAGTAGTCTTCCTTATTAGTGGAGTTTGACATGATAATGGTATAATCCAAATCATAGATACTATCAATTGCTTCCATACTTGTATTTATTTAGGAAAAAAAATTAAAACTTTTGAAATCTCAACCCTTATATTTGGATTATTTTCTTTCTTTCTTGGGGAGACAATTGAGTTTTGCTTTTCTTAATTTCTTTGATTGCTTGTAATTTATGGGATTCCTTTTGAGCATCTTTTATACTTTTTATAGCACCCACAACGTTTCTCACAGCAGAAGCGGTTGAGCCTATTAGGTCTTGATGTTTAAGAATTGTTGAACCTATACTCATTAGAGTATCAATTATCCCAACTTTATTTCTAAATTGATGTCCTACACCCCATTGTCTCTTAGGTTTATCGTATCCTCTTCCAAGATACATGTTTTCACCCTTATTGTACAGTGAAAGGAACATCACATCCCCATCTCTATTAATTATTTTATATTTTCCCAACTCGTGTTTCCTCACAAATACCATTGCATTTATTTTTTGGAAAACTTCATGAATGTGAATTCTGATGGATATAATTTCTCCATTGAAGGAAATCATATGATTATCTGGACCGGTTATCCTAAAATTGACTCTGTATATGGTTTTTCCTAACACAGGTAGATATACAAGAGTTTTCGGCTCCATATTGAATTCATAACCAATTGGAGTGGATTATGCGCTGAATGAAAATATTGTATTTGTTCCTATTCCATTGTTATAAACACCATCGATCAAATCACAGTGAATTATAACCGAATTTATAACTGAGGATATTTGAATGACATTGTCACTGTAAAACGTTCCATTAGTTTCAATCTTTTTTGAGGAGAAACCCAATAACTCTCGAAATGAATTATCAATTGTGAAATGCACTGTCATTATTTTTAAGTTTAGTAGTTGATTTTGAAGTATTTTTGAATATCTATAACAACATATTTTGTTTCATCATCCTGTTCTTTCATAAGGCGAGCAATTTCGGAAGTTATTTGGGAAATCTCATATGCTCCAGGTGAAACTGTAATAGGTTGTGTCCGTTTCGTGGGTTATAACTAAACATCATTTTTCTCTGATATTAAACAGTGTATTATAAGTTTCCAAAGACAATAAAGATGCTTCGTATACTTTTGTGGGGTAAAGTTGTAGCGGGTATGGAAATTAAGTAGTGTGATCACTTATCGTGAAATTAAAACTCAGGATTGTGCGTCTCTTATTAATTAATATGGGTTAAATGTCTTTGTATTGACATTTATTAATTATTTTCATCTTCATTAACTGGTCTGCAATGGCTGATTCTTCATTAAAACAATTGTTTCCAGAATTCTTACTTCCAAACAGCAATAACAGTCTATTGACCGATTGTGATGGGACATTTGGAAGAAAGCAAACATATTGTGAAGATATACCTGAACTAAGCTTATTTAAAGCATATTATATTATTTCGGAAAATATGTCCAAAAAATCTGTCTGTCCAAAATTATCTGTCTAAAAAATATTTGTATCTATTGAATTTAGCTTGAATAAAATAAAAGTATTTGCATTATTTCTTATCAAGCGACAAGGGAGTTGAAAGTATGATTGGCGAAGACAAATACGATTACAAGAAGAATGTCTCCCTCTGGTGTAGAAGCTATCCATAACCGTTTGGTTTTTCTCATTTACACAATCATCAAATATAATAAGGTTCTTTTTTGAGTTATCCAAATCTTGGAGTGAAGGTATATCATCTGTATTATCACAAAGATTACAAGATACTGAAGGAGTGGTTTTCTTTTGCATTTTTGAGTAAAACAAAATAGTTTTATTATATCTTCAGTGTTATAACCATTTAGTTTGTTTTGAAGTTGAATTAAACTTATAATGTCTTCATTTTGAAGACCGGCATTAAAAGCTTGTGAGAGCAATTGATACTTGGGTTGAAAACTTGACTTTTTCAGCATCTTTAAGAGTGAACAAGTTTTTCCACATCTGCTTGAACCAACTATTAGACATCTTAATGAATTTGGTATCTTTTTATAGTTGTTAAATTTTATCTCACTTTCTCAGACAGGTAAAAATCATACATTTATACATTTAGAAAATAAATCATGAAATTTTTGACAAGTTTTTGAAACTCTATAGTTTATCCAAAGTTCAAGTTTAATTTCTAAATAATCCATTATTTTATTAATATAATATCTTGTGTTGACGTTTTCTTGAAAATGACAGTCATTGATAATATTGTTGTGGTTACCAAATTCGCAAACCACCATTCAGGTCCCTTAGGTGAGGTATCTCGGTAAGTGCATGTGTAGTTAGGCCCAAACCCGTTGTCTAGTGGGAATACATGTCATTTATGCGAGCTGCGACTCTTCAGGATAGCCGTTTTTCTTTTACTATCTTTATTTTGGACCAACCGCCATGATTACCACCACAACCACAACATCAACCACCAACCACAACGCCGCTTCACCACAACCGCCACGACCTTCACGTCACACCTCGCAGCCGTCGCATCGCCACCGTTCTTGCCCCGCTGTGGGTACCGGTGTTGGACTCGTGCAGGGCGCACGTTGAACAGCGTGTACAAAATCACGGATTTTGTGCTTCAAAAACGGATCAAAAACGACACACGCCCACTTTTTGCCGTCCAATCGGTGAGCGAGGGGCGATTTGGCCCCGCCTCCAGAACGATCGATATATGCAAATTTGTGGATCAAAAAGCCTTCACGCCCACTTTTTCTCGGGCCAATGGGGAGCGAGGTGAAAGGTCAAAGGGAGGGGGTCAAAGGCGAAGCGACGGGGGGGATAAAAGGACGGTGTTCGTCAGTCAGCAGAACGAGAAGGAGTCGGAGGGTGGAGAGTCGAGTGTGGAAGTCTGGAGCCCGAAGCCTGCAGTAGCTGGAGAAGCTGAAGAGAGTCGAACGAGGGGAGCCCAAAGAAGAGTCCAGGGTGGAGAGTCCAGAGGCGGAGAGGCGGCAGCGGCGAAGGCAGACGAGGGGGTGCTCGCGTCGGTGCCAGGAGCTGCACGCCCGAGGGAGGCCGGCAGCGCAACCTGGCCGAGGTGGAGACGCACACCAGGGATAATAAAGATCCTCTATACCCCGAGCATCAGCAACCCCCTCCTGTTTCCCCCCGCGCTGAGATAGTGCGACCAAGGGGGCCCCTTTTCCCACCCCCTGCCTGGCACTGTCCGCGAGGCCCGCGGAGTGAGGCGCCATCGCCGCTCCGCGTCTCATCACCAGACGGGTAGGCGCGACCCGGTCTCGGCCTCAGGCCCGCCTCATTCTTGAGGGTATTCTTTCCTTCGTTTTGGGTATGTGTTGTCGGCGCCGTCTGTGAAGTAGAATTGTATGTGTTGCCGTGTGCTCGGTAGTCGGTATTAGCTCTGCACTGTGTTTTCACTTTTATATTTGCTTTTTGTGTAAATGGAATTGTGTTTTCTTTTTTTGTGTGCATTTGGTGGAATTGTATTTGTGTGCTTCCCGTGTGCCGCGAATAAATGTGCTTTATTGTTGAACTGTTCTCCCGCTTCGCTTCGTCTTTTCCCCCATTGAACCCTCATCTTGCTTCACGTAAAGGGTTGGTAGTGGGCTGAATACGCCCGATAATTAATCGAACCGTCGAGGTCGACGATAACACCGCTCGGTTATTCTGATAGTACGGAACGGGTCGCTTAAGTGGCCCGTGTCCGAAGTCGACCTGCGGCGAGGTGCGATCGCCCGGTCTACCCTCCGCGTGGGTACTTAGGTAGGTCGAATTTGGCGAGCAACCCTATCCCACGCGGGGGCTGATTGGCTCGATCGCGGTGAGACCGAAAGGTCCACCCGTGACTGGTTCCCGGCGTTAGTCCGAGAGGGTCACGACTGGATTGTCCGTCCGGTGGGCGACGTGCCGCGATTCGAGTTACGTGGCCGTCAGCACGCCGGCGGGCGCGAAATCCGCAACAATATATACGAGCCGAAACCCTGTCACAGACGGATTATTTTCCATGAGCCCAATATGACAACCAGTGGCGGCTCTTGTAAGAGCCGGATCCCAGTCGATGTACTCCATAGCCTTAGCTAATGAGGCCTACAAAACGTCCATGTACACGACATTTTTGGTGTACACTACTCCTTGTGAGGAAGTCCCCTGAATTGTGCACGTGTCTACTTTGACGTACAAACACCATGTCAAAACTTCTCAGGTCACAGTACCGAGAAAAACGTGATGCGACCGCAAGGATGAGCACAAAATTGGTCCTTCAGTATTAATATATAGATGCTTCAGAGTTGAAGGTTGACTATTGCCACTATGTGCGATGCACTCTTACAGGTACGAAGTTTCTTTCAGTCCAGGTCACAGTACCGAGAAAAACGTGACACGACCACAAGGTGGAGCACAAAATTGGTCCTTCAGTATTAATATATAGATTATTAATCTGTGGAACATCAACCTAATTTTATCAATCTCTTCCATTGTTAGGAAAGGTATTATCACCCTCTTGCTTCATATTAATTTATCTTCTCAATCTTGTAAAGTAATTCATTTTGGGTGTAATTTGGAAATAATTATGAGACTTTATATTTTTGAGGTGAGTAATGAGAATATAGTCACAGAATGTACACTGTTTAAAAGCTTCTAACTCTATGTTTAATCCCATCCGTGAACACATTGGACAACTCACAAATTGATTTCACTCAGCAGATTCTCCTTCGAGTTCCTCAAAACATAAAGTTTCAGGATCTTGTATATCACTTGGATTTAGCATGTTGTTAATTTATAGAGTACGTTTTCTTTTAAAATAATTTAATCCTCCACTAAATCATATTTTCAAATCAGCTTATTTAAATGCTTCACCATCTTCATCGTCATTATTTATATCAGGGTATTCACTATTATGAGCATCTTCATCATCTATAAAACTACTTTCATAACAAGCATTTGAACATAAGCTGTCAGTATAAAAGCTGTCTTTTGGACCAAGTTCCTCACCAGCAAATTCATTAAAATCTTCAGACCTGTAATGGTTAATTTATTAAGGAAAAAACTTGCATTATAAATTCTATATTAACACTGTATCCATGTGGTAAAGTCTTAATTCCATTCTCCTATCTATATCTCTTATCATCAAATGCTCCCATGCTTTCTTATTTCTTTGTTCTGAATATATCTGATACTCATAACTTATAATACTATTCATTTTCCGATACTCTTCTTTCTTTAAAACGAAACAATCATAATAATGCTTGAAATTTATACTATATTTGATTACATTCTTCTTTAGCCCTTTCAACTTTTTATCACTTTTAGAACCACTATACTTGTAAGCACAAGACTTTGCTCTTAATCCGACAAATACACTCATTATCTCCCCCCTCCCCCACCCCCCAACACATGTTTAAGTTTTCCGTTAACTTTTTTTGTTTTTTGTCGAAAATACTCGATTATCTTTGTCATAATTGCTTTTGTCATAAATGTTTATGTCTTTCATCATATCCTCATAAACATCTTCTGTCTTGATATCCAATATAAAACTGTCTGTATCCATGCAAAGTAGATTAACTTTTTCATCATTGTTCTTCTTTAAGCTGTTGTAGAAATATAAATAGTCAAACATCAACAACTTGAACAAGTCAAGAACTGA
Source organism: Eptatretus burgeri (assembly GCF_056783735.1). Taxonomy (NCBI): domain Eukaryota; kingdom Metazoa; phylum Chordata; class Myxini; order Myxiniformes; family Myxinidae; genus Eptatretus; species Eptatretus burgeri. Next base: position 17,609,528 of record NC_140964.1, on the reverse strand, counting down.
TGTTCCTCCATGAATAGGTTTATCCATCACAATGCTTTCCTTCTCATATGAATAGCACAAAAGTTTTCAGGGAATGTCTCGACTCGTTTAAAGTTTGGTCTATTAATTAATTTTGATGCTTGTTTCCAAGATGTAGTAAGTCTTATGTTTTGTCTGTTTCTTACATTTTCCATTGTCTGCCAAATACAGCATTATTCATTAATTTATAGGTCTTTCTTGAAGTCGGTCTTAGCAACTGTTTGCATCTGAGTATTGAAGTCGATATATTTTTTTAACCAGTGTTTTTGCTTAAACTTTAGAACTCTGTGAATTTTCTTTGTTTCAATCCAGCTGATAGATATTGCTGCAGGTTTCTTTGGTGGAATACATAATAAGCTTTTTCATATAATGTAGTTAATAGCTTTTCTGTTGGTGTCCATGCTCGAGAATAGCAAGTAAGAAATGATTGTTGATCATCGCTGAACCATTGTTTTCTTGTTTTTTCTTTATCAGGAGCATATGGTACATCTTTGTGAGCATTGTGGAGTTCTTCAGGATACTTTAAATCCACTTCAAAGTAATAACCAACTTTTGCTTCATCCAATTCTTTCTGGGTAGATATAATGATATTTTTACCTCCACCACCAAAGGTGAAGGAAGTTATGTTTTCACCCCTTTCTGTCGATTTGCTTGTTTGTGTGCAGGATATCGCAAAAAGTTGTGAACAGGTTCGGAGTGCGATGAGGATGAACTGATTAGATTTTGGTGAAGATCCAGATCCGGATCCGGCTCCTAGAATTTCTTAAATGAATGGTGAGGTGATTCTTTATCATATTTATATAACAATGTTCATGATATAACCAATATTCATCATATTTATATTGGAAAAAAGATGATTTTCTCGGACCTATTGTGACGAATCTGGCAGCCATTTGCACACAAAGAGACAGCAGTCCCCGCAGTTCAGTTATTTCAATAAGTATGTGTTGATAGTCAGGGCCCCGTCCTTCTGTCTAATGGGTTAATTTCATGTGTGTGCTGCGGGTTTCTTTTATAGTCAGATTTTTTGGTTCACGAGTCAGTAAGTGACCACTATATTCATTATTGGTGTCTGTCTGTCTGTCTGTCCCGAGCATAGCTCCGTGGGTTTTGATCCGATCCTGATAAAATTTGGGTGGGAGGTTTATATCATGATCTAGTTGTGTTTTCCTGAGAATGGGCATGCTGCGCCGATTATGGGCAGAGCCACGCCCAAAAAACGTGTTTTTAGGGGGTAGCCAATTTCAAGTTACATCTTCTCTGAGGGGGTTTGTCGAATCTGGCAGGGGTTTCGGTATTTGGTTAGCCCAATGGCACCTGCATAGCCCCACGGAGCTCGATTTTTCATTTTCATCCCAAGGTCAAGGTCACAAGGTCACAAACTTAGAAAATTGCGAATTTTGACATAAAAATCATATGACCACCCAAACTTTGAGAGCTAGGATGACAATATTTTTTATGCATAATCTTGAGGTCATTCCCCACCTAAAGTCTTGAAACCATGTTGCTGTATCTTGAACACCTTGCCTGTGGCGCCCCCTTCAAGTTTGTTTTTACGCTGATTTCATCAAAGTATGGATAATCCGAGGAGTGCGAAATGCCATATAGTCTATATGATGTTATATTGTTTCTGGAATGTTCCAGAGGAAGTTTTGCACCAAAGGTCATAATCATTGACCTTTGACCTTTAAAGTTCACAAAGGTCAAATTTTGAAAGTTGTGGGAATTGAACCGGGTTTTCGACCTTCTTCGATGAACTAACTCCAATAAGCAATAGCACGTATCCTGTTTCCTTATTTAATGTCCACAACATTGTTTTGTGACCTTTAAAGGTTATGCAAAGGTCAAATTTTGAAAGTTGTTGAACGAAACCGGGTTTTCGACATTTTGCAGCTAATAACCTGTCACTCGTACCACATCATGTTGATCATTTTTATAACTTGGTCAAGCATTATCACATTGTCTCATCCTTGACTTCTGAAACAATCTACATCGTCAAATACCGCTCGTGAACCATTGCCGTCTCCAGACTTGTTACATCTTTAAATCTTCCTCCCAAACCAATCAAACCTTCGCGCACTGACAACATCATCCACTAGTTTTTGGCTGAAGGCGTGGGCGGAGCTTGCATTGCCTCAGATCCAGGCTCCGCTCTGAAGAAGGGCATGGAGCATTTCCTCCAGCCAATGGACGGGGAGCGAGAAAATCTGAGGCGCTCCAGCCAATGGGAGGCCAGAAGGCCAGAAACTACTACAGAGCCTCTTCGGGGGGTGGGCCACCGAGATGCCCTGACACACCCCCCGACACGCCCCTGTCCAATCCAGAAACGAGTTACCACAGGGTGGCCCCGCCCAGCCAGATGGAATGTTCGCCACCGTCGTCGAGAGGAGAGTGAGGAGTCATCGTGGCCATTGCTCTGTGTGTGCGTCGGAGCAGTGATCGTGTCCATTGCTTTGGTCTGTCGTCATGGTCATCCGCGATCGTGGTCTGCGGTCTTTGGTTGGGAACCTCATGGTGGTGGTGGTTGAGCAGCCAGGATCGTGGGCTCGTGGGCTCGTGGATTTCGGGTCATGGGTTCGAGTCCCACCCTGGTGGGTTTGAGTCGGTGTGATCACATGAGGTGGAAAGGTACCCGGCCAGGCTCTGTTCCCCCAGCTCGCCTTCCCTAACGAGCCGAAGGGTCCAATAAAGACCCGACAGGGTCCATTTCGTGTGTGTGTGTGTGTGTGTGTGTGTGTGTGCGTGTGCGTGTTCCGTGTGCGTGTGCGTGTGCGTGTGCGTGTGCGTGTGTGTGTGTGTGTGTGTGTGTGGTGCCAGTCTGTTAGGTAGTATTGCTTAAGTGTTTTCTTTTCATTATACATTGCATTTTATTCGGTTGTAACTCTGCTCTGTCTCCCTTCCCGATTATTGCCCCCATTATAAATAAACCCCCCAATTGTTAAATGTTCCAGTTCGTTGCCCGTGTTTTCTTTCATTGACACAGCACAGTGCGGGCTTGAGAAATAGTGAGGCCGTCGGTGCCGTAAGTTGTCATTGGGTCCGACGGACTTTGGTAATACCGCTCGGTTACACTGGACCGGGGTCGCTAGAGCGACCCGGTTCGACAGGGTCCGTTGAGGGTGTGACTTCCCTGGTAATTTGACGACGTGGGTTCTTAGGTATATTGACATTTGGCTATTAACCCAACCCCACGCCATCAGAGAATTGGCAAGCGTGGTCCTTAAGTGACCAGTGACCTTCGGAGTTGTCCGAGAGTAACGACCTAAATTCCGGGTGTTCGGTGGGAGACGGCTCTACTGCTCCACCTGGCGGCCGTTTCTCGCCACCGACCCCGGCCCACAACACTATTTATATCTATACCATTGTCTTTAAAATAATTTCTTCATGGTGAAATCTATTACTGATTTATAGATACTTTTATGTTTCAAATAAAATCTTGGTGAAATCTTTTTTGGGTTATATGTTATTTTTTGGTGTTTAAAATAATATTTTGTTCGTGTTTCAAAATGAAATCATAAAAGGCTACCAATAAATATTTGTTGGGTTTGTTGTTGATGAAAACACCTTCTTTTCTTTTAACTTCCATCATCGTTGAGAATGTTGATAAATCATATGTTGGGGTTTTGTTCTTGGGCTAAATCTCTTTGTTGAGTTGAGACAAAATGTTAAACCTCTCTCAGTGTTCTGCTCTGAGCTCCTCCTGAACCACATATCATTTTAAGATTGTAGTAAATTATTTTTCTATTGTTTTCTTGAGATCCATTCAATCATTTTAAACCTCACAGTATGTGTGCTTTTTATTTAGGTTGTCTTGGTTATTCCTTTGATGATACTTTTTTGAAACTGTCCACTTTCATTATGTTTCCCATTTAAATTCCAAGGTTGTGATTTTCTCCACTCTTTGGTTTGGTTTTTGCTTGGCTCTACTTTTCCAGAGTTTTTAGGTCATTCATATAGAAGTAATTTAGCTTAAACTGATTTTTTAATGGATGAGATATCTGAAATCCATCATTTTAAATATAAAGTTTTACAGCACAAGGGAGTAATATTCAAAGGTAGGGATATAAAGGGAAGGAATCTCTGTTCAAATTGGTAGAGAGGGTAGAGAGTGGGTGGTCAGGGGTGAGTGGTGGGGGGTAAAATAAAATAGGGGGGTAAAAAAGAAATAAAAAAAAATAAAAAAATGAAGTTTTTGATGCAGAGTCGAGGCTCATCGAAGAGCATGGTCCCAGAAATAATTTCAAGTGGAGAAGCTGGTGTAGGATGAGTGTAAGAGGTGCCGGAGGAGATCTGTTTGTGAGAAAAAATGTACTATTTATTGACAGGGTCAAATAGTTTTACCCTGAGTTAAACATTAAAGTCAGTGGGGCAAATGTGATAATCGTAGAACCAACTAAATTCCCCGACTCATTCCAGACCTGTACCAAGGCCTGCTGCAGTTGGGCCAACATTGGCGGCTGATTTTTGAAGACTGCATAATCATTGTTCCATTTCATCCCACACATGTTCTATGGGAGAAATATCAGGCAAAACAGCTGGCCCACATGCCACACCGACACACCACACACACCTGGGGAGTGGAGTGGAAGGGGAGGGGTCTGGGAAGGGAAAGGGTGGGATGAGGGTGGGGGCACACTTTTCCCTAATTTTATTGATTTTTTTTCTTCCAATTTAGTAAATGGTAAATAAAATCAACCCACATCCTTGCACACACGAAAGCAACACTTACTGCAAACATACAAAAGCCATTTCCATCACTTCACCGCAATTTAATGCATTCCCACTTACAAATGGAATCTCACCATTCACATCTATATAACAGATATACTCGCTTTTTGAAATAAATGTATATAATGCATCTACATTTATCAATTCTGAGCACATCAGTAACTTCAAATATTGTGGAAGTGTGTGCTGATAGTGTCCTCCAGGGGGAGTTAAGTTCACAGGTTTGGAGGGAAGAGAGCTCACAAAGAGCTTTTGTTGATGTGAGCGAAGGTGTGTTGCCAAATGGTTAAATGCTTTACTCAAATGCTTGAATGTGGTCAAATGAGTTTTTAAACATGCTGTCTCTTGGCACAGGTGCAAAAAGGTTGAGCAAGTTGAGTGAAAAAGTTGCCCCAGGCCAAATTTGAAAGAAGAGCTCAGGTGTACAATTTAAAACGTTTCACTCATTTGTGTGAAACTCATTTGTGGATAAAATCACAAGCTGGTCCAACACTTGGAACATGTCTTTCAATCCTGACAAATCTCACATTCTCATGATGTCTCTCCAAAGGAACCATCTGGAACCCCCCCCCCCATATACTTTCTCAACAATCCTCGTGAAGCAGTCCTTTCAATCAAGATTCTGGGTCTCACGATCTGATATGATCGTTCCTGGGAAAGCCACATTTCCAAGCTGGCCTCCAAAGCCGGTTGGCGACTGGGCATCCTCCATCGTGCAAAGTCCTTCCTTGGCACACCTGAGCTGAACACGTACAAAGCTTTCGTCCACCGCATGATGGAGTACTGCTCTCGTCTCTGGGTCGGTGCTCCCGCCTCACCTTTCTCGGCTTCACGCTGTGGAAACCAAGGCATTTACGATTATTGGTATCTCTGGAGATGAGGCTGAGTCTTTGGGTCTCCCACTCTCTCACCACAGGCAGGTCGGTGGTCTTTGTTTTCTACTGTCTCCTTTCCAGCCTTACTCCCCCCACCCCCCAACTTCCTTGTCTGCGCTATGTCCCTCCTATATTTATGCAGGGCACTGATGGTCTGCCCGCAACCCCCTTCTGATAAAACTACCAATATCAAGAATCACTGCTCACCTTCACTCTTTCATTCCTCGTTTTCCTGCCTTTGGAATAAACTCCCACACTCACTTCAACCCCACTCTTTCCTCCAGGTCTTCCCTCTAACAGCTGTTCACCACAAGCTCTTCTCTACCCCTCATCCAAAACCATGCGTTTTATACCCCTATTAATGCACCCCAAACCCACCTCCTTCAAATTCCCTGCTTTTCTTTCTGAAAGTCCCTGTCGTGGAAGAACCTGAAAGTCCCTGCAGTGTCTATCTTGTTTACCCCACCCCTTCCCTCACCCTTCCACAGATGTCCTAATGTCTCTGTTCCCCACTGTTTTGTCCTTCCCTCTCCTGCCCCTCTTGTCTCCTGCTCCCTTTGTTATGTTCTGTGTGTTAACTCTCATACGAGCCTCGACATTGCATACAAAACAATTGATAAAAAAAACATTGGCATGAATTCAAGTTCCTGAAAGCAATCAACTTCCAACACCGAGTTTTATTCAAAGCAAGGAAGGAAAAATATTTAATTAATTTGAAGTGCAATGGCAAACCAACCAGTATAACCAAGTTATTATGCATAGATATGTACAAATCACTCACCTGTCAGAGTTTCTGGAACCTTTATTAATTATTCGAGATGGGTGGGAGTGAATCTTTAACCACAAGGCAAACTGAAGCCTGTTTGAATGTCTTTCTGGAGCTGAAAATTCACACGAGTTGCTTTCGAGATAGGTGGGAATGAATCTTTAACCACAAAGCAAACTGAAGACTGTTCGAATGTCTTTCTTGAGCTGAAAATACACACAAGTTGCTTTTATGAACAGAATTCTCACCAAAGCTATGATGAATATTAATGGGAATATTAATATTCATCATTTAATAGCCCCCCCACCACCAGATTTGAATATTACTAATTAAATTAAATAGGTTGCAGCTGTCGGATGGCATTTATTTGAGTGGGAACAAAAACTCAAACCTGAATGGGGAAAACATGTCAGTTTCTGCAGAAAAGCCATTCAAAAAGTCCTCAACCAAATCCATGAACTCACTCTGAATTTCACGAAAAACATCATTTTTGTTGATGAATTCTGCAAGGGCATCTTGTGAAAATGAGGATATACATGACTTCATCTTCATACAACAGAGTTTTTTTGTATACCATTACAATTAAAAATAAATGAAATTTTACCTCGACATGATCGATACCTGAATTCACTCGATGATGGTGGATGTGGTGGAGATTTCCACAAAAGAGAAAAAACCCTTTATAATTTAACACACAATTTATTATACAAAAGCACATGCATGTTGAAATACAAGCTTGTCTCAAGAGTCCAAGCAGATCTCTGACTGAGCAAGAATACACGGCCTTTCATATGATTGATATATACACGGCCATATAAGGTATTTGAGGAGTCAGAACATCACAGGGCACATGGTTAATTGATACCAGACGACAAGAAAGCTTTGTTTTCTATTTGCTTAAAAGGATGTATATATATATATATATATATATATATATATATATATATATATATATATATATATATATATATATATATATATATATATATAGATACATATGTATATATAAATATGTATATGTAAATATATATGTATATACAGTAGACTACGCGCAAGTCGGCAGTGTGTAACTCGTTACTTCGCCTACGTCGGCAGCGTCAAAAAGTCCCGAATTTATCTAATGGTAAATCCCTTTGAATAAAGTCTGTAAGTCGTCATCTCTAAGTCGTCACTTCGTCTAATTCCTCAGATGTTGTCCGTTCCCGCGTAATGGAAACTCAAGTAAATTACCATGCCGAACTCGTCACAGGGAACTGCTGCCTCGTGAGAAGCCCGATTTCATGGAATCGTGATGCGCACTCATTGGTGTAACCGCCAGTAATAGACTATTTATAACTGCCCTGTATTCAGCTCAGTCAGCGACCACGGTGCGCCGTCCCACAGTTCATCTGTAGAGGTAGACAGGCTGTGCAATGCAGTCTCTGGCGAAGGAGTAAAGGATCGATAGAGCTTCATGTTGAAGTCCGATCATGGTTTTATATTGGCTTGTTTTGTACATCACCGCACTCACTTACACATAGGCATTGAGTGGTAGTCATCACCACGATGACTGTGTGTCATGTAATTTGTCGATGGTATTTGAGTTTTCATTCCATATGAAAACTCATTCCACATTCAATCCAATGAATGAATTCCAACAGCAATTCATTCCACATTTGTTGATTGTGATATATCATCACCGATGGCATACGAGTTGTCTTATAGTTGTTCGTTATCTTTACTTTTGATAAACCAGCTTAGACATTGTTGCGCCCTCTCACACATACGTGTCCAGGCCACGTGCGACTTCATCCTTCACCCCACAGTCATCATGAATGTACGCATACGCGTAAGTTGTCACTTTTTTCTCGGTCCCAATGGTGACGACTTACGAGTAATCTACTGTATATAGGCATACGTGTGTGTGTGTGTATATATATATATATATATATATATATATATATATATATATATATATATATATATATATATATATATATATATATATATATATATATTGTTGTGGTTACCAAATTCGCAAACCACCATTCAGGTCCCTTAGGTGAGGTATCTCGGTAAGTACATGTGTAGTTAGGCCCAAACCCGTTGTCTAGTGGGAATAAATGTTATTCATGCGTGCTGCGACTCTTCAGGATAGCCGTTTTTCTTTTACTATCTTTAATTTGGACCAACCGCCATTGTTACAACCACAACAACATCAACCACCCACCGCGGCGCCGCTTCACGTCACACCTCGCAACCGTCGCATCGCCACCGTTCTTGCGCCACTTGTGGGTACCGGTGTTGGACTCGTGCAGGGCGCGCGCCGAACAGCGTGTACAAAACCACGGATTTTCCACTTCAAAAACGGATCAAAAACGACACACGCCCACTTTTGTTCCGTCCAATCGGTGAGCGAGGGGCGATTTGGCCCCGCCTCCAGGGCGTTGGAGGGCGATCGATATATGCAAATTTATGGATCAAAAAGCATTCACGCCCACTTTTTCTCGGGCCAATGGGGAGCGAGGTGAAAGGTCGAAGGGAGGGGGTCAAAGCTGAGAGAGCGAAGCCACGGGGCTTATAAAAGCGACCGCGTTCGTCAGTCAAGTCGGAACAGAGAGTTAAGACTTCGCGGGCGGTGGAGTTGGCAAGAAGGAGCTGGTCGTCGTCGTGTGCGTTGGAGTCGGAGCGGAGGGGACGGAGCTGTGGAGAGGCGGCGAGGGCAGACGAGGGGTGCTCGCGTCGTGCAGGGAGCTGCACCCCAGGGAGGCCGACAGCGCGACCTGGCCGAGGTGGAGACGCTCGTCGCGGGACTCGAGGCAGAGTAGGAATCCTCTATACCCCGAGCATCAGCAACCCCCTCCTGTTTCCCCCCGCGCTGAGATAGTGCGACCATGGGGGCCCCTTTCCCACCCCCTACCAGACACTGCCCGCGAGGCCCGCGGAGTTGAGGCACCATCGCCGCTCCGCGTCTCATCACCAGACGGGTAGGCCCGACCCGGTCTCGGCCTCAGGCCCGCCTCATCTTTGAGGGTACTCTGTTCTTTTCCTTGGTTTTGGGTATGTGTTGGCGGCGCCGTCTGTGAAGTAAAATTGTATAAGTGTTGCCGTGTGCTCGCGTAATCGGTATTAGATCTGCATTGTCGCATTTGCTTTTTGTGTAAAAATTGCATTGTGTTTCTCTTCTTTTCTATGTGCTTTTGGTGGAATTGTATATGTGCGCTTTCCGTTCATCGCGAATAAATGTGCTTTGTGTTGAACTGTTTCCCGCTTCGCTTCGTCATTTCCTTCATTGAATCCTCATCTTGCTTCACGTAAAGGGTTGGTAGTGGGCTGAATACGCCCGATAATTAATCGAACCGTCGAGGTCGACGATAACACCGCTCGGTTATCCCGATAGTACGGAACGGGTCGCTTAAGTGGCCCGTGTCCGAAGTCGACCTGCGGCGAGGTGCGATCGCCCGGTCTACCCTCCGCGTGGGTACTTAGGTAGGTCGAATTTGGCGAGCAACCCTATCCCACGCGGGGGCTGATTGGCTCGATCGCGGTGAGACCGAAAGGTCCACCCGTGACTGGTTCCCGGCGTTAGTCCGAGAGGGTCACGACTGGATTGTCCGTCCGGTGGGCGACGTGCCGCGATTCGAGTTACGTGGCCGTCAGCACGCCGGCGGGCGCGAATCCGTAACACTGGTGTCAGGTCGTGCGATACAAATTCATCGCCCTCCTCGCGGCACTGGTATCGGAGAACAGGAAAACGGGCTCTCCTGTCTCCGGCTAAATTCACGGGAATCGGTCCAGGGGTGAGAGAAGCGACCCCCGATTCCCTCCAAATTACGAGCGAGCGAAATTAACCCTTCACGAGAAGCAAGATGGCGTCTCAAGGCGAGCAGGAGCCGGGGGTATTAGAAATGTATATGTGTAGTAATGTAGAATCCATGGTCCAGGATGGAATCCCCGAGCAGGAAATGTTGATTGTGCAGGAACACGGACTCGCCCAACTGAACCCAGAGCCCGAAATAGGTGCGGCAGCGGCCGCGGTGTATGACACCTCCCCCCCCCCTCTCCACCAAAACCCGCCGACCCTTGCCGAAACGGCTCACCCAAGCGCACCCGACATGGCCCAGCTATGCGCCATGCTGGCGGCAATGACAAATGAAATGAAAAACGAAATGAAAGGCATGAACAAGCAAATAAGCGGAATGGAAGCAAACATGAAGGAAGAAATGAAAAAGCTCCGGGGTGAGACGCAGAACATGGGCCGATGCCTGCAGGCGGGCATGAAGGCCGTGACCAGGGAGCTGGGAATGGCGACTCCACGTGTGGGACCAAACGAGCTGGAAGGGGGCGCAGCGGCTGACAGGCCCGCGGTGGAGGCGGGTAAGGAAAAAGTAATTCGGGAGACAAGAGACGAGGTGAAAGTAATTGCGAGGGAGAGAAAAGAACAATTAATACGGAGAGCAAGGATGAGGTACGCGGAGATCGTGAAAGAGCAAGGAGTGAAAAACAGGGAAGGACGGGAGCGACTTAAAGAGAAAGCAAGGTTGACCTACATAAAGATAAGGGAAAGACGCCAGAAAGAAGCGGAGACGAAGAGACAGGAGGGGACAACAGAAACTTATAAATGTATCGAGACACGGGAGACAAAAAAAATAGAAAGACTGCATGATAATGACAAGGTAAGGGACGCACACACACACACGGAGGTAGTGGAGGATAATGGGGGTGAGCTCGCGGAGCGTGTTGGGACCCAGTGCGAGCACCTGGGTGGCCTCCTCCAGGAACGAGGGGAGGGAGTATGCCCCCTTGAGGCGAGTCACGACCAGGTGAGTTCGGTCGTGCTTTGCGAGGTCGAGGGGAGGAGTGCTGTGGACGGGTGCACGGAGAGCTTGGGGGGTATAGAGGCCCTGGAGACCCTTGTGGGGACACGAATCCCCAGTGTGGTTGTCCCTGTGTGTGTGGTGCAAGGTGTGAGTGCGGCACCGTGTGTGGAAGCGACCCCGTGTGTGAGTGGTATGGTGGCGATGGTGCCGGAGTGTGTGCTTCCCAGCACGCCGTGTGTGGATGAGGCACCGTGTGTGGAAGAGGCCGTGGGTGTGAGTGAAACGGCCTGTATGAGTGAGGCACCGCGCGTGAGTTCCCCCGCGTGTGTGAGTGAGGCACGGAGTGTGGATGAGGCACCGCGGGTGAGTGCCCCCGCGTGTGTAAGTAGTATGGTTTGTGTGAGTGGTGAGGCACGCGTGAATGAACGGCCGTGTGCAAGGTCGCTGTGTGCAAGGGAGACCGTGTGTGAGAGAGAGCGGTATGTGAGGGAGATGTCGGTTGGCATGCGGGAGCACGCAGCCGCGTCTCCCGGTGTGAATGTGATGGAGTGGACTGTGTGCGTCGTAACACGCAGGTGTGCGTGGGTTGAAGGGCGACGACGAAGGCGACAGAAGAAAGAAAGCCGAGTAGCGGCTGTAGTTGTTTCGGGGACCGTGCCGGGTTCACCCAGCAGTGAGCACGCGGTCCGTGCTGTGCAACGCACGAGACCACCACGTGCTCGCTTGCGAGAGTGAAGTCCCGGTCCGGAAACGCACGCGGTGGATTTGCCGATCCTGCGGACGGACAAAGTTGAGGCAGGTAAATGGATTTGGACCGGACGGGTTCTCCACGCGATCGTGTGTGTTAAGCTCCAACGGGCAAAGCACGTGTTCGCGTGGGGAACCCCTCGAGACGTGGGGCTTGTGTTTTTTTTATGCGCACGGTGACGTCATGGCTGCACGTGGGGTTGGAATCCGGCAGGAGGGGTATCTCTGCCGGATGGGACCGTCCAAGGAGGGACGAGGAACACGTGCAGCTGCATGACGTCACGGGCAGGTGCAAAGTGCGCGAGCTCTGAGTTGCCGCGCTGGTGCTGCGCGTGTAAAGAAAAAAAAAAAAGCAAGCCTCACTTTCGGGTGCACAGGATTCCTGGGCAAGGGGTGAAAGACCCCCTTACCGGGGCACAGGATGGAAACTAGTTAGGGGGAAGGGTTAGCTTAGCTAGACCGACTCCATGGGGCAGGGGTAAGTCCTCATGGAGTCCGTGGAATGGATTAGTTAGAGGGATTGTAGCCAGATTTAGGTTGGGAAATAAAATGGGATTATTTTGGAGACAGAGACAGACTTTGGATGTGTAGAGGGGACGTAGTTTAGCTACGTAGTGTTAAAAGGAACGTGCTACTAGTTTAAGGGACGACGTGGGAGCACGAGTTAGTTAGGGGAGGTAGTTAGGAGGATGGCAGAGTTCAGCGGTGTGTGTGTTGAAGAGTTGGTGAGTTGTGAGGTGAGCACTTGTTGAGTGAGTGAGGCCAGCGGGTCTGTGTGAATGGAGTGAATGGGGAATGCATGGTGCGATGAGTGATTGGGGGGAGGAGTGACTCCCGCCCAAGGGACCCCGGGGTCAGTGTAGCGTGAGTTAGCTGGGTTAGTCAAATTGAAAAATGGAGGTCGTTTTGTTGTTGGTGGGAAAGTAGGCTCGAGACCCATTTGGAGGGGTGCAGGAGCCCTGTTGACGGGCTTGGGAGCGTGGCTGCGAAAGGTGAGTATCGCTGAGTGGGTACCCCGGGCACCAGGCTAGTCGGCCGCGGTAGGCCAAGGGCCCATGGGGGGCCGGGATAGCGTAGTGGGCAAGGGTGCGCCTGCTTGGTGCGGGGGCCCGGGGCGCCATTAGCCGCGTGGGCAGTGTTGTGGGCAAGGGTGACCCTCGGAAAGGGGCCTGGGAAGCCAGCCTGCCACGTGTGCGTTTCAGGGGAGGTGCCATGGGGGGCACTCCCCGGTGTTAGGGAGCTGGTAGGCTCGGAGGCAGTGTAGTGCCCGGGGGTGCCATAGCGGGAGATTCGGCAGAGGGTCGTGCCTGCCAAAGGGAGCCACGTGTCCCAGCCAGGAGACCGTGTGAGGGCACGGAGAGAAAATTGGGGGGCGAGGCCCGAAATTGTGAGGACACCAACACAGGCGACGGGAATCTGGGTTGTTAGAACCAATAGTTTAAGCGAGAGGCGCTTGTTGAAAGCCCCGGGGTAGTTTAACAGTTAAATGGTTAGGGTAGATTAGGAGATGTACCCCTCCGCACCATCCATCCCCTCGCTGTCGTTGTGGGCCGCTGGACCCACTTTGGTTATAGATTGCTGAACTGTGGGGAGGCCATTCTGAGGCTTGAGTTGGGCCTCGACACAGGACGTTAGCTCTCCCTTATTCCCCTCCGGGAAGGGAACGTAGGGGTTGGGAGTAGGCTAGGTGACAGGATAGGTTAGCCGAACAAGGACGATAAAGGGGGTTAGGGGACGATTTATAGTGGGGAAGTAAAAATAAAAACAACAAAAAAATAAGTTGGGGCTAAATTGGGGTTTGACAAATTAAGGGAGTGGGTATGTACAGTGACAGGCAAAGGCGATAGGTGGGAGGGAGACAGGTAGGGAGGTCCGAGCCCGCCTTCCAAGTGGCCAGCACCACCGCACTCCCTCCACCAACCTCCACTGAACGGCAAGAGCTGGCCAACTTCATCAGCTGGCCGTGTTTTGCTTCAAGGCCTGTGCCGGCCACTTCATCTGCTGGCTACCTTTCTTCAAGGCCTGTGCTGGCCAGTTCATCTGCCGGCTGTGTTTGCCTGCAGCGGCCTTCTTCTGCGGGCTGTGTTTGCCTGCTGCCTTTGCCATGCCATGCCCACTGCCCATGTTCACCAGCCCCGTTCAATTTTTGCTTTGCCCCCCCCTGTTCATTGCCATGTGCGCCAGGATCAAGGCAACAGTTTGCAAGCTGCGAGAACTGCCCTGTTGGCAGCTACAACACGGGCCTGCAGTGGCGGCCCGTGCACCGTGTTTGTGTTCATCCATCCATTCGTTGTGTTCATTGCGTGTGCCACTTGAGCTGGCACGGAGACTGCGTTTGTGCAGCCCATCCACCATTGTGGTTCACTGCGTTCAGTTCAAAAGGGAAGGCCTTGGACTGCGTGTGAGCAGCCAGCCACGTTCCCTGTCACCTGCATTGTTTGAGCCAGAGACTGCATGCGGGCAGCCTGGCTCCCTGCTAACTGCTTTCTTTTTGCAGAGTTCAATGATCCTGGGCCATGGTTTAGTGTAAAATTTGTAAGTTAAGGTTAAGATGTACTGTACATATGAGTGCGCCCCCGGCATGTCTGTCCTAGCGCCGGCAATTTTATTTAAGTCGTCCGTGTGAGTGAGTTTGTTTAGGTAGTTACGCAGCCCTCAGGTTATTTATTTTGGGGACACGAATACCAAGAATGTCGCACTCAGGGATCCGTAGGTAAAATGTACTAGGGGAAAACTACACATGATGGCACACGAAAATTTGACGACTCGGGACGAGTCTGTAAAAAGGGGAGGGGGTAGTGTTGTGGTTACCAAATTCGCAAACCACCATTCAGGTCCCTTAGGTGAGGTATCTCGGTAAGTACATGTGTAGTTAGGCCCAAACCCGTTGTCTCGTGGGAATAAATGTTATTCATGTGTGCTGCGACTCTTCAGGATAGCCGTTTTTCTTTTACTATCTTTAATTTGGACCAACCGCCATTGTTACAACCACAACAACATCAACCACCCACCGCGGCGCCGCTTCACATCACACCTCGCAACCGTCGCATCGCCACCGTTCTTGCGCCGCTTGTGGGTACTGGTGTTGGACTCGTGCAGGGCGCGCGCCGAACAGCGTGTACAAAACCACGGATTTTCCACTTCAAAAACGGATCAAAAACGACACACGCCCACTTTTGTTCCGTCCAATCGGTGAGCGAGGGGCGATTTGGCCCCGCCTCCAGGGCGTTGGAGGGCGATCGATATATGCAAATTTATGGATCAAAAAGCATTCACGCCCACTTTTTCTCGGGCCAATGGGGAGCGAGGTGAAAGGTCGAAGGGAGGGGGTCAAAGCTGAGAGAGTGAAGCCACGGGGCTTATAAAAGCGACCGCGTTCGTCAGTCAAGTCGGAACAGAGAGTTAAGACTTCGCGGGCGGTGGAGTTGGCAAGAAGGAGCTGGTCGTCGTCGTGTGCGTTGGAGTCGGAGCGGAGGGGATGGAGCTGTGGAGAGGCGGCGAGGGCAGACGAGGGGTGCTCGCGTCGTGCTCGGAGCTGCACCCCAGGGAGGCCGACAGCGCGACCTGGCCGAGGTGGAGACGCTCGTCGCGGGACTCGAGGCAGAGTAGGAATCCTCTATACCCCGAGCACCAGCAACCCCCTCCTGTTTCCCCCCGCGCTGAGATCGTGCGACCAAGGGGGCCCCTTTCCCACCCCCTACCAGACACTGTCCGCGAGGCCCGCGGAGTTGGGGCGCCACCGCCACTTTGCGTCTCATCATCAGACGGGTAGGCCCGACGCGGTCTCGGCCCCAGGCCCGCCTCATCTTTGAGGGTACTCTGTTCTTTTCCTTGGTTTTGGGTATGTGTTGTCGGCGCCGTCTGTGAAGTAAAATTGTATAAGTGTTGCCGTGTGCTCGCGTAATCGGTATTAGATCTGCATTGTCGCATTTGCTTTTTGTGTAAAAATTGCATTGTGTTTCTCTTCTTTTCTATGTGCTTTTGGTGGAATTGTATATGTGCGCTTTCCGTTCATCGCGAATAAATGTGCTTTGTGTTGAACTGTTTCCCGCTTCGCTTCGTCATTTCCTTCATTGAATCCTCATCTTGCTTCACGTAAAGGGTTGGTAGTGGGCTGAATACGCCCGTTAATTAATCGAACCGTCGAGGTCGACGATAACACCGCTCGGTTATCCCGATAGTACGGAACGGGTCGCTTAAGTGGCCCGTGTCCGAAGTCGACCTGCGGCGAGGTGCGATCGCCCGGTCTACCCTCCGCGTGGGTACTTAGGTAGGTCGAATTTGGCGAGCAACCCTATCCCACGCGGGGGCTGATTGGCTCGATCGCGGTGAGACCGAAAGGTCCACCCGTGACTGGTTCCCGGCGTTAGTCCGAGAGGGTCACGACTGGATTGTCCGTCCGGTGGGCGACGTGCCGCGATTCGAGTTACGTGGCCGTCAGCACGCCGGCGGGCGCGAATCCGTAACAATATATCGAGAAAGAGAGAGAGAGAGATAGAGATAGAGATAGAGATAGAGATAGAGATAGAGATAGAGATAGAGATAGAGATATATATATATATATATATATATATATATATATATATATATATATATATATATATATATATATATATATATATATATATTGTTGTGAATCTGGAAGCCATCAGTACACAACATACAGGTCCTATAGATCAGTAATGTCGTAAAGGCCCAGTCACACCTTGACGATTTAGCCAGCTTATGCCGATTTTTGAAAAATTTGTCTGAAACGCTGGCACACATCAAATACATTATGGGTAAGTTTTGGAAACATTGAGAGCACGCTGAAAAACACTGCCATACGCCGTAGTACGCTGGCTTTCATCGTTGTACTTTGCGGTTGTCCTCAAATTTTAGCATGCTTGAAATTTGTTAGACTTATGCCAGCGTATAACTCATGAGTTCCGCAATGCTGGCCATAAGTTGTAGGCACGTTATGCGATCATTGACACACGTTACTTGTAAGTTAATCATAAGTCGAAACATGTCGAGGTAATGTTTAGCGTACCTGAAACTTATTTCTAACCTATGAGTAATGTGTTGTAGGCACGTTCCGCGATCGTTGACACACGTCGACACACGTTACTTGTAAGTTACTCATAAGTCGAAACACGTCAATGTAAGGGTTAGCATCAGTGTTCCAGACTCCCTGTTTTGTTTTTTTTTCTTTTTTCTTTTCTTCGGTATGACGGTGATGTTGACACTTCAATTTCCAGTGCAGTTATGATTTAAATCGTTGAGCTGCAGCCTATTAGTTATATTATATTATATTATAACCACACTCGAAATCGATGTGTCAACATCACCGTCATACCAAAGAAAAGAAGAAAAAAAACAGGGGGTCTGGAACACTGACGCTAACCATTACATTGACGTGTTTCGACTTATGAGTAACTTACAAGTAACTTTTGGCGACGTGTGTCAACGATCGCATATCGTGCATACAATTTATTCCCATCGCATGCGGAACGTGTGAGGCATACGGCAAGTACGTCGTAAAATGTTTAACACGTTTAAAAGTACAAGACCTACTCCACTTACTATGATGTATCATAGCGTACTTTAGCGTTCTATTCACGTATACCAAACTTACCCATACCGTATTCGACGTGCGCCAGCATTTTTGATGCATTTTTCAGAGGTCGGCATACGCTAGCAAGATCGCCAAGGTGTGACTGCGATGTTGACACTTCCATTTCTGCGGCGGTTATGATTCGAATCATTGTGCGGCAGCCTTTTAATAGGCGACGTCACGTGATCGTCGGCGATACGTGCAGCGCGCTATGCATAAGTTAGACTATCGTTGGGCAT
>NC_140964.1:17559260-17584260 GCF_056783735.1 Eptatretus burgeri | reverse complement strand
ACTTGGACTTTCGTCCTCCTGCACAGGTACCGGCAGCGCCACACCCCATGATCCAATGAATCTATGACTCCCCATGCCCGACCCAGACGTCTATTGACCTCTGACTCACAGCCAGCAGAGACATGAATATCACTGCCAAGGTAAGTGAATCTCTCCACGACCTCAACATCCTCACCACCAACAGACACAGACAGGACAGCAACATCAAAGATGTCACCGAAAGCCTGGATCTTAGTTTTGACACAAGAAACCCGTAATCCCAGCGGCTCCGACTCCTCATTCAGCACCTTGAGAGCCCCCAAAAGGATATCTAAAGTCTCCGCAAAGATGACTGCATCATCTGCGAAATCAAGGTCCGAGATCTTGACATTCCCAAACGATGCACCGCAACTTGATCTCTCCGACATCCTCCCTAAAATCCAGTCCATACAAGTGCTTAAAAGTGTGGGGCCAGTACACACCCCTGACGAACTCCAGTAACAACGGAAAATAAGTCAGAGATGGTACCACCACACTTCACAGCACTCTCAGTACCAGAGTAGAGTTCAGACATCAGATCGATCAGTTTTGGTGGCACCCCACGAAGACCAAGAATCCTCCAGAGGACATACCGATTCACTGAATCAAACGTTTTACAGAGATCAACATAGGCTGCAAGCAGCCCCTGCCGAAACTCTTGTCTGCATTCGGTGAGGACATGAAGAGCAAGGATACGGTCAATCGTTGACCTCTTTGGTGTAAAGCCTGACTGCTCTGGACGCTGCTGCTCAAGCAGATGGTGGCGAACCCTATCAAGAATTATCCGAGCAAAGACCTTGCCCGGCACTGAGAGCAGCGTCGCCCATTGGTATTTGTTGCAGTCTTGGCGATCACCCTTCCCTTTCCAGAGAGGAACAACAAGGCCCCTCTTCCAGTCAGTTGGGATGATGCCTGTTTTCCAGGCAGAGCACAAAACTGCATGCAACGACACGAGTGCAGCATTTCCACCAGCCTTGAGAAGTTCAGCATGGATGCCACAGATCCCTGGAGCTTTGCCCCGTTTCAACCGGTTCACCGCAGCCCGTGTTTCCACAAGCGAAGGTGGACCACAGTTGATTCGAGGGTCAGCAACAGGGATTGTAACACCCTTGATGTCCAACTCGACAGCTGGGGGATCAGCCTGGTACAACCGCTCAAAGTAACCGGCCTTGCGGGCCTTCCCTTCAGACTTCTCTGTCAAGAGCCTACCACTCTCTGCTCCAACTGCAGTGCTCCGAGGGATGGGCTTGGATGAACGCAATGCGCGAATTCCCCTGTAAGCAGGACGAGAATTACCTGTCCACAGGTGATGCTCTACCCCCTCACAGATTCCTCGCACATAGGCTTCCTTGTCCACCCTCAGTGCACGTACAGTTTTACAGCTCAGCTCCCTGAACAGCTCAGCTCTGCCATTCAGCGTGGCCCTGCGACTCTGGTCAATGGTATCCGGTGTCCCTTGAGAGACAAAACTCTTCTTTGCCCTGGGGTGAGTTCCAAGACATCCACCGGCAACATCAAGGACGGTGGTCTTGAAGGCACTCCACAACTCTTCAGGACCCCCCAAAGCACCCAGACCCCCCAAGTGTCCACTCAGCCTGTTCGCAAACTCCTCAGCTACGATCTCATCCCTGAGCTTGCCAACATCCAGCCTAGGCTGGGATGGCACCATTCTCCAGGATTTAAGGTGCAGCTTTAGAGTTGCTACAAGAAGCATGTCGTCAGTAATGAGGAACTGAGCACTCCGGTAGACCCTGCAGTTCTGGATCATCCTCCAACAACCGTCAATGAGGACATGGTCAATCTCCTTTGCCACACCACCAGCGTTGGAATACAAAGTCCAGCGATGAGCTTGTGGGCGCTGAAACCATGAACCAGCCACCCTAAGTCCATGACTTCTTGCAAAGTCAAGGAACTTAGTGCTATTCTGGTTCATAGTTCCTGACCCATGGGGACCAACACACACCTCATAACCATCCCTATCAGTTATAGTCGATGCATTGAAATCCCCCAAGACTAGAAGTGTCTGGGGCACTGATCAACCACAGACTCGAGCGTGGCGTAGAATGCATCCTTCACGGTGAGATCACTCGCCTCAGTCGGAGCATAAACAGAGACCAGGGAAATGACACCGAAGGAGTGACGAATCCTTATACTCATAATACACTCGTTGACCGGTGTTACCTCAATTATCATTGGTGTCATTTTGGACCAATCATCCCCCCAAAACCAAATCGCCACCACCCACAACGCCCCCAAACAACCACAACCAAACCCTCACCACCTTCGCCTTTCTCTCTCCACTACTATCAACAGCGCCACCCCACAAACATGGCATCGCTTTCGTCCCAGAGACAACGCCGAAGTCGCGCTGCCGAAGCGACGTTCTGGTGATTTCTACCACGTCCGCTCAGTCGGGGCCGAAGTCGCGCTGGCGGACGAAGCTTTGGGGGGTTACACGCATCGGTTCGGCCGGACGAAGCCCCGGTGAAAAACACACACACATCGCTCTGTCGGGCGGGACTTAGCCGCGCTGGCGGACAGAGCTTCGATGCATAACACGCATCGGTTCAGCGAGGCGAAGCTCGGTGACTGACACACACATCGGCTCGTCGGGCGGGACGAAGCCACGCTGGCGGACAAAGCTTCGGGGCTAAACACCGCCATCAGCTCGGCGGGATGAAGCTGAGCTGACAGGGCGAGGCTTTGGTGATTCCTACTACGTCGGCTTTGCCGGGGTCAGGGGTCATGCTGACAGGGCGCGGCCCTGATGATTTCAACCACGTACGCTTTGCCGGCTCAGGGGTCACGCTGACAGGGCGAGGCTTTGGTGATTCCTGCCACGTCGGCTTTGCCGGAGTCAGGGGTCATGGGTCGGGGGTCGGATTTTTCTGCTCCCTGGCCTATATAATGGCGAGCACAACGGAGCTCGTGGCAGACGGGGGCAGACGGGGGCCGGTCGATGGAGAGGAAGGACGAACAGAACAGAGCTCAAGTCAGAGTTGAGGGGCGAGAAGAGCGGGAGTTGGTGAACGAAGAAGGGACGCGGAGAGGGGCTCAGTGGCAAGCCAGACGGCTACGTGGGGACCACCGCCGGGGAAAGGGGCGACGTGGAGGCTACAGCCAGGGAGAGCTTGCCGGAGCCAGTGCGGTCCAGAGTGCTCGGAAAGTGTCAACTTGTGGAAAAGAGCGTCAACTCCCCCATACCGAGCATCCGCGCTGAGAGAGCGCCGGTAACCCCCGTCTCGCCAAAAGAGCATCGACGTACTGAGAGAGCCTCAACAATCCCCCTTGTCCCAGGCATCAACAATTCTCCCCGCACCCCCCTACCGAGCATCCGCGCTGAGAGAGCGCCGGTAACCCCGTCCGTTCCCCTCCCCAAACGTGGTGCCTGCTGTGTCGCGTGAGCCTTGCTTGGAGAACGTCAGAAAGAGCTCACCGGCCTTGCCAGAGGCACGAGGTCAGGTGCGGCTACGCTTGACCTTGCGGCTTGCCCGCCATCGCGCCACGAGGTCATGGGTAAGACCTTTCAGTCTCGTGGACCTGGCCGCTCATCCAGGCTCCACGTACATTTGGTCCACGGACCTGTCTGCCACCCTTGTCTTTGGGGGTGGCTTTTCTTTGCTTTTGTATAAGTGCATGTGGTGGCGCCATCTTGACAAGTAGACATGTCTCAGTCACTGAGTGAATAAAATCATTTATTCGGAATTAACTCTTCACTTGCTTGCTTTGACTATATTTACATGCATGATCATCACTGTATCACTGTATATACGTGCATGATTCACTGTATGGCTGTAAATACGTGCATGCTTGTGTGTGTTAATAAAAGTGCTTGTTGAACTGTTCCCCGTTTCGTTGCGTCCTCTTCCCTTGTTTGAAAGTGCCATCTTGCATCACAGAAGGACTTGGTAGAAGGGTGTAAGCACCCAGTAAATAGAATCACATACGTCGGGGTCGGCGATAACACCGCTCGGTTATCACTGAAGCACGGAACGGACCGCTTAAGAGGTTCGTGTCCTCGGCCGGTCTGCGGCGAGGTACGATCGCCCGGTTAAACTACTCGCGCAGGTACTTTGGTTGGTCGAATTTGGCGAACAACCCTATCCTGCGTGGGTGGCCAATTGGCACGATTGTGGTGAGGTCAAAAGACCCACCCGTGACTAGCTCACGCTGTTGTTCCGGGAGGGTCACGACTGAATTGTCCGTTCTGGTGGGTGACGCGGTCGTGATTCGAGTACGTGGCCGATCGCACGCCGGGCGGACCGAAATTCGTAACACTGGTGTACAGGAGTGTGGGATTCAAATCCACCCGTCTCCAACTAAATTTAAGGGAGTCGGACCAGGGGTGTGCGAAGCAACCCCCCCCCCCCCCGTTCCCTCCAAATTACGAGCGAGCTCAATTAATTCCTCCCGAGAAATAAGATGGCGTTTCAAGGCGAACGGGTGCCGGGGGAATTAGACATGGATTTCGAAATGTTAGAATCCATGGCCCAGGACGGAAACCCCGAGAAGGAAATGTTTGTGATGCAGGAACAATTTCCCCCCCAACCGGACCCAGAGTTCGAAATGGGCGCGGCAGCGGCCGCGGTGTATGACACCTCCCCTCCCCCTCTCCGGCAAAACCCCCCGATCCTGGCCGAATCGGCTCAGCCGAGCGCACCCGACATGGCCCAGCTGTGCGCCATGCTGGCGACAATGAATGCGAAAATGGATGCAAATACGTGTAGAATGGAAAATAAAATGGATGGCAATGTGCAAGCGCTGTGGGAAGAGATGCAGCAAATAGGCCGTGGCCTGCAGGCAGGCATCGAGGAAAATGTGTGCAGCAAAACGCGAACGGTGGAGCTCATAATGGCGCCGCCACATGCTGGAGCGAACGAGCTGGGGGGAGTGCAGCGGCTGTCACGCCCGCAATGGAGGCGGTGAGGGCGAATTAATTCGGGAGACGCGTCAAACGAGACTCGGAGAGGTGACGGAGAAAGTGGGTGACACAGAGGGAAAAATTAAATGGGGTGACTGCGACGTGTAAGAGACACGTGGAGACGACGGAGATAATGGACGAGATAAAAGAAATAACAGACACGGGAGGTAGAAACGGTAGAGGAGAGTCTACACGACAAGGCCAAGGGAATGAAAGTCCGAGAATACCGTCCACCGCCCGCATGCTTCAAAAGCTGCCGCAATAATTTTCATTATTTCAAAAAATTTCATTATTTGCAAAAAAAAAAATAAACCCTTGATTCGAGTTGATCATCATTCTTCATAGAAATCGCCAAAAACGGTGTTTTTGTTAACCATAGTCTATCCCCTTCTTGGCGCCAAGCCGAGAAATTCCGAATATGTCCGAAGTTTGAAGTTCCGAAGTGATCGACCAATCACAGCGCACCTGTGACGTTCGTTACATCTCGGCGTTCCATCATGGCGGTGTCAATTTTCTTCTCGAATCGAGAAAAATAGGAGTCAAAAAGGTGAGAATTTAGTACAAGAACATGCATTTTTTTAACGAAATAACATATCATATCAGTTCATAAATGACCGATTACACTGTTTGTTACTTGTGTTTGAATGGATGACCAAGATTACATGAGATATTTGAAGATGTTTTCTCCGATTTCTCGCCGAATGTGCGGAGCATTTCACAGCATCATGATGACTGAACTGCTGCTGGTCGGTCATGATCGAATGAACCACTGAGCTGGCGTTGTGTTTCTTCAATGTTCTTCTATAATGCATGTCAACAGACCGTCCGTAGTCCTACATGCCATACCTTCCCCAATACCTGCACGGTTTTGTCCTGTAGTCCATTGTTTTGAGGAGTCACGTCTGTCTGAACATGTTGTGCGCATGCGCAGTCTTTCTGGCGGGATCGTACTAGGCGTTGCTAGGCAACGACACACATGCTGAGAATTTTAGCCTCTGCATAGCAGGGTTTCTTGCATAGAAATGGCGGATTTTTGTACTTTTTCTGAAATAATGAATAATGAAAAAAAGCCTCATGTATTTTCATTTCATAAGGACGGTATTCTATGACTTTCATTCCCTTGGCCGAAAGACGGGGTGAAAAACGAGCACACACACACACAGTTAGTGGAGGACGACGAGGGAGAGCTTGGGGAATGTCTCGTGACCCGGTGCAAGCAGCCGGAAAGCCTCCTTCAGGAATGGAGGGAGACGCTATTCTCCTTTGAAGCTGATCGCGACCATGTGGGTTCGGTCGTGTCGGGCGAGTTGGAGGGGGCGAGTGCTGTTGACGGGTGCATGGAGAGCTTGGGGGGTATAGAGGCCCCGGAACCCCTTGTGGTGGCACTAATCCCCAGTGCGATTGTCCCGGTGCGTGTGTTCACGAGTGTGGCGAAATGCGTGCTGCAACGCGCACATAGCGTAGGTGCAAAGGCGTGTGTGAGAGCGACCGCGTGTGTGTCAGAGACTGCGTGTGTGGATGAGACCCTGTGTATAAAAGAGACCCCGTGTGTGAGTGGTGTGGTTGCGAGTGTGCTGGAATGCGTGCCTCCCAGCACACCGTGTGTGAGTGGAACCACATTTGCGAGTGAAAGGGCATGCGTGAGTGAACGGCCGAGTGTGAGAGGGACAGCGTGTGTGAGGTTGCTGTACGTAAGGGAGATGACGGTCGGCATGAGGGAGCACGCAGCCGCGTCTCCCGGTGTGAATGTCATAGAGTGGTGTATGAGCGTCGTGACACGCAGGTGTGCGTGGGTCGAATGGAGACGACGACCGCGACAGAGGGACAAAGGCCGAGTAGCAGCCGTAGTTGCATTGGGGACGCGCCGGGTTTACCCAGCGGCGAGCGCGAGGTTTGGGCCGTGCTTCGCGCGAGACCGCCACGTGCGCGCTTGCGGGAGTGAAACCCGGTCCGGAAACGCCAGCGGTGGATGTTGCCGATCCCGCGGACGGACAAAGGGTAGGCTGGATTACGGATTCGGACTGGATGGGTTCTCCACGCGGGCGTGTGTGTGAAGCTCCGACGAGTGGAACACGTGTTCGTGTGGGGAACCCCTCAAAACGCAAAGCTTGTTTTGCTTTTGAATGCACAGAGTGGCGTCATGGCTGCGTGTATGGTTGGAATCCGGCAGGAGGGTGAATCCCTGCCGGATGGTGCCGTCCAAGAGGGACGAGGGACGTGAACAGCTGCCATGACGTCACGCCAAAGGTGCGCGGCTGTGAATTGCCGCGCTGGTGCGCAGGTTGCGAGTTGCCGCGCTGGTGCGCGCATTTAAAAAAAAACAAAAACCAAGCCTCGCTTCGGGTGAACAGGATTCCCTGGGCAAGGGGTGGAAGACCCCCTTGGCCAGGGCACAGGACACCACTAGTTAGGGGGAAGGGTTAGTGTTCGTTCGACCAGCTCCATGGGGCAGGGATAAGTCCTCATGGGGCCCGTGGAATGGATTAGTTAGAGGGATTGTAGTTGAGATTTAGGAGGGGAAATTATTTTTGAGAATTTGAGGACAGTGACAGACTGTGGATGTGTAGTGGGGATGTAGCTTAGCTACGTAGTATTAAAAGGAACGTGCTGTAGTGTAAGGGACGACATAATGCATGAGGTAGTTAGGGGAAGTAGATAGAAGAATGGCAGTGGTCAGCGATGGAGTGAAATTAAATGGAAAAAGTACATGATGAGTGAGTGAGGCCAGCGGGTCTGTGTGAATGAAGTGAATGGGGAATTAATGGTGCGATGAGTGATTGGGGGGAGGAGTGATTCCCGCCCAAGGGACCCCGGGGTCAGTGTAGAGTGAGTTAGCTGGGTTAGTCAAATTGACAAAAATGGAGGTCGTTTTGTTGTTGGTGGGAAAGTAGGCTCGATACCCGCTTGGAGGCGTGCAGGAGCCCTGTTGACGGGCTGGGAGCGTGGCTACGAACGGTGAGTATCGCTGAGTGGGTACCCCGGGCACCCGGCTAGTCGGCCGTGGTAGGCCAAGGGTCCAGTGGGGGCCGGGATAGCGTAGTGGGTACGGGTGACCCACTGATGCAGGGCCCAGAGTGCCATAGGCCGCGTGGGCAGTGTACTGGGCACAGGTGACCCTCGGAAAGGGGCCCGGGGCGCCAGCCTGCCACGTGAGCATTTCAGGGAAGGCACTCCCCAGTGTTTAGGGAGCTGGTAGGCTCAGAGGCAGTGTAGTGCCCGGGGGTGCCATCGTTTGGGAATCAGCAGAGGGTAATTCCTGCCAAGGGAGCCACGCGTCCCAGCCACGAAACCGTGCAAGGGCACGAGATGAAAATTGGAGGGCATGGCCCGGAATTTGTGAGGACACCAACATAGGCGACGGGAATCTTGGTTGTGAGAACCGATAGTTCAAGCGAGAGGTGCTTGTTGAAAGCCCCGGGGTAGTTTAAAGGTTAATGGTTAGGGTAGATAGGAAGTGTACCCCTCCGCACCATCCATCCCTTCGCTCTTGTTGTGGGCCGCTGGACCCAATCTGGGTTAAGATCGCTGAAGTCTGAGGAGGCCATTCTGAGGCTTAGCTTGGACCTCGACACAGGACGCTAGCTCTCCCTCATTCCCCTCCAGGAAGGGAACGTAGGGGTTGGGAGTAGGCTAGGTGACACGATAGGTTAGCTGAACAAAGATGATAATGGGTGTTAGGGGACGACATATAGTGGGGAATAAAAATAAAAACAACAAAAAAATAAGTTGGGGCTAAATTGGGTTTTACAAATTAAGGGAGTGGGTATAGACATTGACAGGCAAAGGCGATAGGTTGGGAGGGAGACCGTAGGGTAGGTCCGAGCCCGCCTTCCGAGTGGCCAGCACCACCGCACTCCCTCCACCAACCTCCATTTCAAGGCAAGGGGCCGGCCAATTTCATCTGCTGGCTGTGTTACGACAAGGCCTGTGCCGGCCACTTCATCGGCTGGCTGTTACTACAAGGCCTGTGCCGGTCGGATCGTCTGCTGGCTGTTTTACTGCAAGGCCTGTGCCAGCCACTCCATTTCATTCGCCGGCTGTGGTTGCCTGTAACAGCCCACCTTTGCCATGCCATGCCTTGCCTGCCCACCTTTGCCATCCATGCCTGCTGCCCTCGATTCTGCGTTTGCCCCCGTTCTGTTTTGCATTCCCCCCCCCCCCCTTGTTCGATGCCATGTGCGCCAGGATCACCGCACAAATTTGCAGGGACTGCCCTGATGGCAGCTGCAACACGGGACTGCACCAGTGGCCTGCGCATCGTTCATTGCTTGTGTTGCTTGAGCCGACACGGAGACTGCGTTGTGCAGCCCGTGCGCCGTTGTGTTCGCTGCGTTCATTTTAAAAGGGGGAGGTCTTGGACTGCGTGTGAGCAGCCGGCCACGTTCCCTTTCACCTGCATTGCATGAGCCAGAGACTGCGTGCAAGCAGCCTGGCTCCCTGCCAACTTCTTTTCTCTTTGCAAAGTCCATCGATCCTGGGCCATGGAATAGTGTAAATTATAAGGTTAAGTTGTTAAGTTGTGTATTGTATATGAGTGCGCCCCCGGCATGTATGTCATAGCGCCGGCATTTTATTTAAGTCGTCCGCATGAGTGGGTTTGTTTCGTTAGTTACTCAGCCCGTAGGTTATTTATTTTGGGGACACGAATACCATGAATGGCGCACTCAGGGGTCCGAAGGTAAAATGTATGAAGGGAAAACTACACATGATGGCACAGGAAAATTCGGTGACTCGGGACGAGTCTGTAAAAAGGGGAGCGGGTAGTGTTACGACCGTGGAAATTTGCACGACACCATAAAAGTCCTCAGATCAGTTATGTCGATAAGTATATGTGTAGTTAGATTTCCCCACCATTGTTTAGAGGGAATTTCCGTGTTCACAGGGCTGTGATCCTTTGAGATAGCCATTTTTCTTTTCTCTATCATTATTTTTGACCAATCATCCCCCAACAACCAAATCGCCACCACCCACAATGCCCCCAAACAACCACAACCAAACCTCCACCACCTTCGCCTTTCTCCCTCCACTACCATCAACAGCGCTACCCCCACAAACATGGCATCGCCTTTGTCCCAGACACAACGCCGAAGTCGCGCTGCCTAAGCGACGTTCTGGTGATTTCTACCACGTCCGCTCCGTCGGGGCCGAAGTCGCGCTGTCTAAGCAATGTTCTGGTGATTTCTACCACGTCCGCTCCGTCGGGGCCGAAGTCGCGCTGGCGGACGAAGCTTCAGGGGGTTACACGCATCAGTTCGGCCGGACGAAGCCCCGGTGAAACACACACACACACACACACATCGCTCCATCGGGGCCGAAGTCGCGCTGGCGGACGGAGCTTTGATGCATAACACGCATCGGTTCGGCGAGGCGAAGCTCGGTGACTCACACACACATCGGCTCGTCGGGCGGGACGAAGCTGCGCTGGCGGACGGAGCTTCGATGCATAACACGCATCGGTTCGGCCGGACGAAGCCCCGGGGAAACACACACACACACATCGCTCCGTCGGACGGGACGAAGCCGCGCCGGCGGACAAAGCTTCAGGGCTAAACACCACCATCAGCTCGGCGGGATGAAGCTGAGCTGAGAGGGTGAGGGTTTGGTGATTCCTACCACGTCGGCTTTGCCGGGGTCAGGGGTCATGGGTTGGGGGTCGGATTTTTCCGCTCCCCCGGCCTATATAAGGGCGAGCACAACGGAGCTCGTGGCAGACGGGGGCCGGTCGATGGGGAGGAAGGACGAACAGAACAGAGCTCAAGTCAGAGTTGAGGGGCGAGAAGAGCGGGAGTTGGTGAACGAAGCAGGGACGCGGAGAGGGGCTCAGTGGCAAGCCAGAGGGCTACGTGGGGACCACCACCGGGAAAAGGGGCGACGTGGAGGCCACAGCCAGGGAGAGCTTGCCGGAGCCAGTGCGGTCCAGAGTGCATCAACTCTCGGAAAAGAGCGTCAACTCCCCCATACCGAGCAATGCACTGAGAGAGTGCCGGTAACCCCCGTCTCGCCAACAGAGCATCGACGTACTGAGAGACCCTCAACAATCCCCCCCCCATACCGGGCATCAACAATCCCCCCTGTACCGGGCATCAACAACCCCCCCACCCCCCATACCAAGCATCCATGCTGAGAGAGCGCCGGTAATCCCGTCCGTTCCCTCCCCAAACGTGGTGCCTGCTGTGTTGCGCGAGCCTGCGCGGAGAACGCCGGAGAGAGCTCACCGGCCACTCTAGGGGCACGAGGTCAGGCGTGGCTACGCTTGACATTGCGGTTTGCCTGCCATCACGCCACGAGGGCGCGGGTAAGACCTTTCGGTTTTATGGACCTGGCCGCTCATCCAGGCTCCACGTACATTTGATCCACGGACCTGTCTGCCACCCTTGTCTTTGGGGGTGGCTTTTCTTTGCTTTTGTATAAGTGCATGTGGTGGCACCGTCTTGACAAGTAGACGTGTCTAAGTAACTGTATGAATAAAACCATTTATTCGGAATTAACTCTTCACTTGCTTGCTTTGACTGTATTTACGTGCATGATCATCACTGTATCACTGTATATACAGTGGGGAGAACAAGTATTTGATACACTGCCGATTTTGCAGGTTTTCCCACTTACAAAGCACGTAGAGGTCTGTAATTTTTATCATTGGTACACTTCAACTGTCAAAGACGGAATGTAAAACAAAAATCCTGAAAATCACATTGTATGATTTTTAAATAATTAATTTGCATTTTATTGCATGAAATAAGTATTTGATCACCTACCAACCAGTAAGAATTTCGGCTCTCACAGACCTGTTAGTTTTGTCTTTAAGAAGCCCTCCCATTCTCCACTCATTACCTGTATTAACTGCGCCAGTTTGAACTCGTTATCTGCATTAAAGACAGCTGTCCACACTCAATCAATCAGACTCCAACCTCTCCAAAATGGGCAAGACCAGAGAGCTGTCTAAGGACATCAGGGACAAAATTGTAGACTTGCACAAGGCTGGGATGGGCTACAGGACAATAGGCAAGCAGCTTTGTGAGAAGGCAACAACTGTTGGCGCAATTATTAGAAAATGGAAGAAGTTCAAGATAACAGTCATTCTCCCTCAGTCTGGGGCTCCATGCAAGATCTCACCTCGTGGAGCCTCAATGATCATGAGAGGTGAGGGATCAGCGCAGAACTACATGACAGGACCTGGTCAATGACCTGAAGAGAGCTGGGACCACAGTATCAAAGAAAACCATAATTAAGATACTACGCCGTCATGGATTAAAATCCTGCAGCGCACGCAAGGTCCCTCTGCTCAAGCCAGCGCATGTCCAGGCCCGTCAGAAGTTTGCCAATGACCATCTGGATGATCCAGAGGAGGAATGGGAGAAGGTCATGTGGTCTGATGAGACCAAAATGGAGCTTTTTGGTTTAAACTCCACTTGCCATGTTTGGAGGAAGAAGAAGGATGAGTACAACCCCAAGAACACCATCCCAACCATGAAGCATGGTGGTGGAAACATCATTCTTTGGGGATTCTTTTCTGCAAAGGGGACAGGACGACTACACCGTATTGAGGGAAGGATGGATGGGGCCATGTATCGCGAGATCTTGGCCAACAACCTCTTTCCTCAACAAGAGCATTGAAGATGGGCGTTGCTGGGTCTTCCAGCATGACAACGACCCGAAACACACAGCCAGGTCAACTAAGGAGTGGCTCCGTAAGAAGCATCTCAAGGTCCTGGAGTGGCCGAGCCAGTCTCCAGACCTGAACCCAATAGAAAATCTTTGGAGGGAGCTGAAAGTCTGTGTTGCCCAGCGACAGCCCCAAAACCTGAAGGATCTGGAGAAGATCTGTATGGAGGAGTGGGCCAAAATCCCTGCTGCAGTCTGTGCAAACCTGGTTAAGAACTGCAGGAAACGTCTGATCTCTGTAATTGCAAACAAAGGTTTCTGTACCAAATATTAAGTTCTGTTTTTCTGATGTATCAAATACTTATTTCATGCAATAAAATGAAAATTAATTATTTAAAAATCATACAATGTGATTTTCAGGATTTTTGTTTTAGATTCCGTCTTTCACAGTTGAAGTGTACCTATAATAAAAACGACAGACCTCTACGTGCTTTGGAAGTGAGAAAACCTGCAAAATCGGCAGTGTATCAAATACTTGTTCTCCCCACTGTACGTGCATGATTCACTGTATGGCTGTAAATACGTGCCTGCTTGTGTGTGTTAATAAAAGTGCTTGTTGAACTGTTCCCCGTTTCGTTGCGTCCTCTTCCCTTGTTTGAAAGTGCCATCTTGCATCACGGAAGGAATTGGTAGAAGGGTCGAAGCACCCAGTAAATACAATCACATCCGTCGGGGTCGGCGATAACACCGCTCGGTTATCACTGAAGCACGGAACGGACCGCTTAAGAGGTTCGTGTCCTAGGCCGGCCTGTGGCGAGGTACGATCACCCGGTTAACTACTCGCGCAGGTACTTTGGTCGGTCAAATTTGGCGAACAACCCTATCCTGCGTGGGTGGCCAATTGGCATGATTGTGGTGAGGTCGAAAGACCCACCCGTGACTAGCTCCCGGCGTTGTTCCGGGAGGGTCACGACTGAATTGTCCGTTCCGGTGGGCGATGCAGTCGCGATTCGAGTACGTGGCCGATCGCACGCCGGGCGGACCGACATCCGCAACAATACATTTACTGTATATACATATATATCCATTTATGAAAACATATATATATATATATATATATATATATATATATATATATATATATATATATATATATATATATATATATATATATATATATATACTCACTCAAGTGGGGACTGTGTTTGGTACATGGGAGGGATTCCTCAAGGGAATTCCCATTTGCTGCTCCACCCTGGAAGCCCATCGTTCACGTCCGCCCACGTGGGAAAGAGGGAGAAAACGGTCGCTCTCGCTCTCTCTCCTCGCTGCTTACAAATTGCGTCTGAACCTGTTGATCGGCGGTTGTCCATTCAGCCAGATCGTTCCCACAATCATCGAGTTGCCTGGAGGAAGCAGAATCCCGGCAGCGACTTCTTCGGCGGGACGTTCTGTTCGCATTCCACTCACAGGTAAGTCATGTGCATCAGCGAGATGGCTCTGTGCTCTCCTTCGTCCCTTTCGATTTCTTCTCGGCATCGGCCCGATGGTCCATTGTATAAATAAACCCATTGCGCATGAGGCGCTCCAGGCTGCGATCATCACAGCTCCACACATCTTCCATAGTTCCATCTCGGGAATGATCAGCGCATGATCAATCTTTCCCCGCGAATAAGTGACTGTCAGAACGGCGTGTGGACGCGTCGGTGGGATTTGAAATAATAATAAAAAAAATCATCTGATCACACGAGATTCTGCTCCGACCACACCCTGGAGATCTATTCCACTTCCTTGATGTCCACTCGTAATAATCGACCGGGCCTCGGATATACGGGGCTCACAGGTGTTCAAGGTGTGCAAGCTCGTGGTTTGAGACAGCATCACTACTGACCAACAGCTTCCATCTGCACGAAGTTGATATAAAACGACAAGTTTTCATGTAGTTTTTGATCGACGCGACACAAATTCTGGGAATGAACTAAAGGGGGGCATCGCATGTGCCTCCATTAACGGTCATCGCGATCCACACCATAAACTGAGCCCATCGTCGATCACCGGGAGGTGCTGCTCACGTGAACATGATGTGTAAGTAACTGTGTCTCGGAATCCTGGGTGCCGATATATGGGATTAATCACTGTTCACTGTTAAGTTTTCCTTTTGTTGTCCGTAATAATACATTGAACACAATGATAAGCATCTTGTAATACAGTGCGATCGACAACAGCAGTCGAGCTTTACATTCCTTTGTGATGAATGAGAACGCGCAGAACGCTCGGGTCTGGCAGGTGACCAAGAACAGTACCGAAGGACAAGGGTTATCGACCGTCATGTGGAGGAGGTTGTGCGTGGTACGGATGTATCTTGTGCAGCGTGTGTACAGTGTCGAGGCAGTGTGCAGGAGTCGTGTTGCACTTGCGGTGGTATATATAAGGAAGCACGTAGAGGGAGTGAATGGTATTATATGGCGTCACAGTGAGGTCCGGCGCTCGTGTGAGGTCCACAGTGATGATCGATTGTTACCATTATGTTCATTACACGAGATCCACGCTGCCTCAGATCCTGTTAAACAAAAGGTGATTAAGTGTGACGCATATAATACTGACAAGAGTCGGGCTTTCTTTGCTTACATATTTTGTCAACAAGTTAACGATCGACAGCGAACTATTGCATCATCATCATCATCATCATCATCATCATCATCATCATCATCATTCAAATGTTTTAAACGCTTTCATGACCTGAACAGTCCTTTCGTCCTTTCAAGATGTTCAGGGAGATCCGTTCTCCTGGAACTTCTTGACATCATGAACAATAAAAAATATATTTTTGTGTGAGTCTGTTGCTAGAACTGGCAAAACACACACACACACACACACACACACACACACACACACACACACACACACACACACACACACACACACACACACACACACACACACACACACACACACACACACACACACACACACACACACACACACCATTCGCAATTGTTGAACGAACAGGAAATAGAGACCTTGCTCAGGTCTTGTTGTTCTTGTTGATATTAATATTGTTTTTTTGTATTTGTCCTTTGTCAAAATTCCGTTGCTTTCCCACCTGAATAGACTTAAAATCAGAGCGGCTGTTTTCCAGATGAATCTGATTCCCTCAGGGCTAAGCAACAATTGGGAAGCAGCAATGCTACTACTGATTTGTTTGACTCCGACCCACCCCCTCTCCTTTTTAAAACTTCTCACACGATAGTTATATCTATTTTGTAATACCGTACAAATTTTGGAGCTCTTTAAAGAGATGGACGACAGAGGATCTCGGTGGTGGAGGTGACCTGTTCAGAGAACACATTACTACGTGCTGTCTTAAGAAATATGGATATGGGCAGGGACTATGAGCGGCAAATTTGATTGGTGATGATGGCGTAAAGTGCCGTAATATTTTGGCCAAGTACTGCTCAACGGAAGGAATTTGAAAGTTCCAAAAAGATGATTTGTGTTCCAAATTGTTCAAGTATATAATTCCATTGAAATATAATAAAGAATTTACAGGCCATAGAAAATATAATTCTGGAAGTTTACCGCTGTTGATGTTCGATCTTTTCCACCACCTTATTTAACACAATACATTAATTTATCTGTGCATGTTGTTTGTGTTCTTTATGACATCCTTAAAAACAGTAAGTTTTCTGATTGGAATGATTTTCAACTTTGTTTGACTGCCGGCTAGGCACACAGAATAAAAACAGTTGCACCTGTGTCTGAAGGAAGTGGAGCAGTTTGGCATTTTTAATGTGAAATAGGCAAAGCCAAGAAACAAACGAAACATGGTGGGTAAGAGACGTTCTTATTCTTCATTTTTATGGATGGGCAGATGTAAGGACATCCCGAGTATTGAAGCGACTTCACCGCTTAAAAATTATCTCGCTCCTCTACGCGCATGCGACATCGGGACGAATTCAGATCCAATGTACTGTTAAACGGCAGCTTTGTTCTCCGATCCAGGTTCAAAAATATAACATTCAATTTAAATTAAGTTTTTACTTAATCATAAGCTGATGTTTGTAGACAGAAGGACAGACAAACAGACAGACAGAAGTTATCCAATTGTTTAACCCTGATTTTCGCTTTGCATGCGCAGGGTAAAATGGACTCGGGAGTGAAACTCGGCGATGATGGGCAAATTTCCTTGTTTGAGATTTGATTTAAACACCCCCTTTTTAATATAATTAATGGACTCATTTAATTATATCCTTTATCAAGACTTCATCCCTGGTCAACCACTTTTGTCAGCCCACTCAAACTCGCTGGCGTCTTAATTCGCCATTTTTTTTTGGGGCCTGCTCAACAATGCCTTGACTCGGAACAGGTCACAACGGTTTCTTTACGATAAAACGCTGAAATGTTTTTTTTTCACTTTCCTCACTCGTATCATTGAATGCTTCGTCTTCCTACCTACAAATCACTGGATACATCACAACGTTTACAAATGCTTGGAGACGCTAGTGTTCATGCTTTTATTTAATTTCCGCATATGCGATAAGCTCAAAAATCTCTTAATCTGAGCCAAATTTCAAACTTTAAACTGCGGAATTTAACTTATCAGCAGCTCCCAATGCAAAAAAATGTTTATTTTTCCACTTTGGACATTGTTTGATACTTGTGGTGTCTCCAGGTGGTGTTTAATATGGCCGTTCGGCGATCACTATTCGCTTGCCAAGCCTGGTGTTCCTTATCAACTGTTTTGTTGCAGTGCTTGCTTGAGTGCATAAGCCACTTGGCGAGCACTCTTCAAGCTGTTTGGATGTTCGGTTGCAAGCCATGGCAATACACGGTAAAAGTACTGGCACTGTCACTCTGCAAAACAATCCAAAATACATCGATCGACGTGCAAAATTCAGGTCCCCCCTGCTTGTGTTGCGACCTGCTGTTCCTTATCAATGGATGGATGGATCGAAAGGATGGATGCAGGGAAGGAATGGATGGATGGACCAAACTGATGCTTGTAAGCCATGGAGAGACAACAGACGGTGGTGTAAATGACTCTTTCTTTTTTAATCACAGCTGTTGTCGTTTTTGAAAATAAAATTACAACTTGACATTCAAGATAATGTTAGATGATAATGTAGATGAAGTACATATATAAACATGTGTTCTGTTGTCTTAGTGAAATCTGACAAAAGTTTAAAATGCAAGCTTCACCTCGGAGCGGGCATGCTGAGCACCGCCCAGAGACGTTCCAAGACGCAACCTTGGTGGAGTACTTTAGAGATTATTAGGGGAGAGTTGTTTCCAAAACCCAAGCTCATTGCAGTTGCTGCAGGGAATGTAATGGCAGATGAAGGAACAGCAACTGAGAACTCATTCATCAGTCATTCCTTCCATCTCGTGTTCACTCTGTGAAATTGGAGTATCGTGTGTTCATGAACAACTGTGGAACTTGTGAATCCACTGGGGTGCGATAGGCACTATGGTCTCTTGGTCTGAGCCAGGTTTTGGGGTTTGGACTGCGGTGTTGGGCTTGTGTCCGGCTGCTGGAGGGGTGTTTGTCCAGTTCGCGTGTTCTTTGGCACTCTGGGTGGTGTGTGACCCCCTTGGAGAGATTCATTTCCAGAGTGGGTAAACAGGGTGGTATCTGCAGTTTGAGTCACATACCTCAAGTGAAGCCCATGTTATAATCACTTCATAAATGGTACTTGCTATTTTAAAGTGATGGGTGGTTTTGCTATCCTGTTTGAACATGCTATTTTAAAGTACCCCATTTTGTTCAATTCCCTGTTGATCCCAGCAGATGGGACCACCCCCCCCTTCCCCTCAAGTCCCCCTCCCAAATGCAAGTCGAATCCCCCCCTTCTCCAAATCTAAATCCAAATCCATTGGGACCATACTCTGCGCAGAGCGTTGGTGCTCCCTTGGCTAATGGGCACAACCCTGGACGGGTCGCCACTCTGATGCAGGATACTCAAATGGCTTAATTATCCCAGCAACCTGGTACTCATTTTACCAACCTTAGAAGGATGACAGGCTGAGTCAACCTCACCTGGTATTAATTCAACAGTTGAGCAGGATTTGAACTCAAGACCCTGGGATGATCAAACCCACCACCCTAACCATTAAGCCAACACCAGGCATCCCCCCTCTCTTCCCTTCAAGTCCCATGACCAAATAAAAGTCCCAAACACCCCCTTGCCCTCTCCACTTCTCCCTCCTTGCTCCCCCATCATCTTTGCTCCCACCCCCTCCTCGCACTCCCTACCTCTCGGAGTATACATTGATGTATGATAAAGCATCGCTCTCCCCCCTCATTGCTCTCCCCCTTCCTCACTATCCCCTCCTAGCTCTTCCTCACCCCCCTCTTCCTCACCCCTCCTCTCTCTATCTCCCCTTTCTCTCTCTCCTCACTCTTTCCTCCTTCCTTTTCGCTCCTCCATTCATCCCTCTTCACTCCTCCACCTCTCTCTCTCTCTCTCTCTCTCTCTCTCTCTCTCTCTCTCTCTCTCTCTCTCTCTCTCTCTCTCTCTCTCTCTCTCTCTCTCTCTCTCTCTCTCTCTCTCTCTCTCTCTTTCTTTTTCTGCCCCCCCCCCTTTCCCCTTCGTCTTCCCAATAGCGAAGTGATGGGTGGTATTTGCTCGTATTTTATGTCGAAGGACAGTGAGTTACTTTATTGTGTGTTATTCTGTTAAATTGCCAGTGAGCACCCATCCAGAAGTGATAAAAGTAACCCTGTAACAACAGCCACAGCATTCTTGACATAACTTTATGCATCCTGATGGAATGGAGAGATCTCCAGAGGGAATTACCATGGACGATACAATAGCCAAAAGGGGCAGCATGGATTTGTAAAAGTGTATATGAACAAGTCCTTGACATTGGTGCTTTGGAATCAAATATCCACATCAGCAAGAACAATATAGAATGATTTGTGGCTTCAGAAAAAGGTTTTTTTTTTTGCAGCTGAAGTCATGCGAGACATGATGAAAGCAGGAGAAAATAACTCACAAGGAAAGACCCAAAAAAGAATGACGGCCCTTTATTGTGATGATTATTATTTTACATTGTCTAAAGGTTTTGGAGGAGATACAACACAAATGATACACATACATGAGATAATACTGGATCTGACTTAGGACAAACACAGCTGATGAGCCTGGAGAAAGTGATGTAACTTTGTGACGTCACTTTTTGTGTGACTTTGTGATGTCTCTTTTCCTTTTGTACTCAACGGGGCAAATTAGGAGAAATTTCCTCCTCCCCATGGATTCCAACCTATGGTTGTTTGTCCATGCCATATCCTTTAAATGCTGAGTGTCAAGCAAGGAAGCAGCGCATACCATTTTATAGTCTCTAGTATGACACGACCAAGGTCGGAATCAAACCACCAACCTCCCAGACTCGGAGTGGAAGCTCAAACCATTGTTCCATTATTAGGCCCTTGTCATGGGCTGCGTGAGTTCTCATCAGGATCCTTGTTTAATACATTACTTGGCTTCCCTCCCATCACTTCAATGATGGGTTTAATCTAAATACGGAATATTGTACTTGACAAACATATTGCACATCTATGTGTGAGTGCCAGTGGATGTAAAAATCTGTAAAAAACGTGAAAAATGATTTCTTTAAATATATAAGAGAATTATTGGTGTTTGTGTGCTCATCCCCGTGTCCTAAAGGGTTCCTACTGCCATGGAATAATAAATGTTACAGTTGGAACCGCTGCATTCAAGCTCAAGGTGCCGCTTATTCTTCCTCGATCGCGGTAACACGGGCTTTTAAAACAGGCAAGTTTGTGATTCAATGAACGAATTTTTGTTCCAAATAAATTGATTATTAGCTATCATACGGTACCATTTGTATTGTTGCACGACAGCATAAACTCTTTAGAATAAAGCGTTATGGACGGAGAAACGCGGCTCCATTAATATTTAGATTATTATTATTATTATTATTATTATTATTATTATTATTATCTATACGAATAAAAGGCGATGTGTGTATGTCAGTGTGTGTCTCCTACTCTCCTCCCAAACTCCAAAATCATGAAATCTATCAGCCTGAAACTAAGAAAACTTGTATACCAAGAAAACTCCAAGGAAGTGCAAGAGTGAAAATTGGGTGTTTGCGTTAATTAAAACACCCCCTTTTGAAGATAATTAATGACTTTATTTAATTATATACTTCATCAGGTGATCCTCGGCCACCTCACTCTCTGGGGTCTTAAGGTGTTTCCTGGGTAACCTCGCTGGGAACTGAAGCCGCCATGTTTTTGGCCTGCTCAACCATGCCTTGACTTGGAATAGGCCGCAACAATATCTTAATGATAAAGTTGTTTTTTTCACTTTCCTCACTCATATTATCGAATGCCCGTTCATCATAGCTACGAATCGCTGGGTACATTGCAACACTTATAAACGCCCGAAGACGGCAAACGTTCATTGCTTTATTTCATTTCTGCACATGCGATCATTGTGAGTATCTCTTCAACGAAGGAGAATTACAAAATTTAAGATCCAGAATCAAACTTAATAGCAGTTCGGACTCCGAGAAAAGTGTTAATTTGTCCATTTTTGACATATTTGACATTTTGGGCATCTCCGGGAGGTGTATGCTGAATGTGACTGTTCGGTGATTGCCAATTGCGTGCCAAGGGAGCCGTTTCTTTTCAGCTATTTCATTGGAGCGCTTGTTTGAATGCTTAAGCCACTTGGCGAGCACTCTCCAAGCTGCTTGGATGTTCATTTCAGGGAAAAGTACACGTGCTTTCAATCTCACATCGATTGGACGTACGTTTCCACCTTTGTTGGATCCCGTAGTGCCGTGCGATGGCTGCGTCAGGAGGCGTCTCATCCACTGAAAATGTGCAATTTTATTTTTACAGGACATCGCTTTGTTTAACCTTTTTGTGCGATCTCCATTTGTAATCCACCTCTCACTTCGACGTCGATGCTTCCAAAGAAAAACCCCAATAAGGTCCATCCGACCAGGTGTTCCGCATGTTTGTTCGAGCTGTGAAGGCAGAGAGTAGTGATCGGCATTTTGTGTTCTGTGGCTTGATACATTTTTGAATTTAACTTAGCTAATTACCCACTTTAAATCGAATCGTCTCTCAAAGAACGCTTTTCAAGGTAAATCATTGTATTTGTCAGTTTTATTTACTTCATACATGTATACATTTACGTGTGTGTGTGTGTGTGTGTGTGTGTGTGTGTGTGTGTGTGTGTGTGTGTGTGTATGCACGCATCCGCATGTCATTGATTGGTATCTTCATATGCGGGTTTCAGAATGTTGAATGGAGTCCTTCCAGGGTGGGCTCAAAGTATCCACCTTCATTTCGGTAAGGGGGTCACGATTGATGGACCAAGCTGTGAAGTTTTCCGTTCCCAAATTTTTGTGCCGAGGGCTCTCTTCAGGATCGTCGCTGAGCCCAGGACGACTTCCAACTGTAGTTCGTTTGTCGTGATATTCGCATGGATGGTTTTTTTTTTTTTAATCTCTGTGAGGTTCTTCGTCATCATTCCCGAAGATGCAACTATCACTGGTAAAACTTTGGCATTCTTCGGCTTCCTGGATCTTTTCACTTCATTCTTGAGGTCTTGCTATTTGGTCATTTTCTTGACTTATGCGTCGTTTAGTTTAAAATCACTGGTATTAACAACTCAATTGGCAATGCCTTCTTCTCTCTTAAGTATGATATCTGGTTTCAATGCTTTCTTTTCGATGTTCATGCTCGATGGGATCATAAGGTTGTACGTAAGGGGTACTTCTTGTACCATGTTTTCAGTGATTGCTTTTGGTTCATTTTCCCACAAATTCTCTGGAACTGGAATATCATAGTTTTTGCAGATGTGCCAGTGGATTACTTTACAAACTCTGTTGTGTCGTCATTTGTACAGCTGTTCTGTCATGGTTTTTTTTTTGTTTGTTTGTTTGTGTTCGATCATTAAGCATCACATATCATTCCCTTTGCTCACCCCACCTCCACCCCTCTCCTTTCTATCTCTTCATATCTTCACCTCTCCAGCATCCCTCTCACTCTTTCCCCATTCCTAGCTTCCTCTCCCCTCCCTCCCTCTTCTCCTCTCCCCTCCCTCCGTCCTCTCCTCTCCCTTACGTCCTCTCCTCTCCCCTTTCTCACGCTCTTTTTTTCCTCCTCCCTTCTTTTTCCTTCTCTCCTCCCCCCAATCAATCTCTCTCTCTCTCTCTCTCTCTCTCTCTCTCTCTCTCTCTCTCTCTCTCTCTCTCTCTCTCTCTCTCTCTCTCTCTCTCTCTCTCTCTCTCTCTCTCATCGCAACATTTGGTGAGGTATATCGCCCTCCCCTTTCTCCACCCCCCTTTTTCTCTCCCCCCCCCGCCATCCCCAAGTACCCCACCAGCGAAGTGACGGGATGTATTTGCTCGTTAGTAATATAATTCTGTTATTTATTCATATCCTGGAAACATTTCAATTAATTCCAGGCAAAATTGGTACTTTAACTTATGAGAATAGCATTTCTTTTTAGTTCTCATTGAACCGTGAACGTCTGAAAGCATTGCTTACGTGGTTGATTTCGTGACTGGTTGTCACCATATTGGTTCTTTTGGCAACACCTCTTATTGACTCCTTGATACTCCTGCAAAAACACACATTGTGTTCCCTCTGTGCTTCAGGCAGGTTGTCTTATGAATACTGTTGAACAGCAGCACATGTTGGCTCATTGTGATCGTCATAATTTACTCTGTAGTAATTACAACAATCATTAAGATATATGGACAACCATATGTTTTAAAAGTCTTACCAAGAGATTTGATTGGGTAAAAATTGTTAGTTTACTTCCACAGGTGTGGGTTTGGTTTCCATTGATGTTCAATGTGGTTACAGCTTGTCCCTCTACTCTACAGTTCGCTGGTGACCTCAAAGCAAAAACTCTCATGTTCACCATACTTGTGCCCAAACAACTTATTTGGCTGGGTTTTGCAACTTTTTGATAATGTTAACAGGGCAATGGTACCTATTTCAGAAAAAAACGACTTTCAGTTTTGTTATATGTAGCTGCAATTGAGTTATAGAGCAAATCAGGCCAGACTCTGTTGTCTGCTAATCCTGAGTCCTTTCTTAATCATGAGGTGGAACCACAAAGGAAATGGCACATAACGAGTGCCTGAACTGCGCTTCTAAACCATGAGGCCTTCAACACATCTCGACAAAGAGTAGGTGAGTTATTTCCAGCAGCTGAGCCAAATTCCACATTCCTGTCCTCATGTGCAGAGGCGACATACTTCCAGAGGCACACTGCACCTTAATAAGGACGTAACCAATGAGCCAAATTCGTAATGGAATCCTAGTCCAATATGCACTTCCGAACAACAGGGCTAAGCGCTTCTGTAGTCCCATCTAACCAGATCAAAAGGCTAAGGTGGTGGACTTTGTTCTTTTTTTTTTTAAACCAGAGACAGAAAGGGAGCCCTGTCTACACAACACACTGAACAATTCTGAGGGGCTGATCCACATGAGTCAAAATGTGCACCACATGATGCATTTCCATCAAAACAGCATCCTTTAGAAGCAATGGAATGCAGCACCATGCTCCAGAATTGTTCCTATGGTTTCAAGAACTAATGGGGAGATAAAGTTGGAATTCCATTTCATGTGGATGCTGAATCCAAAAATAAATGGATTTCTGCAATAATGCGCCAGATACAGGAGCCAACCACGCATTCATGTGTTCTTGGGGAACACATTTGCTGGTATCTCGATGCTTTATCTCAGGTTGGTAAATTTCTTGTGTGTCCTCCCACGAAAAGTCAATTTTGTCTGTCTTATATTTATTTATATTATCAAAATAACTGCATTGTCCTGATCTCACCTTTTGTGTCTGTCTTGGTATATGCTTGTGCATTGCTCATTGTGCAGGAGTGTGTAATCACCATCATGGCCATTTCTTCCTTTCCATTCTCAAACTCTCGATGATTCCATTTCTTTTCTCATTATTTCTCCAGTGGTGTATATAGAAAACATAAATAAAGATTTTTTTTTTACATATATATATATATATATATATATATATATATATATATATATATATATATGTAAGCTGTTACTTGTGTAAATATAAAATATATATATATATATGTAAAAACATACACACTCTGAGACGCAACTTAAATCCATACCAAATTAAAATTGAGTTATATTTGTGAAAATGGATCAATGTATGCAGTCACATGAGATTTGTCAGCGACAGTCCTACAGAATCTCCATAGAGACCGGAAAGTTGGGGTGTGCATGTGACGTCACAAAAACATCAAACAATATCGAGTGTGACCACCTTGGGTGGCAATGCACGCTTGAAATCCACGGTGCACAGATAAGCACAGGCGGTGGATCAGAGCTTGTGGCTTTGCTGTCCAATGGAACTGAAAGGCTGCAGTGAGCTCTGCAACATTGCGTGAAGGGTTCATTTGACGATTGCTCCTCAAACCACAACA
>NC_140964.1:17284260-17551760 GCF_056783735.1 Eptatretus burgeri | reverse complement strand
GAGAGGGTCACGACTGGATTGTCCGTCCGGTGGGCGACGTGCCGCGATTCGAGTTACGTGGCCGTTCACACGCCGGCGGGCGCGAATCCGCAACAATATATATATATATATATATATATATATATATATATATATATATATATATATATATATATATATATATATATATATATATATATATATATATATATATATATATATATATATATATCTTCTTCTTCTTCCTTCGGCTGCTCCCGTTAGGGGTCGCCACAGCGGATCATCCGTATGATCCGCATCGTGATTTGGCACATGTTTTACGCCGGATGCCCTTCCTGACGCAACCCTGGTCGCCTCTTACGACACAGGGATAGGTATATATATATATATATATATATATATATATATATATATATATATATATATATATATATATATATATATATATATATATATATATATATATATATATATATTGTTACAGCTGTGGAAATTCGCAAACCACCATTCAGGTCCCACAGGTGAGATATCTCTTAAGTACATGTGTAGTTAGCCCAAATCCGTTGTCTCGAGGGAATTTATGTGATTCATTCGGGCTGCGATCCTTTGAGATAGCCGTTTTTCTTTTTCTATTGTTATTTTAAACGACAAACCTCC
Organism: Eptatretus burgeri; assembly: GCF_056783735.1. NCBI lineage: Eukaryota > Metazoa > Chordata > Myxini > Myxiniformes > Myxinidae > Eptatretus > Eptatretus burgeri. The sequence goes on along the minus strand of NC_140964.1, from coordinate 17,551,124 downwards.
CCGCAAACAACAACCGCCACCAACTACGCCACAACGCCAACCACGCTACAATTACTCTCACAACAACCACCACCATCTTCGCCACTACCCCCGCTGACGAACGCCATCCTCCACGGTCCACACTACGACGGTTTCCGCATTGGAAACCGTCGAGAACGCAAGGAGGGAGAGAAGGCACAACGATGGCGCGTGGATTTTTCCCGTCTGTTTTTCCCGTCTGACTTCCCCGCGCTTTGGAGTGGCGGAAGAGCGATGCAGGTCAAAGGTGAGAAAAGGTGGGGGCCTCTTTTTGAGGGAATAATGCTCTGGCTCCAAGCCAAAAACTGACTCCCTCGGCCCCCGGACGGAGCGGGGTGGAGGGAAAGCGTGAGGGCACGCCCCCTTCGAGAAGCTTCTCCAAGAAGCTCGAGGGGAGACGGAGCCGAAAACGGGGGCAGAGTGAAGGGCGGAGCCCCAGGCTATTAAAGTCGGACACGGGCAGAGCGCTTTTGCGTGGTGCTCTTGCTCTCTTCGTCCTCTTCCGCTCTTCCGGCTCTCTCTTCGTGGTGGCCGCTAGCCTGGTCTTCTGTGGGGCGGTCCCGAGACCCCGCTGGCGGGACGGAGCGTCTGCCATTCCACACACTGCGACCTCGAGCAACTACGTTTCCCCCCCCCCCCTTTCTATCCGCGCTGGGATAGTGCCGGAAACCCCGTCCGTGGCGTCGAGCGGCCAACACATGCCGACGCGAGGCACGCCGGAGAGGACTCGCCTCCCACGCCAGGGCACGGAGTCGCGGCCAGGCGCGACCACGCCGACGGACATGAGAGAGGGACTCGACGGCCCCAAAGGGAAGTCACCATTTTCTTTTCGGGGTTTTTGTATGGATGTGTGGTGGCGCCGTGTCTTGTGAAGTAGAACTGTTTAAGTGTTGCCGTGTGTCGGTCTTATTCGGTTGTTGCTCTGCATTGTTTCTTTTGTTAACCTCCGCTATCTTCGAAGATGGATGGTGGTTGCTGTTTTCACCCCTTTCTGTTCGTTTGTTTGTTTGTTTGTGAACAGTATTACGGAAAAACTCCTCGACGGATTTCGACGAAACTTGGTGGGGGGTAAGGTATGGTCCAAGGATCATGCCATTAAATTTTGGACTTGGTCCCCCCCCCAAAAAAAAATTGTTAGAGAAAAAAAAAAGTTTTTTTTTTTTGCATTTCTACACGTTTTATGTGATTTCCAACCCCCCCCCAAAAAAAAATTTTTAGAGAATTTTTTTTTTTGCATTTCTACATGTTTTAAGTGATTTCCAACCCCCCCCCCCAAAAAAAAATTGTTTGAGAAATTTTTTTTTGCATTTTTACATGTTTTAAGTGATTTCCAACCCACCCCCCCCAAAAAAAAATTGTACCCCCCCAAAAAAAGGGATTTTTTTTTTGCATTTCTACATGTTTTAAGTGATTTCCAACCCCCCCAAAATTTTAGAGAAAAAATTTTTGCAACTTTTTTTTCAACAAAATTTCGATTTTTTTTTTTTTTTTACATGTTTTTAGTGATTCCCAACCCCCCCACCCCCCAAAAAAAAATGTTGGAGAAAAGAACTATAACTCTCAGCACTGTTGACATCATATTTAATGAATAAGATCTAAGGTTCACTTGAGTGACCCAGCAGTATTGGCGGCGGAGGTTTTGCACTCTCCCGAGTGCTACCCCTCTAATTTTAACTGTTATGTGTGCATTTTTATTGTGGCTGTATATACGTGCTTTCCTTGTGTCACGTAATAAATGTGCATTGTGCGAACTGTTTTCCCGTTTCGCTTCGTCCTTTCTTTAATTGAATCTCCATCCTGCTTCACGTAAGGGGTTCGTAGTGGGCTTAATACGCCCGGTAATTAATCTGAACCGTCAAGGTCGACGATAACACCGCTCGGTTATCCCGATAGCACGGAACGGACTGCTTAAGCGGTTCGTGTCCGGAGTCGGCCTGCGGCGAGGTACGATTGCCAGGTCGACCATCCGCGCAGGTACTTAGGTAGATCAAATTTGGCGAGCAACCCTATCTTGCGCGGGTGGGCAATTGGCACGGTCGTGGTGGGGTTAAACCCCCACCCATGACTGGCTCCCGGCGTTGTTCCGAGAGGGTCACGACAGAATTTTCCGTCCCGGTGGGCGAGAGGGCTGCCATTCGAGTCGAGCGGCCGATCACACGCCGGCGGGTACGAATTAGCAACAATATATATATATATATATATATATATATATATATATATATATATATATATATATATATATATATATATATATATATGAGGCCCTGCGAGGAGTGATGTATGAGACATTTTTTAATGATATGATGATGATAGGGTCGGATGATCGGGAAAGGGTTAAAATAGTGCTATATGGCATTAACTCCAAAATGGCCGATGTGTCCCTTGCATCACTCCTCCACGCGGTGCCCCATATATATAAAACACCGACATTCGCGGACCCCGACATTTGCAGCACTTTTCATGAACCTATCCCCCACAGATAGCAGGGTCTGACAGTATATAATTAATAATAACTATTCCCTTCATGCCCTGAAGCACATCGGGCTGCCAAGGCAGTTTCATTTGGCGAATGTCAAACTCAGGACCCAAAGATCTTAAGCCAGCCACCTTCACTGTTAAGCCAACACCAGACACACACACACACACACACACACACACACACACACACACACACACACACACACACACACACACACACACACACACACACACCTTCTTCTCTATATTAATAAAACTCTCATCTTGTATGTATGTATGTTCCCAAAATACAGCCAAAACGGTACACGATAGCGCAAAAATTTTAGGGCCACCCTACTCACCATTCGCCTGCGGTGTGCAGTATCAAGTTTCGTTCAAATCGAGCAACGAAAAAAATTATTACAAAATCAATTCCCGATTCAGTCAAGTTTTGGTAGGATGATCCATAAAGCGCAAGGACAAACCATGGAGAATGTGTTGATATTCCTCGAGAAACCAGTTGGCTGAACGATGACTCCTGAGGTCAATGCTCAAATTTTCTTCAAGTTGTAGTTTGACCAGCCAATAGTTTTAAAATTTTGTGTTTTTTTATCAACCGCTGTCACAACAGGAATCCGACAGGTTCACAGGTCGTCTAGTATTATATAAGAATGACTTAACATCTGACTGCTTTTTGACATTTGCACATGGTATATGCTTGGGAGCCTCGATGGTTCATGTTTCTGTCTGCGATGTTGCTGATGATTCGCCTATTAGTGATGAAACTGGTCCATGTGTCACGAAGACAAATTGCTTCAATTTTGGTGAAGACCGGGATTTGAGGATTATTATAATTATTATTATTATTTTTGAGTGATTCTTCAACATTGAGAGATCGGGCCAAAAACGAGATGTAGCATGATATATCAAAATGTTGTGGACATACTTGGATGAAACTTGGTGGATGAGTTGGGTAGGTGACAAGCGAACAAGTTGATTAGATTTTGGTTAATGTACGGATGCAGATCCGGCCGATCTGTGGGATATAGAATGTAAGCAGTTCAGCCTCGTTCCGTTTGTAATACTGTGATGGGCATTTGAGTTTGTGTCCTTGTTAATTTCCTTTTCCCAAATTCCCCTCACCTTTGTTCTCTCCCTATAATCTTTACTTTCACTGAAAATAATTGAGTAATCGAAGATACCTCTGACTTGCATCATAATTATAATAATAAATGATGATAATTATGGAGTGGTAATTGAAGAAACAAACTAAAATGATTGTACTATACTTTCCCAGACTCAGTGGTGTTGTGGTTGGAGCAGCCGCTCTGAGTCTGTCTGCTCGGTCACTGCTTTGATTCCGACGCTGGCTCATTCATACGAAAGACCTCAAAAATGGTGCAGACTGCTTTCTCGCTTGACCACAAGTATTCAGAGTACAAAGCAAGGATAACCCCCTTCCTTCGAAGGTACATGCACTAGTTTGTGACAAAGCATTGCTCAGCGAAAGGGAGGCACGACATTGCACGGTCAAACGACTGAACGACTTAATTATCTACTTTATTTGCAAAGTTTTCAATTCTCGGTGGACTTGTACATCTCTACAACCTGTGTTTACTTGTTTCCCACATAATATACTCAATATGTTTTGCCCCTCTCTGTACCTCTTTCAATGAAAGAAGTATGTTACACAGATAAAATCATACACACAAAATACTGCTGATTAAAAAAACAACATTTCGGCTTTTTTTCTGTCTTTATGACAAAGTACATTCATTCTGAATACTTGTAGAATGCAGTTACAGTTGGTTCTTGATTCTGTAATAGATTAGAGTGTTATCTCACTGCGTGGAAAAGCTGCCTGATTTCCATTACGTCACAAATGTTGTGGACATTTTGCAGGTTGCCAAAACGTCTCACTTTTTCAGCTTGATCAATGAAAATGTTTCACTTAATCAACAAATTGTTAACTTCTTTTAGCTTTTCTTTGTTGCTTGTGGAGAGCAGCACACAAATAATATAATTTTTGACCTCTATCCCTCATCACCCTCATCTCATCCCAGCCTTCCCACCTCCTACCTATCACCTTTCCACATTCCACTAACCTTTCTCTTCTCCCTTAATTAAGCTACTGCTTTCAAAAGCTACAAAGGTGTGATCTTGATGATTTATACCATTATCTGTTTCACTTTTTTACAGTTGAGGTCTAAAACAAGGTGTTCGGTTTAAAAAAAACTGTCACACAGTTTAAGTATAACATTTTTCACTTATTGTTCATTTACATTTGATTTTTTTTTTACCGTGGTGTGGCATGCTGAAGAGCAACAGCTTATGTGATTTAAAATCCATCTAAACTGCATCATAGATGCCTCGACAGGGTGGATGTATGGCAGCAGCAAAATGCTGATGTGACATGTGGGTTTATGGTTACCATTCCAGTCGAATCTAATCTTGCATGTGACAGATTACCACTCACAGATATAAGTCTAAGTTGTACAGCCAAGTCACAGCACTGTCTGTTGTTATGTGGTTTGCCCGAAATTCTTCATAAAATTTCCATGAGTGACACTCATTCACAATGTGAGGAATAGCTTGATCTGGGTGACTGTAGTCACATGCTGGGCTGCCTTTGAAATTCCATTTGTGGAGGCGGTGTGGTGCCCTTGAACAGAGAGTATGGATCCTGTTGAGTGCAGACCACTGTTTAAGGGGGGAGATCAAAACCTGGAGGCTCTTCTATCAAATCCCTCACCAGTTCTTTGTGAGCAATGTTGGCTGTCCAGAGATTGTGCCACTTGTCTTTGTGATAACCATTCCAGTGAAGAGGTGTGATTGGGTATGTTTGTGTGTATGTATGTATGTATGTATGTATGTAGGGGAGAATTCATAGCTAGATTGTGTTAAGAATAGCTTGGCGTGAGTGATCGTGTAGTTTAGCTCTACTCTTGTACAGCTATTTGTCTGCAGGCAAGTCGTATTGTAGGAGGCGAGTGTTCTGTAATGGTGCACACCCCCGGTTCGGGGGTCTAATATGTGTTTATGTGTTTGTGTATATATATGTATATATATGTATATATATATATATATATATTTATATATATATATATATATATATATATATATATATATATATATATATATATATATATATATATGTCTGTGTTACTCATTGAACCATTTATTGCATTGTGTTGGCTTTTTGTCTACAACATGTAGGCTCATGGGAGACGGAGATGAAAGAGCTTGGCAAAAAGGTAACGTATAGACAGTGGGGCAGCAGGTAGACACAATAAGCAAGGGAATGTCTCCAGAGGAGGGGAAGAAACCTGTGAGAGGGTTTGGTTAGGTAGGGTTATTGATGCTCGATAAGATCATGGAAAGGAAGCAATTGGCAATGATATGAGATGGTGATGTACTGCCAACTTTTTGAAGCCCTGGAAAGAAAAGGGTTCCATAAATAGGAGAAAAGAAGAACAAGTGATTTTAGGATTGCAGTCAGCTAAGATTTTGTGAGTTGAACCAGGTTATCACTTGATAATTTCATGAGAATGTTTTTTTCCTTTTAACAAAGCATGTGAAAGTGAAGTCATGAGAAGTAGGTCAACTCAAAAGTATCACAGTTTTGTCACAATTTTTTTTATTTCAACCACACTGTGGAATTCCCAGGTTTTCCAAATACTCACATGAGTTGTGCTGAGATGGAGAAAAGGGGAACGCAGGTGCCTTGCATTCTCCACATTGTGCTTATATTAAATTACTCAGCCTCCAGTTATCTATCGCCTTTTGATTAGCTAGGGACTATCTTGGTTCACGACGCATGACGCAGCTGGATAGAATGAGAAAGAGAAAATGAGAATCAAAGAATTGGAGATGCTCTTTGCCAGATCTCAGAAATTGTGTCGATGATATTCTGAGTAATGAAGTCATGGATGCATCTTGCAACCTCTTTAATACTATACGTCAAAACACAGTGGTCAATCAGCTTTCGTAAGGAAATAAATCCAACTTCCCTTTCTTTCTTCCAATATCCTCAGCCTTTCCCTTCCTTTTCTTGATTTGCTTTTTCTCAAAATACAACTCACTCCCTGTACATAATATGTAGATGACTATCAGGCTGGAGACAAATTATTTCAGGTTTTTTCTGGATATAATCTTGGTTCGTGGAAGAGTGAGGAGACAGAGGGTAACATGGCAATGCATTTATTGACAGTGGGGCAACAAGCACATGCAACAATGAAGAGAATGAACGAATGGGAAAGGGTAGAGAAGAGGAGGAAACAAGGTAATCTGCAAAATAAGAAGGTTGACTTCGGAAGGTTTAATATGCATTAAATATTGCGGGTATGGGATGTGACATGAGATGGTTGTGCATCGTCTGCTTGAAGCCCTTGAGGGAAGAGTGCAATTGTACCATTTCCGAAAGGGCGTTCCACAAACAAAAGACTGGATTTTTGGAGGTCGACCAGGAGAGGTTTACTGGAAGGACACGTGCATCCTCTAAGACAGGGGTCGGGAACGTGTGGCTCGCGAGCCAGGTATGGCTCTTTTGATGATTGCATCTGGCTCGCAGATAAAATTGGAGTTTGAAACTTGGAAAGCCCAATATTTCTCGCAGAAGCTTTACCTATAGTTTGAATGGTGTCGTGCTTCATTCACGTGCAGGGCTGAACTTGGCAGAAGGAGAGAAGAAAAAACACCTCCGAATTGTCTGAAGCGGTTTTTGTTTCGTCCAGTCATGCGGCCGACGCGAGTAGTGATTTCGGTTCCTCCAATGACGTGCCGCCGCCGAGACGCGTCACGGAATTCATCTCGACCAATCACGCGCCACCGCTGAGGCGACTCGTGATTTCGGTTCCTCCAATGACGTGCCGCCGCCGAGACGCGTCACGGAATTCATCTCGACCAATCACGCGCCACCGCTGAGGCGACAGCATCCCAGAGTCGGCCGGCCGTGCCGCACCTCTCGAGTATGTCAGCCCGTGCGCAGGCCAGCCAAACTCACTTGGGTCAACATCTCCCTCTCTCTCATTTGCTCAAAGCTAACCCTTCGACGAAGAAGATGGCGAAAAGAAAAAAAGATGAGGAGTATCGTACATTTCAGGACGAATGGGCCGAAGAATTCGCCTTTGTGGAGAGAGCAGGTTCTGTGGTGTGTCTAATTTGCAATGACAAAATTGCATCGATGAAACGGTCGAATATAAAGCGGCACTTCGACACGTGCCATGCTACCTTTGCATCAAAATACCCTGTGGGAGACAGCAGAAAGAAAGCGTGCCAAGAGCTACTGAGCAGGGTGCAAGCCAGCCAGCAGCAACTCCGCGTATGGACCCGGCAAGGTGACGATAATTCCGCTCGCTTTGCTGGATCTTTAGCAATAGTGAGGAACGGAAAACCATTCACAGATGGCGAGTATGCTAAAACGTTCATGCTGGATGTCGCCAATGAACTTTTTGATAATCTTCCGAACAAAGACAAGATAATCAAACGGATACAAGACATGCCTCTGTCGGCAAGAACTGTTCATGATGGCAAACCAAGTGGAGGAAACGCAAGTGAAGGACATAAATACAGCGCCGTTCTTTTCCCTGGCTTTGGATGAGTCAACAGACGTAAGCCATTTGTCGCAGTTCAGTGTGATTGCAAGATATGCTGCTGGTGATACACTGCACGAAGAAAGTCTTGCTGTTCTGCCAATAAAAGGGTCCACAAGAGGTGAGTATTTATTCAAGTCTTTCATGGAGTTCGCTCAAGAAAAAAATCTACGAATGGATAAACTTATCTCGGTGTGTACTGATGGTGCTCCGTGTATGGTGGGGAAAAACAAAGGATTTGTGGCGCTTCTCCGTGAACATGAAAATAGACCCATCCTAAGTTTCCATTGCATTCTACACCAGGAGGCACTTTGTGCTCAGATGTGTGATGGGCAGCTTGGCGAAGTGATGTCGCTGGTCATTCGTGTGATCAACTTTATTGTTGCCCGAGCCTTAAATGCTCGCCAGTTTAAAACACTGCTGGATGAAGTTGGAAATAACTATCACGGTCTGCTTTTGCACAGCAATGTGCGTTGGTTGTCAAGAGGGAAGGTGCTTAGCCGTTTTGCGGCTTGCCTGAACGAAATCCGGACTTTCCTTGAAATGAAAGGGATTGAGCATCCTGAGCTAGCCGAAACTGAGTGGCTCCTCAAGTTTTACTATCTCGTGGATATGACTGAACATCTGAACGAGCTCAACGTGAAAATGCAAGGCATTGGAAATACAGTGTTATCCCTTCAACAAGCCGTGTTTGCTTTTGAAAACAAGCTGGAGCTCTTTATCATGGATCTTGAAACAGGTCGTTTACCACATTTTGAAAAACTGAGACAATTTAAAGATGCATGTACAGCAAGTGAGCCTACTCAAAACTTTGATCTCCACCAGTTAGCTGGCTTCACATCCAGTCTCCTACAGTCATTCAAAGCACGCTTTGGAGAATTTCGTGAGCACACTCGTCTTTTTAAGTTCATCACCCATCCAAACGAGTGTTCACTGAACACAGCCGACCTGAGTTACATTCCTGGTGTCTCCGTCAGAGATTTTGAAGCAGAAGTGGCTGACCTGAAGGCCTCAGACATGTGGTGAATAAGTTCAAGTCACTGAATGAAGATTTGGAAAGAATCGCACGACAGAAAGCAGAGTTGGCGAGCAAGCACATGTGGACAGAAATGAAAAAACTTCAACCCGAAGACCAGCTGATTATCAAAACTTGGAACGCGCTTCCTGTCACATACCTCACACTGCAGCGTGTGAGTATTGCTGTATTGACCTTGTTTGGATCTACGTATGCATGTGAGCAGTCATTCTCACATCTTAAAAACATCAAGTCCAACCTACGATCACGTCTAACGGATGAAAGCCTCAACGCTTGCATGAAGCTTAACCTCACCAAGTACCAACCAGACTACAAAGCCATCAGCAAATCCATGCAGCACCAGAAGTCCCATTAATGGTGAGTATTATAACAACATTATTTAAAAGAATAAATTCAGAGGCTTATTATACTCACATTTAGTTGAATTCAGTCTTAAAATATATTATATGGCTCTCACTGAAATAGATTTCCAAATATTTTGCTTTAATGGCTCTCTGAGTCAAAAACGTTCCCGACCCCTGCTCTAAGAGCTGGGGAGGGTTGCAATTGCTTTTTCACGTTTTGTTGTTTTGCATTGTATGACATGTGTTTGAATCCTACATCTGCTGTGAAGGCAGTTTGATAGTCTGGTGTTCTTTTGTTTGATTCCAACATCTTGTTTGGTGTAAGAAGTGGTGAGTGTGGGTTGTAGGTGGTGGAGAGGGGAGAGTGGTGGTTGTTGGTTTTGATCTTCGCACGGCAGGAAAGAACGTTTCTTCCAGCGATACAATATGCTCTTAGTGTTTACAAAGCATCGCAATGTTTTTCATAACATGAATCTCTTTGTTGACATTTTGTTGTCCTTCCAGCTTGCTTTGCGATAACTGACTGTAACCAACAAAATAATCCTCCATTCCTTTACTCCTCATCTCTGGTCCCTCATCTCACATTCATACACAGACAGTACCCCTTGTGTTTCTTTATCATGTTTTCCTTGGTCCTTAAAATTACCTTTTTCACAAATTCCACCAAAGCTTTGCACAAAAACAACCATCATAGAATGATTGAAATTCAAATAAACTGAGACACAGCAGGAGGTTATTTGGCCCAACATGCCTGTACTTTATTTACATTCCACTATCATACAACAGAATGCAAGAAACGTAAAGTAAAATGAATTTATTTCACAATGTGCATAACAACTGCATCCCATGTATGTGGGGCATTCAAAATATTTCATGAACGAGACGATCATCCAAGGCGTGTCAAAAAAGTACAATGTGGCATATATACAGTCACAAATCCTTTGAGTGCATGTGAAGTGGTACATTGTACAGTGCGAAGATAATGCTTTGTAGGCCGAAGATTTGAGATGGAACGAATTGTTCATTATATATGTCTATGTAATGTTTGTTGAGTTGAAATGTTTATTCCAAAAGGTGAGAAGAGTAAAAAGGGGCCAAAGCATGATGCAGTTTGACTTTAAGCTGCGAGGAAAGAATGGAAGCAGTTGGGAAATTTCTGGTTATTTCTGGATATCGAATCGTCATTCGGAACAGTTTGTGATGGGAGAGAATTTCACTCCCTAATGTTCTCCCTTTTCGATATCATATATATATATATATATATATATATATATATATATATATATATATATATATATATATATATATATATATATATATATATTGTTGCGACGGATGGTGGACTACATGCGTGCAGTCGTGAGGAAAGGCATGAGAACCTTGGCTCTCTTAAAACCAAATCAGATAACCAGGGGATGGTGATGGCGACGGAGGAGATGACGGATCGAGGTCGAGAAGAAAAGACGGAACACGGAACTGATAATAAATAATTATATTAATATACAATGAGAATAAAACCTAAGGTGCCACACACCGGATTTAATCACAGATGGGGAAAGGGAACAAAAACCGGGTGGGTTCAACTGCTGGTGGACGAGCAAGCAATGATGCGACGAGCAGACGATGGGGAGATGAACAGGTGATGAGGAGATGAACAGGTGATAAGCACACAGGGCAGGATCCTGGAACTATGAAAAGGCTGCAGGCACGACGAAGCAGTCCAGGCAGGTAGGACAATCTCCTTCAGCAGCTCTCCTCAGAACTCATGACTCTCCTTTTCTCCTTCGACTAGGGTCCTCTGCAGAGACACTCTTCTCTAACAGGCTCTCCTCACTTATCACTTCTCAGCCTTTTTTCTCCCAGGCTTCCCTCAGACCAAGATCCTCTCAGACGCCCCACACCGCACGATTTTGGATCCACCCCTATCTCTCTCTGGACCTGCTCCGCCCCTTGGAGGATTCATAGCTCCACCCCTGGAGGTGTCCATAGCTCCACCCCTAATAGTCCGTAACTCCGCCCCCCCCTCTCTGCCTTGCTTGGCAGCACCACAAAGGCCACCCGACGAGACATTACAAGGGGTTATATGTGCAATTCCGTAAACATAATCCCAAATTAATTATTACCACACACCATCCCCTTCATGTTGCAAATGCAAACAAGACAATCCTGAAGCTGATGTGTCCCGACTTGTAGAATTGAGATGGGGCAGCCACTCGAACACGGACCATGCTACTCCATACAATCCTATCTGTTCTATAGTAATATCTACCCCCCTCTCCCACTCCCGACAAACATCACTATATATATATATATATATATATATATATATATATATATATATATATATATATATATATATATATATATATATATATATATATATATATATATATATTTATATATAGATATATATTCTAAACATTACAAAAACTCTCATGTTGTATGTATGTATGTATGTTCCCGAAACACAGCCAAAACGGAGCAAGATAGCGTAAACATTTTTGACCCACCTTACTCACCATTCTCCTGCGGTGTGCAGTATCAAGTTTCGTTCAAATTAGGCAACAAAAAAATTATTAAAAAATCAATTCCCGATTCAGTCAAGTACTCTTTGGGAGAATTTGATCAATGCAAGCAACCTCAGCGGTATAGTTCGCTGGAGCTATCTTTTATTTTTTTTTTTCTTGAAATGATTTATTTTAAAATCTCAAACATTTAGTATAGACAAAGAACTATTTATATTAAAATAAACATCGCCATTTTGATCTAATACTTTCCTGTTCATTCATAAATATAATTGTGTTTGGAAGATTACGCCCAATAATATCTTCAACTTTCTTTTCTCCGTTTTTTTATCTTGCCAAAACGAAGTTTTTGCAAGATATGTAAGTCAGCTTGTATGTTTTTTTTTTTGTTTGTTTGTTTGTCTGTAATCACGTATAAAAAATTCTGCAGAGCACAGTTATCATTGGAAATTTTTGTAACTTCGCGTATCAGAGGCCTATAGAGGTCCCTTTCCGTGCACAAAATTTTGAAGGTCAAGGTCAAAGGTCAAGGTCACTTTGTCGCAAATCAGGTGAGTCGACGAAACCCATATTTTTTGAGTAATTTTGATCGGATCGTCTTAAAACTTCATGGGAATATAGTTCATGGTCTGGCGCTCAGCTGATCAATTTTTGGTGGTGATTGACCTTGACCTTCATGGTTAGCACCTAAGGTCAAACATATTTGACCCCAAGGTCAAATTTTCAAGTTTTAGGAACCATATCGTGTAGTACCTCAAATTGAACACCTTGATGAGTGCTTTCGAGATATGTCAAGCTTGAGACATTATGACGTCATTTGGTGACGTTATGAGGCAAAAGCATATTTTTCATGGTTACTCTGTAGAACGATTCTCATTGGAATCTCTGGAATCTCTCGTAGGCAGATATTCCTCAAGGAGTCGCTCCTGGTGGATAGCAGCTCTGTTCACCTCAGTGTGACCTTAAAGAAGTCAAACGTGGTCACCTTTTGGCAAGATACGGGTCACTCTGAGGGTGACATTGGTTTATTTTTCACATTGATGTGCAGTATTAAGTTTCGTTCAAATCGGGCAACGAAAAAAATTAATAAAAAATCAATTCCCGATTCAGTCAAGTACTCTTCGCGATTATCTATCTATAATTCCAGCAATGCGTGTGTGTGTGTGTGTGTGTGTGTGTGTGTGTGTGTGTGTGTGTGTGTGTGTGTGTGTGTGTGTGTGTGTGTGTGTGTGTGTGTGTGACCGCTGTTTCTCGACAACCACTGGTCCGATCTAATTGAAACTTGCCAGGTATATTGCTGGGGCCCTGAGTATGTGCCTCTTCAAGGTTTGATATTAATCGGATAAGTGGTTCCCAAGTTATGGCCATTTATTTACCAAACCAATGACAGGACACGTTGCTGCGTTGGCGTGGCCGATGGGGAAGAGATCCTTAGTTTTCAATGACAGGACACGTTGCTGCGTAGGCAGGCTGATGGGGAAGAGATCCTTCATAACCAATGACAGGACATGTTGCTGCGTAGGCAGGCCGTTTGGGAAGAGATCCTTAGTTACCAATGACAGGACACATTGCTGCGTAGGCAGGCCCTTTGGGAAGAGATCCTCAGCCGCGTTCCTCATTCCGGGTTACAACGTACAGACTTCCGGATAGTGATGACTTACTGTATTATTATAATTTCTCGATTTCTTATGCGCATTTATAGATAAACACAATGTCCCAATCCAGTCGTCATTTACGAGAGCGAAGGAACGGCCCGTGTAGTTGTTTGAAAGTTTTTTTTTCTCTTCTCTTCTCTTCTCTTTGTGTTTTTCCTTGCGATAACATTGCGAAAAGGCAAAATACGTTGGTGCTAATTGAATAATTGGCCATTAAAACAAAATTGTGAATAATCATGCGAGCTTCCGGACAGTGAGGACTTAACTTCCGGACTTCTGGACTTTCGGATAGTGACGTGACGACTTACTGTATTCTTTCTCGATTTTTTTTCTCGATTTCTCGACTTACTGTGTTCTTTCTCGATTTCTGTACTTTCTCGATTTCTTTCTCGATTTTCTCGATATTCTCGATAAATAATTATAGAGATAAACACAATGCCCCAATCCAATCGTCGTTTATGACAGCGAAGGAACGAAGCTGCGCGTCGTGCACGAGCAATGGAATCTGATTCCCCATTACGGGTTACAACGTATGAACTACCAGATGGTGATGACTTACTGTATTCTAATAATTTCTCGATTTCTTATGCACATTTATAGATAAACACAATGCCCCAATCCAGTCGTCGTTTACAAGAGCGAAGGAATGGCCTGTGTAGTTGTTTGAAAGTTGTTGTTTTTTTTTGCACGTATGGCCACCCACGTACAGGCACGTGAGAGAGAAGGAACGGCCTGTGTGGTTGTTTGAAAGTTGTGTTTTTTTTGCATGTACGGCCACGCACGTACGGGCAAGTGAGAGAGAAGGAAAGGCTTGTGTGTTTGTTGTTTCTGGCACGCGGTTTGAAAGTTTTTTTTTTTTTTTTTTGGTTTGCATGTACGTCCACCCATGTATGGCCACGCACGTACGGGCACGCGAGAGCAAAGGAATGGCCTGTGTAGTTGTTTCTGGCACGCGGTTTGAAAGTTTTTTTTTCACATACGGCCACGTACGTACGGGCACGTACTTGTTTGATCAATGCAAACAACCTCAGCGGTATAATTCCCTGCAGCAATGTTTTTTTTTTTCTTTTTTTTTTTGAAATGATCAACCGCTGTCACAACGGGAACCCAACGGGTTCACGGGTCATCTGGTGTGTGTGTGTATATATATATATATATGTCTAAAAAAGATGCGTCTTTTGGCCGAAGGAGCCTTGTTGGGAAGTGGGCGAAATATTGCCTGAGACCGGATCTGCTCTTGCTTATTACTTAAATTAGCAGAGTAGATCGAGTTTACTTTTTGGTTGTAAAATAAATTATGCATGTGTGTGTATATATGTATATATATGTATATATATATATATGTATATATATATATATATATATATATATATATTTATATATATATATATATATATATATATATATATATATATATATATATATATCCATTTTTTTATTTTAAAATAAAGAGGAATAAATTCCTGCATGGGGCGAGTGTGAAACAATTCTGTTTCTCGAACACAAGGATGATGATGACTCGAACACAAGGACCTCATCACTTACACGGAGACAGCCCACTGAGCAATTGAGTCTTAGCAGTGCACTAAGTTAGCCGTGTTTCATGTTGAATGCAGTTTGGCCATTCCAGCCCTGTCATTGTTACGCCTTTTATGACTGGAAGGAATCCACCTTGATAGTGATCACCTCCAGTCAATCTGGTTCTTTATTTTAACCCCAGGAGGATAAAATCAAATTTTTTAGCTTGTCTTTCAGGTGCAGTGTTAGCCTTTTTGCTGTATCTTGCTCCATCATTGTCCTCGAAAGGGACCGAAAGATGGTCATCCTGTTTTCACTTTTTGGACATGAAATGCCCCATGCTATTTTTCACAGTATGAAATGTTTCATTCATTGCATTTGACTCGTCCATGCAAAAGGGAAGCGAAGGGAGCCATCTATTATGGTTACACGAGTAGGAGTACCAGTCAGGTCAGGTCAGATTAGATCTGTGACTTGCTTACAGGTACCATGTAAACCTGTACTAACCTGTTCCATGGTCGGGTTGTCGGCGACTTAAACCGTCTCCCCCACCAAGTTTCTAGGTGAGGAGGGTGTATAATATGAACACCCAGCAAGATGGAGAACAAAACTTGTCAAATGGCAGAGGAGCTCCTTGTGAGCCAACAGCCATCCATATCTTGTGCCCAACTGTGTCTGCGGACGTCCTCCTGCAGTTGGGTTACGTTTTATTAGGAGGTTGGTGGCAGGATTTGCACTCCGGCCACTGTAAAACCCTTCATTCTGCAAAACATTCCAAAAGCATTAAAAACATCTGAAAACCCACTCCGTGGGAGTACCTCCTGTGCAGCTTCCCCTCACCGGGCAGCTCACCGGATGATGGGATTGGGGCAAAGCCTTCGGGACCTCCAATCTTTGATGATAGGAGAGAAACCACAGGGTAACATTCCCGGGTCAGATTGCGGGAGATTGTGTCGGGGTGTTGCTGAGGTGTCGTCCACCAGACGGCGGTCTCTTTGGCTTAACCTGAAGTCGTCCCTTCGGGTGGGTGCCGGGAATGTCCAATCCTGAAGAGAGGATGATCACCTGTCTCTGTTATCATCTGAGCTCAAGCATTTGGACATCGGTATTGCAGCTCTCTCTGAGGTTCGGAGAACGGATAGCGGCAAGATCATGGTGGGTGGTTACACCTACTATTGGTCTGGTCACTCTGATGGTTACCATGCCCAAGGAGTTGTAGCTTTGTCCAACAAGTTGACTCCAATGATAATTGAGGTAACACCTGTCAATGAGCGTATTATGAGACGAAGGATTTGTCACTCCTTAGGTGTCATTTCCCTGGTCTCTGAGTATGCTCCGACTGAGGCGAGTGATCTCACCGTGGAGGATGCATTCTACGCCACACTCGAGTCTGTGGTTGGTCAGTGCCCCAGACGAGATACACTTTTAGTCTTGGGGGATTTCAATGCATCGACTGGAACTGATAGGGATGGTTATGAGACATGTGTTGGTCCCCATGAGTCAGGAACTATGAACCAGAATAGCACTAAGTTCCTTGACTTTGCAAGAAATCATGGACTTCGAGTGGCTGGATCATGGTTTCAGCGTCCACAAGTTCATCGCTGGACTTGGTATTCCAACACTGGTGGTGTGGCAAAGGAGATTGACCATGTCTTCGTTGATGGTCACTGGAGGATGATCCAGAAATGCAGGGTCGACCGAAGTGCTCAGTTCCTCAATACTGACCACCGGCTTGTTGTAGCAACTCTTAAGGTGCAGCTTAAATCCAGGAGAATCGTACCATTCCAGCCTCGGCTGGATGTTGGCAAGCTCAAGGATGAGAGGGCAGCTGAGGAGTTTGCGAACAGGCTGAGTGGAGATTTGGGGGGTCTGGGTGCTTTGGGGGATCCTGAAGAGTTGTGGAGTGCCTTGAAGACCACCATCCTTGATGTTGCCGGAAGATGTCTTGGAACTCACCGGAGGTTGAAGAAGAATTTTGTCTCTCAATGGACACTGGATACCATTGCCTGGAGTTACAGGGCCATGCTGAATAGCAGAGCTGAGCTGTACAGGGAGCTGAGGGGTAAAACGGAGCGTGCACGAAGGGTGGACAAGGAGGACTATGTGCGAGGAATCTGTGAGGGGGTAGAGGATCACGTGGTCAAGTGATTCTTGTCCTACTTACAGGGGAATTAGCGCATTGCGTTCGTCCAAGCCCATCCCTCGGTGTACTGCAGTAAGAGCAGAGGGTGGTGGGTTCTTGACAGAGGAGTCCGAAGTGAAGGCCCGCTGGGCCGGTTACGTTGAACGGCTGTACCAGGCCGATCCACCAGCTGTCGAGTTAGATGTCAGGGGTGTTACAATCCCTATTGCTGACCATCCAATCAACTGTGGTCCACCTTCATTTGTCGATACTCAGACTGGGGTGAACCAGTTGAAATGGGGTAAAGCACCTGGGATCTGTGGCGTCCATGCTGAACTTTTCAAGGCTGGTGGAAATGCTGCACTCGTGTCATTGCATGCAGTTCTGTGCTCTGCCTGGAACACAGGCATCATCCAAAATGACTGGAAGAGGGGCCTTGTTGTCCCTCTCTGGAAAGGGAAGGGTGATCGCCAAGACTGCAACAACTACCGAGGGGTGACGCTGCTCTCAGTGCCGGGCAAGGTCTTTGCTCGGATAATTTTTGATGGGGTTCGCCACCATGTGCTTGAGCCCCAGTGTCCAGAGCAGTCAGGCTTTACACCAAAGAGGTCAACGATTGACCGTATCCTTGCTCTTCGGGTCCTCACCGAAAGCAGATGAGAGTTTTGACAGGGGCTGCTTGCAGCCTATGTTGATCTCTGTAAAGCGTTTGATTCAATGAATCGGGATGCCCCCTGGAGGATTCTTGGTCTTCGTGTGGTGCCACCAAAACTGATCGATCTGATGTCTGAACTATACTCTAGTACTGAGAGTGTGTGAGATGTGGTGGTACCATTTCTGAGTTATTTCCAGTTTTTACTGTATTTCGTCAGGGGTGTGTACTCGCCCCCACACTTTTCAGCACTTGTATGGACTGAATTCCAGGGAGGATGTCGGAAAGATCAAGCTGCGGTGCATCGTTTGGGAATATCAAGATCTCTGACCTTGATTTTGCAGATGATGCAGTCATCTCTGCGGAGACTCCAGATATCCTTTTGGGGACCCTCGAGGTGCTGAATGAGGAGTCGGAGCTGTTGGGATTACAGGTTTTCTGGGTCAAAACTAAGATCCAGGTTTTCAATGACATCTTGGATGCTGCTATCCTGTCTGTACCTGTTTGTGATGAGGATATTGAGGTCGTGGAGAGATTCACTTACCTTGGCAGTGATATTTCTGTCTCTGCTGGCTGTGAGCCAGAGGTCAACAGACATCTGGGTCGGGCTTGGGGAGTCATGGATTCACTGGATCATGGGGTGTGGCGCTGCCAGTACCTGTGCGGGAGGACGAAAGTCCGAGTCTTCAGGTCCTTGGTGCTTCCAGTCTTGCTCTATGGATGTGAGACTTTGACTCGGACCAGGGATCTGAGATGGAGACTTAATTCCTTTGGTTCCAGGTCTCTTCGGGGAATCCTTGGCTATGGCTGGTCAGACTTTGTGTCCAATGAGCATGTTGCTGAGAGAGACTCAAATGAGATTTGTTACCTGCATGGTCTGTGAGCGTCGGCTGCGGCTGTATGGACATGTGGCTCATTTTCCTGACGGTGATCCAGCTCACCAGATTCTCTCAGCGAGGGAGCCTCATGAGAGGAGGAGGCCAATGGGCCGACCACGTGCCTCGTGGTTGCAGCAGGTTGATCAACATCTCAAGGAGATGGGGATGGGCCAGGCCTCTGGCTGGGGGATGGCCAGAGAGAGGCCCCTGGAGTTCCGGCAGAAAGTGGATGCAGCGACGCGCTGCTCTGGCGCATGCACCGCTACCTGACCTGACCTGACCTGATCCTAGGATCCCAAGCCCACCACCCTCACCATTAAGCCAACACCAGCTAATGCTAATTGTTGTCTTGTAAAATATACCAAGGAACATTTTAGCCCCTCGTTATTGCAGGTGTGACAGCCAGCTTAATGCCCCTTAAACCAGTCCTTGCTGACACTTACCAGATTGCAGTTTTAAACGTAAATCTCATTAAATTCCACCAGGGTTTACACCAAAAATTGAGAAGGACTCAGCTGAGCATATATAACTGAATATGCTTCCCTTCCACCACAAAGCAACTTATTTAAATCCAGGATTTAAACCAGTGGCCCCTGAGAGTTCAGACTAGTCTTTGAGCATTGCAGCAGACATGAGGTCATGAGGTCAGTCGACACAGCAGACACAGTTAATGATCTGGATTATGAATTGGAAGAACATTATGAGCCTATTTGGAGAACATCAGGAGAATCAACACAGTTTCAGTTATTTAAAGGGGAGATCCTTGCATCGGAAGCTACATGCTCAGATGAAAATGCCCAACAGGCCAATGCTTGTGACCAAGCTCATATACTTAAAATACAGAAAATAACTTTCCACAGCGTTATTAACAGCTATGCATATTTGGTGAAAGCTGTATATTTTTTTTCTGAATGACTCAGCATGGGACTGCAACAACTTACTTCCCCACAGAGCACCGCTTCTCAGTGTTCTTCACACCTTTATCCACATCCCACTCATGCAGTCAACAATATATTTTCAACATTACTGTAAATCTTGGTCTTGCATCAAATCTTTACTCTAAATATCCTTGTGGTTTCCCACAGTAAATCACACCTGTGGTTGTTGGGATTTTTTCAACAAGCTAAATGAGGCCGATGTTGAACTCGGGAGCCTGTTGAATTGTTGTCTCGAACATGTAATCCCATGCCGCATGCTGGCTTTATGGGTGTTAAATGTCGTCCTTTAGCAACAGGAGCTGGCAGCACCAAGGATGTGTGGCTTTTCTTTTTGGATACACTGTCAAGGTTAATTTGAGAGGTAACACACAGAATGTACAACAAGGGGAGCAGGAGACAAGAAGGGCAGGAGAGGGAAGGAAAAAACAGTGGGGAACAGAGACATGAGGAGATCTGTGGAAGGGAGAGGGATGGGGCGGGGAACAACACCGCCGTTGTTTTTTTAAATGTCCGTTTTTCGACAGATTTGCTTTGATTCACTGTCGAGCAAATCACGAAACCTCCAAAAATATTGACACAGATCTGGCAGATGCTATGGATAAGCATTCTTGGGGACAGGTAGCTCGATCAAGCACTAAATGCATGAAGTCATATTGCTCGATGAAGCTGGTTAATTTTAGCACATTCTAAAATCTTTTGTTCGCTCAATATAATCTCCAAACGGTATAGTAGAAAAAGAAAAGTTTAATGCTTTGGAAATTTCACATTTTCTTGTGTATGTATGGAGAAGGAGGGAACATGGCCTTGCTTGCTTAAAGTAAATAGGTACATCGGCTTAGTTATGACTCATTATTTCTTTAAATTATCAGGTTTCACTCCAGATTTTGACACTTATTTAGTCCGGACGATATCCTATCCTCAAAACTGGGAAAAAAATATTTTGATGATGTCCTTTAATGAGTCCGTGAGAGTAGATCGTGGAAAATCATTTCATATAATGCATAAAATCGCTCCAAGCTCCTAATTTGAAAATGATGGCACTTACAAAAGTGATGTGTCCAGCATTTCGTAGGTATGATGAACAGGCATTCGTTAATATGAGTGAGGAAAGTGAGAAAAAAAACTTTATCATGAAGAAATTGTTGCGGCCTGTTCCAAGACGAAGCATGGTTGAGCAGTCAAAAAAACATGGCGGCTTCATACCCCGGAGAGGTTACCCAGGAGACGCCTTAAGACTCCAAAGAGTAAGGTGACCGAGGATGCACCTGATAAAAGATTTAATTCAGTAACGCCGTTCATTATCTTCAAAAGCATTGCTTAAATTAACCAAAACACCCAATATTCACTGATGCACGTCCGTGGAGTTCCCTTGGAATGGATGCAAAGTTTCAGGCTGCTAGGTTTTATGGTTTTGGAGTTATGAAGGAGACACACACATTGCCATTTATTGGTACACACACACGCAGGGTGCTTCAAAATATACTAGAACTGCACTCGGTAGAGCTCATACCTCTGCAAAGATTAACAGTTTACGTTATATATCCCATTGAGAGGCTGGATCTGGATCTGGACCTAAACCAAAATCGAATCGGCTTGTTATTGTCACTTAACCAACTCATCCACCTCGTTTTTGTCATAACTCGTGCACAACTTTTTGAAATATCATGCTATATATAGTTTTTGGCCACATCTCTCTGGTGAAGTATCACTTTAAAAATTAAAAAATTCTTGTATCCCGATTTGGATAACACCAAAATCAAATTGGATTCGTCCTTGTCACATGCGCGACCGATCCACCAAGTTTCTTCCGAATCTGTCCATAACCTTTTGAGATATTATGTTCTGAGATATATATAGAAAGGAAAGAACATGGATTAATGCTGACTAACATGAGCAACGCATATCTGCCTACATGAATACAGTATATATTTAAAAGCTAAACAAAATACTAAGATGTAACTGGCTTTATTTTTGTCGCTGCTTCATTTTCCCCAGGGGCTCACAATCGTCACAGTATAAATACTTTGTGTTTGGGTAAGAAATTGCTGTGTTGGTGTGAGAAATTTCTGAGAACATCCTGAAGGCTCAATGGCTCTGTGGGCTGTTTCTGTGTAACTGTGTAAGCAATTTGGTCCTTGGGTTCAAGTCCAAGGTTGAGTCAGAATTATTTCACACTATCCCCACCCAGGAATTTATGCCTGTTTGTTAATATATGAGGGGAAGGGAAGAAAGCAGAATGAGGGGTCCTCCAACCTGCTCACATGCAGGCATGCAAAAACCCCACCACATCTGACCTCCGTGTGTGTTGTCTTCATACTTCTTCGTTTTCAGCCACTGCCGACTATTAATATATTGCAGAAACTTAGTATATTTGTATTAATATTTTGTCATGAAAGCAGATCTCACAACTCATGAAAAAGAAAACTGCGTCTAATTGCTGAAAAAAAAGGGACACCTGTCGACTCCATTGTCATGGAGAGATGATGACATGACCTTTAGGTTCGAGAGTATGGCGTTGTGCCGAATGAACTTCCACTTTCTGCACATTCCTTCATCTTTTCTTCACAAAATATAATTGTCCAAACAGTCGAAAAAAAATTAAGCCTAATGTTAATTTTATTCCGTTTTTTTCCCCCCCAAAATTACGCAAAGATTGGCATTTCCATCAGTAAAGCGACAGGTCCTACTTCTAGTGGTTTTGAAACATACAATCAAGTAGCTTGGTGAGTGCTCGCTAAGTGTCTTAAGCATTCAAACAAGCACTCCAATGGAACGCCTGGCTTGGCAAGCAATTACCCATTGTCGTCGGTCATATAAACCCATGCATCCGGAAACGCCCAAGAAATGTCTGAATTGGACAAATTAACACTTTTTTTTAGCAGTCGGAACTGCTGCCAATTTCAAGTCTGGAGCTTAAATTTTGTAATTATTCTAAGTTAAAGAGATTCTCGAGGTTATGGCATGTGCGGAAATGAAATATAGCCACAAATGACGGCGTCTCCGGGTGTTTACAAGCATTGCAATATACCAGCAATTCATAGCTATGATGATCAAGACATTCGATAATATGAGTAAGGAAAGTGAAAAAAAAAACTTTATCATGATGAGATCATTGCGTTGAATCAAGGAATTGTTGAGCAGGGGAAAAAAAACATGGTGGCTTCAGACCCCAGTGAGGTAACCCAGGAAATGCCTTTAGACCCCATATAGAGCGAGGTGGTCGAGGATCGCCTGATAAATAATATAATTAAATAAGGCCATTAATTATCTTCAAAAGTGGTGTTTTAATTAACCCAAACACCCAATTTTCACTCTTACACTTCCTTAAAGTTCCCTTAGTATGCATGCAAAGTTTATTATGCTAGGTTTCATGGTTTTGGAGTTATGTAGGAGACACACACACATACATACATTTACTAGGATAGATATACACATGTATTCTAATAGAAAGAATGGCACAGCCAACCAATGAATATAACTACACTCTACCCTCCAATGAGGTACAAACAGGAATGTGCAGAGTCCACCAAAGGCGACGTTTCGCCTGCGATTCACAAGTGTTATCAAGCCAAAAGAGAACCAGCTCTCACATGCCACCATTATTATAGATCACCATTGACCCACTTCTGGTCGTGTGTCGAAACATGGAACCCTTTTTTGTGTTGAAATAATGGTCGTGTCATCATCATTGGGTCACTGCTCGTTCCTGTGTTGGACATGTCGTGATCTCGTGTTGTAATGATGTATCTGGGTGGTCAAGCCTGTATTCACCTTTGCCCTCTCACATACTTCTGCATTTCTACATTCTTGAACCCTTGGGTGGTGTTTAGGTAGGGTTTTCTTGTCTGTCGGCTTGGTTTTCCACCACCACCTTCTTGATGTCTTTATTAATGCATTGCAATGGATTGGGAGATCACTTCTTTCATTGGTTTAATCACCTCCCTCTTCTTTTGTATGCCAATAATAATTTTTTAAAAAGCATTCTCAATGGGGCCCCACTTGAAAATGAGGTGGAAGTGACCTGACAACGTCTGCCTTTGGTTTTAAATTTATGGTTTTTTGAAGAAACAGCACTTTGTCAGCAGAAACATCCTCCATTGATCCAAGTATTTCCTCGGAAAATCAAAGTTACTTACAGCGTACAAGGCTTTTGTTCCTCGTTAAATGGAGTACTGCTCACCCCTCTGGGCAGGCACCCCAGCATCTCATCCATCTCTTCTGGATTCTTATCTGTGGAATTTAAAACTATCAACATTATTGGCACCGTCTGTTGCTTTTGCGTGCAGGCAAGTCGTTAGCCTCTGTCTTTTTTACTCTCTTCTCTGACATTGCTCACTGTGCTCTCGATCCGAGGACCCTCCCCAGCAGCTCCAGCATGCACATGTTCTTCCAGTAACCCCCTTTTCGCTAAACTCCCAAAATCCAGTCTGACTGCACACTTCAAATTTTTTTTGAATACATAGTCGAGGCTCGTGGAAGAGCTCGAGTTCCTTGCTTCAACCGTCCATGAAACCGCCTTCCAGAGACTGTTTTCCACTCTTCTCGTCAGAGCTTCAAGCAGACAGCACGCCACTATCTTGTGACCATCCCCCCATCCTGACCCATGATATTTATTACCCCCAGTAACCCTTCCGAACCCAACCTTCTTACTTGCTGGTTTTCATGTTTTCTCCCCTCCTCACTCTTTCTTCTTATCCTGTTCATTCATTCGCTTGCTGTTTGTGCCCAACTGTTGCCCCGCTACGCCACTGCCAGTTCAGTCTTGCTTTTCCATGACTCACGATCTTGAAGATTGGAAAAGGAGTTTCAGGAGGGCGCTGGAGGGGTTATTATCATTTTGGTCACCACCAACTTGGGGCTCACATTGTCACTGTAGAAGTTGGAAATTGACCTCAAGATCTTCGATTGGGCCCTCACCAAGTGACAGTCCGTTAAGCACCGAGCCTTGATATTTCTCAATCCTCTCGAAACATCTGCTGATGGGCTTGATAAGAACGTGAATCAATCATTTCATGCATATCTCAGCATTTTGTAAAACTTAATGACCCTTGCTTTGTTGTTTTAGTTATTGCCAATGTTGCAATCCTCATATAATTGGCAATCAAACAAGGAGGGGGAGGGGGAGGGGGGTCCTTAACCATCAATCTGTAATCTCACATCGAACTTGATGGGGATTTGCTCACCATGCGAAGTCGTTGGACGGTTGTTGGACCTCAGTGGTCCCCCATGGCGAGCCAACCGCACTATTTCTCCCTTCACTGCTGTCTCTATGATCATTGGGTGCAAAACAAAAGAGAATTGGAAAGCTTGCAGCATTTACATTAATGGCACTCTTGCGCTATTTCTGGAATCCCTTGCTCACAATGACATGAGTGGTTATTGCATTCCAACAGAAGAAATATATTGTTGATTACATTCAGTGTTTGCATGCCAATATGACGATTTATGTCAATCACAAGGATGGAATGGAATGGAATGGAATGAGGGCACAAGTTAAGGGCATTTGGCCAATTATACCTGTGCCATTTCCATGCGTTTTCTCTTCCCACTTGATTGAAGTGGTGTTCAATAGAAAGCGAACCCCAAACGATGAAATTTGTGAGTTTTGCAGCACATTTGCGAATGACAACTTCTATCCAAATGGACACTGTGGTGGTATTCATTTCAGCTGGCTTTCCATTGCTTCGGAAGGACTGCGTGCACTCGGTGCAGCGCTTCTTTGTTTTTACCAGACACAAAAGACCGTTTGTGGTTGTTTTTAATTCCGCACAACTCAACAGCATGCCAACAAAGAAGCTATCTTGCAAAAATATGGGTAAAATAAACAGCAGTCTTGGTGACATGAAATGGATGCTCAGAGATGAACGAAGTCATCATGATTACCTCCACACCTGAGGGTCTGATCATGGAGGTGACGTTTTTGCCTCTGTAAGATCATGTAAGTTAGTAAGATCATGGAGATCTGACTACTAGAAGTCTTAAAGTGACTCTACACCATTGAGAGAAGGGTCCAGACACGATATATAAAGCACGATATCTCAAAACGTTGTGACAAAACTAGGTGCATGCGTTGGGTGGATGACGAGAACAAGCCAATTGGATTTTGGTTCAGGTGCGGATGCAGATCAGGTGTATCAGTGGGATACAAAACGTGACTTGTTCAGCCTGGCGGAGGTATGCTACGTGCTCCACCGAGTGCCGTCCTAGTTCATTGTGTTTTAGGAATGACTTTATATGGCTGTATAGTCTTGGCTCTTCTCATGCATCTTTCATTGCAGTTTTGTTATCATCAAATTATTTGTCGGTACAAGGAAATATTTGATTCGGCCCTTCTTTCTCAGTTTATTTGTCGTGTTCGATGTGCTATGAATCGGTTTTCAACCATACAAATGTACAATCATATGTAAGTACAAGGAACAGTCAATCTTTCCTTTCTTCCTCGATGCACATAATTGTAAAATTTAAAGCAAGGAAAAGGAGGGACAGACAAAGGGCAGTTTTATCCAACTCATCTACACCATGTTATGATATCTATACCGCGACCCCCAACTCATCTACACCATGTTATGATATCTATATCTATACCCCAACTAATCTATTCCATGTTATGATATCTATAAGTAGACCCCCAACTCATCCACACCATGTTATGATATCTATATCTATACCCCCAACTAATCTATTCCATGTTATGATATCTATACGTAGACCCCCAATTCATCCACACCATGTTATGATATCTATATCTATACCTCCAACTAATCTATTCCATGTTATGATATCTATACGTAGACCCCCAACTCATCTACACCATGTTATGATATCTATACCTCGACCCCCAACTAATCTATTCCATGTTATGATATCTATACCTAGACCCCCAACTCATCTACACCATGTTATGATATCTATACGTAGACCCCCAATTCATCCACACGATGTTATGAAATCTATACCTATACCCCCAACGAGTCTATTCCATGTTATGATATCTATACTTGGACCCCCAACTAATCTACACCATGTTATGATGTCTATACCTAGACCCCCAACTAATCTACACCATGTTATGATATCTATATCTATACCCCCAACTAATCTATTCCATGTTATGATATCTATATCTATACCCCCAACTAATCTATTCCATGTTATGATATCTATACCTCGACCCCCAACTAATCTATTCCATGTTATGATATCTATACCTGGACCCCCAACTAATCAACACCATGTTATGATGTCTATACCTAGACCCCCAACTTATCTACACCATGTTATGATATCTATATCTAGACCCCCAACTAATCTACATGATGTTATGAAATCTATACCTCGACCCCCAACTAATCTATTCCATGTTATGATATCTATACTTGGACCCCCAACTAATCTACACCATGGTATGATGTCTATACCTAGACCCCCAACTTATCTACACCATGTTATGATATCTATACCTCGACCCCCAACTAATCTATTCCATGTTATGATATCCATACCTAGACCCCCAACTCATCCACACCATGTTATGATATCTATATCTATACCCCCAACTAATCTATTCCATGTTATGATATCTATACCATGTTATGATATCTATACCCCCAACTAATCTATTCCATGTTATGATATCTATACCAAGACCCCCAATTCATCTACACCATGTTATGATATCTATATCTATACCCCCAACTAATCTGTTCCATGTTATGATATCTCTACGTAGACCCCCAACTCATCTACACCATGTTATGATATCTATACCTCGACCCCCAACTAATCTATTCCATGTTATGATATCTATACCTAGACCCCCAACTCATCTACACCATGTTATGATATCTATACGTAGACCCCCAATTCATCCACACCATGTTATGATATCTATATCTGTACCCCCAACTAATCTATTCCATGTTATGATATCTATACCTAGACCCCCAACTCATCTACACCATGTTATGATATCTATATCTATACCCCCAACTAATCTATTCCATGTTATGATATCTATACCGAGACCCCCAACTCATCTACACCATGTTATGATATCTATATCTATACCCCCAACTAATCTATTCCATGTTATGATATCGATACCGAGACCCCCAACTCATCTACACCATGTTATGATATCTATACCTCGACCCCCAACTAATCTATTCCATGTTATGATATCTATACTTTGACCCCCAACTAATCTACACCATGTTATGATGTCTATACCTAGACCCCCAACTTATCTACACCATGTTATGATATCTATACCTCGACCCCCAACTAATCTATTCCATGTTATGATATCCATACCTAGACCCCCAACTCATCCACACCATGTTATGATATCTATATCTATACCCCCAACTAATCTATTCCATGTTATGATATCTATACCATGTTATGATATCTATACCCCCAACTAATCTATTCCATGTTATGATATCTATACCAAGACCCCCAATTCATCTACACCATGTTATGATATCTATATCTATACCCCCAACTAATCTATTCCATGTTATGATATCTATACCTCGACCCCCAACTAATCTATTCCATGTTATGATATCTATACCTAGACCCCCAACTCATCTACACCATGTTATGATATCTATACGTAGACCCCTAATTCATCCACACCATGTTATGATATCTATATCTGTACCCCAACTAATCTATTCCATGTTATGATATCTATACCTGGACCCCCAACTCATCTACACCATGTTATGATATCTATATCTATACCCCCAACTAATCTATTCCATGTTATGATATCGATACCGAGACCCCCAACTCATCTACACCATGTTATGATATCTATACCTTGACCCCCAACTAATCTATTCCATGTTATGATATCTATACCTGGACCCCCAACTAATCAACACCATGTTATGATGTCTATACCTAGACCCACAACTTATCTACACCATGTTATGATATCTATATCTAGACCCCCAACTTATCTACACGATGTTATGAAATCTATACCTCGACCCCCAACTAATCTATTCCATGTTATGATATCTATACTTGGACCCCCAACTAATCTACACCATGTTATGATGTCTATACCTAGACCCCCAATTTATCTACACCATGTTATGATATCTATACCTCGACCCCCAACTAATCTATTCCATGTTATGATATCCATACCTAGACCCCCAACTCATCCACACCATGTTATGATATCTATATCTATACCCCCAACTAATCTATTCCATGTTATGATATCTCTACCATGTTATGATATCTATACTCCCAACTAATCTATTCCATGTTATGATATCTATACCAAGACCCCCAATTCATCTACACCATGTTATGATATCTATATCTATACCCCCAACTAATCTGTTCCATCTTATGATATCTATACCGAGACCCCCAACTCATCTACACCATGTTACGATATCTATACCTCGACCCCCAACAAATCTATTCCATGTTATGATATCTATACCTGGACCCCCAACTAATCTACACCATGTTATGATGTCTATACCTAGACCCCCAACTTATTTACACCATGTTATGATATCTATATCTAGACCCCCAACTAATCTACACCATGTTATGATGTCTATACCGAGACCCCCAACTAATCTACACCATGTTATGATATCTATACCGAGACCCCCAACTCATCTACACCATGTTATGATATCTATAGCGAGACCCCCAACTAATCTATTCCATGTTATGATATCTACACCATGTTATGATGTCTATACCTAGACCCCCAACTTATCTACACCATGTCATGATATCTATACCTATACCCCCAACTAATCTACACCATGTTATGATATCTATATCGAGACCCCCAACGAATCTTCACCATGTTATGATATCAATACCTCAACCCGCAACGAATCTTCACCATGTTATGATATCAATACCTCAACCCCCAACTAATCTACACCATGTTATGATATCTATACCTCGACCCCCAACTCATCTACACCATATTATGTTATCGATATCTATACCCCCAACTAATCTATTCCATGTTATGATATCTACACCTAGACCCCCAACTCATCCACACCATGTTATGATATCTATATCTATACCCCCAACTAATGTATTCCATGTTATGATATCTATACCATTTTATGATATCTATACCCCCAACTAATCTATTCCATGTTATGATATCTATACCAAGACCCCCAACTCATCTACACCATGTTATGATATCTATATCGATACCCCCAACTAATCTGTTACATGTTATGATATCTATACCGAGACCCCCAACTCACCTACACCATGTTATGATATCTATATCTATACCCCAAACTAATCTATACCGAGACCCCCAACTCATCTACACCATGTTATGATATCTATAACTCGACCCCCAACTAATCTATTCCATGTTATGATATCTATACCTGGACCCCCAACTAATCTACACCATGTTATGATGTCTATACCTAGACCCCCAACTTATCTACACCATGTTATGATATCTATAACTCGACCCCCAACTAATCTATTCCATGTTATGATGTCTATACCTAGACCCCCAACTCATCTACACCATGTTATGATGTCTATACCTAGACCCCCAACTTATCTACACCATGTTTTGATATCTATAACTCGACCCCCAACTAATCTACACCATGTTATGATGTCTATACCTAGACCCCCAACTCATCTACACCATGTTATGATATCTATAACTCGACCCCCAACTAATCTATTCCATGTTATGATATCTATATCTATACCCCCACCTAATCTATTCCATGTTATGATATCTATACCTCGACCCCCAACTAATCTATTCCATGTTATGATGTCTATACCTAGACCCCCAACTAATCTACACCATGTTATGATGTCTATACCTAGACCCCCAACTAATCTACACCATGTTATGATATCTATACCTCGACCCCCAACTTATCTACACCATGTTATGATATCTATAACTCGACCCCCAACTAATCTACACCATGTTATGATGTCTATACCTAGACCCCCAACTCATCTACACCATGTTATGATATCTATACCTAGACCCCCAACTAATCTATTCCATGTTATGATATCTATACCTGGACCCCCAACTAATCTACACCATGTTATGATGTCTATACCTAGACCCCCAACTTATCTACACCATGTTATGATATCTATATCTATACCCCCAACTAATCTATTCCATGTTATGATATCTATACCTTGACTCCTAACTCATCCACACCATGTTATGATATCTATATCTATACCCCCAACTAATCTATTCCATGTTATGATATCTATACCAAGACCCCCAACTCATCGACACCATGTTATGATATCTATATCTATACCCCCAACTAATCTACACCATGTTATGATATCTATATCGAGACCCCCAACGAATCTTCACCATGTTATGATATCTATACCTCGACCCCCAACGAATCTACACCATGTTATGACATCTATACCTTGTCCCCCAACTAATCTACACCATGTTATGATATCTATACCGAGACCCCCAACTAATCTATTCCATGTTATGATATCTATACCGAGACCCCCAACTAATCTATTCCATGTTATGATATCTATACCGAGACCCCCAACTAATCTACACCATGTTATGATATCTATATCTATACCCCCACCTAATCTATTCCATGTTATGATATCTATACCGAGACCCCCAACTAATCTATTCCATGTTATGATATCTATACCGAGACCCCCAACTAATCTATTCCATGTTATGATATCTATATCCCCAACATTATAACGCATTAATTATTATTATTGAAATTTTTACAAAGTCGAGGCTCGTGGAGGAGTTGGAATACAGAATAAAACAGCACACCCAGAACACAGTAGAAAACTGGAAATACACCAATATCAGGGTGGGGGGACACGAGGAGGAAGAATGGGAGAATAAGGCGTGCAGGAGGAAGGAAGACAGGGGGTGAACAAGCTGGATACAAGCTCAAACACAGCAAGAGGGAGGCTGAAATAACAGGAAGGGAGAATAGGGGATGAAACATCAGAAAGGTAGGTGGAGAGAGAGATAGAGATAGAGATAGAGATAGAGATATAGATATTACCTGGAAAGGAAGGAGTTGGTTTGGGGACAGTTTTCTTGATTTATTCATATGCAGCCTGCGGCTGTACGGCAGCATAATTTTCTGAAGACATGGCTGTGCTGCTGATGCAATGCCCCCCCCCCCCCGTTACCCATAAGCTGGTACTCATTTTGCTGACCTCAGAAGGATGATAGGCTGAATCAACCCACCTGGTGTTAATTCAACCGCATGGCAGTGGCTCAAACTTGAGACCCTAAGATCTTAAGCCAGCCACATTAACCATGAAGCCAACACCAGGCTGATCCTGGGTGGTAATGGATGTGAGGATTAGAGTACATCAGCTATGGGTAAAGTGTCGAACAGCTATGGGTTCCAAGTTGTATTTGCAGGGGGATATTTTATAAATCAAAGAAGGTGATGTCAACATGAAGCGAATGCGGTGTTGACCTTATACATAGTTTCTTCACACCATCTGCAAATATGGAAATGTTTCTCCACATCCCTTCATATAAATTATGTGAGTAACTATAACAAGAAGGGCAGTCGGTAGAACGCATACTTTCACCAAGCTGATTAGTTTACGTTTTGTGTACCACTGATAGGCCGGACCTGGATTCGGACCTG
Source organism: Eptatretus burgeri (assembly GCF_056783735.1). Lineage (NCBI taxonomy): Eukaryota > Metazoa > Chordata > Myxini > Myxiniformes > Myxinidae > Eptatretus > Eptatretus burgeri. The sequence continues at coordinate 17,518,701 of NC_140964.1, read as the reverse complement.
AACTAAAATCTAATCAGCTTGTTCTTGTCACCGAACCAACTCATCAACCAAGTTTCGTCAGAATCTGTCCATAACTTTTTTGAGATATCGTGCCATCCATATTGTTTTAGCCCCATCACTCAATGATGAAGAATCACTTAAAAATTCTTAGATCCAGATTCGGATCTTCATCAAAATCGAATCAATTCTTTCTTGTTACATACCCAACTTGCCTACCAAGTTTTGTCTGTAACGTCCACAACTTTTTGAGATATCCTGCTCTATGGCGTTTTTGGTCCTTATCTCTCAATGGTGAAAAATCACGATGAGATATCCTGTTCTAAAAGAAACAGGCAGAGAGACACAGACGGACAGGCAGAGAGACACAGACGGACATGGACCCCCAACTAATCTACACCATGTTGTGATATCTATATCTATACCGAGACCCAACTACATTATCGAAAGGTGATACCTTTCGATATCACCTTTGGTGATAAAGTTGATTATATTTTTGTGACAGGAATATTTTTTATTGTCGACGGAGGCATTATGCTTTCAGGTTGTCAGTCTGTACGTACGCATGTTCGTCCATCTTTCTGTCCGTCTGTGCTAATTTTCTGTTGTCTGTGCAACCGCTTATCCGATTGATACAAAATTTTCATGATGGGTGTGAATATTCATGTATAATGTTTTAATGATAATTATGACGCTGTAGGTCACGTGGTGTGACAGCCATGTTGGAATGAAGGAAAAACTTTGGACCTCTGTATCTCCAAAACCGCTCCGTGGGAAAAAATTGGAACTTGGCATATGTCAACTACTCCAGAGGGGAAATAAGTGTGATTTCTTTTTATGATGTCATCAGTGGCTTTGTTATGATGTCACAATTGCATATGTCAAACACTTTATCCGATTAGTATTAAATTTTTGGAGGATCATCCAGGGATAAATTGTATGGGGGGGGGGAAATATTGATGACTTCATCAGTCACATGGTTCCACAGCCATATTTTTTTTTAACATGATGTCATATGACGTGATGTCTCCTCCATTGACGTCATAGGTCACATGGTTTAGCAGGTATGATTTTTTGAAGAATAAATCTTTAAAAATCATCTTATCTCGAACGGCTTGACAGATTGAGGGGAAACTTCACCCACATGTTCCCAAGTTTTGGGGATACCAGCATGTTCATGAATAATAATAGGTCACACAGACTGGCAGCCATATTGGATTGGAAGAAAATCTTTTACAAATATTCTTTCTTTTTGAATTGCTTTATCAATCGACGTGAAACTTCAGAATTATGATCTCGTCGTCATGGGGAGTACATGTTTTATATTTCAACCTGATCGGATGCATGGTCTGGCAGCCAGAATTATTTAATGTATTGAATCTGGGTTCAGGGATTTAAATCAAACTCTCCCCAAGTATTATAATGATGCAATAATGTGGGAGGAGGCATATCCGCCATGATGTCGAAGAGCGCCCTTCTAGTTTTTTTAAAAAAAAATTCTTTTCCTCTGTCGGAGAGAGAATGCAATGTGCTTTGTAATCTTGCTTTCATCAACTTCAGACACTTTTAAGGCATCGATGAAAAAAATGGATACCAAGAAGGAAAGACGAATACATTGTTGTAGGTATGCCGGCCAGGTCACAGGGAGCTACTCGGAACCACTTCCCGACCTTTGACCCTGACGCCGACGAGCCGCAGATAACTCCGAGGTATGACGGGTTGCGAAGCAAACATGGATGCCGTCTGAGACAGTTAATTTAAGTAGCGTCCTTGCGTCCAGTTACCGTGTTACCTTCCCGGCAAATTATAACTTCCCCCACTCCCCCTTCCTCCCGCCAGAGGAACCGTGATCCCGACTCCCCACCTTTCCTTCTTTATCAACTAGCAAATACCACCCATCGTTTCGCTGATGGGAATAGTAAGAGGGAGGTGAAATGGGGGGGGGAGGGGGACCAGTGATGAGGTGGAGGGAGAAAGAGAGAGGAGGGAGGGGGACCGAGGAGGGGTGGGGGAAGGGAAGGCAGACATGTGGGGGAGCATTATTATGATTCATCCTGTCTCATCAAAATGATTCAGCAAAGAATAACAGTGAAAATGGGGCAAGGGGGGGAAATGTCTAAAATCCATTTTCTACCGGTCATACTATAAAAAACGAACAAGTCCTTAGCCAAGCTGTCTGGAGACACACACTGCCCGGACGCGTCCGGAGCCGAGCTATCTGGAGCCAAACACTGACAAGACTTGTCCGGCCACAAACACCGCTCAGACACGTCTGGAGACAAACACCACCCAGACACGTCCGGAGACAAACACACCGCCCGGACATATCTGGAGACAAACACACCACCCGGCCACGTCCGGAGGAAACACTGCCCAGACATAACCACTCTCCGGATACGTCCAGAGACAGAGACAGAGGGAAAGAGAGAAGGGGGAGGGGAGAGAGAGGGACAGACGGAGAGAGGGAGATATATATATATATATATATATATATATATATTTATATATATATATATATATATATATATATATATATATATATATACACATATACATATACACGCCTTTAAACCTCTCTAAACCTTCATTTAAATTGAATTATGTATTTGATCACCGTATAACATAAATTCCTTTCATAATACTTACAAGAACCTCCACTTTTGCAGGGGTGTGTTCAGTTATCAAGGTTCTGGTAGTGTGCTTGCCAAGTGGCTTAAATCACTTAAGCATGCACTCCATTCAAAACCATTGATATGGAGCGGCTGGCTTGGCAAGCACGAGCTCGCTGCTTGGCAACTGAACACACCTCAGAACTTGGACAGAATGAATTTATTTATGCCACTTTTACAATCTTTATTTTATTTAAATGTCAATACTTTGTCGAAGCACCTTTGGCAGCTATTACATCTTCGAGTCTTCTTGGGTGTGTTTGTATCAGCTTTGCACATCTGGATTTGAGGATTTTCTCCCATCCTTCCTTGTAGATTTGCTCAAGCTCTGTCAAGTTGGATGGGGAGCGTCGGTGAACAACGATCTTCAAGTGTTTCCACAGATTCTAAATGGGATTCAAGTCTGGGCTTTGGTTGGGCCACTCAAGGACTTTCACGTTCTTGTTCTGAAGCCATTGCAGTGTCGTTTTACCTGTGTGCTTGGGGTCATTGTCCGATTGGAATGTAAATCTTCCCTGCAGTCTAAGGTCTTTTGCACTCTGAAGCAGGTTCTCCTCAAGGATTTGCCTATATTTGGCTCCATTCATTGTTCCCTCGATCCATCCAAGTCTCCCAGTCCCTACCACTGAAAAGCATCCTCATAGCATGATTCTTCCACCACCTTGCTTCACGGTAGGGGTGGTGTTCGATGGGTGGTGAGCTTGCTCAGTTTCTGCCACTCATAGTGTTTTGCATTCAGGCCAAAGAGTTCAATTTTAATCTCATCAGAGGTGAGTGGAGGTGAGCAGTGATTCTGGATTTAGGCAGTTTCACTATGAGAGGGATGCTGGTGGACTGCATGCGTCCTGTAGATATCTGGTAGATATCCTGTAGATACCACCGACCTGTCAGCAATCGCGAAGTGATAGGCCCACAGATTCAGCTTAATTGCGAGAGATTCCAATGACATTGAAAGCAATTTTGCTTCCACGGCATCAAACTTTGCAAGATGTGATACAGGGGAGCCATCCCAGAGGGGAGAGCAGTACTCCATTAAGCTCTGGATGAAAGCCTTGTATGTGGATAGGAGCTCAGGTATGCCAAGGAAGGACTTTGCACGATGAAGGATTCTCAGTCGGCATCTGGCTTTGGAGGTCAGGTTGGAAATGTGGCTTTATCAAGAGAGATCATGACTGAGGGTGAGACCCAAGAGTTTGAGTTGCTGAATCTCTTTGAGCGGGTTGTTGAGAATGTAGATGGGATGGTTTGTGGTACAGTCCTTTCGGAGAGAGAGAGAGGGTGTGTGGGATTTCTCAGCATTGAAAAACGTGTTCCAAGTGTTTGACCAGTTTGTGATTTTGTCAAGGTCTGATGAGAGGGACAAGGCTGCTCCCAGCCTGTCTATCAGAAGGATGAGGGATGTCACTGCAGAGAGTGGCGTCATCAGCAAAGAGATAAAGAGGATTTTCCAGAGAGTCCAAGAGATCATCGATGAAGATTAGAAAACATATGGGGCCGAGAACACTGCCTAAGGGTTCTCCAGCCTTGACAGGGAGAGGAGGAGAAGAAAGGGTTCCATCGAGAGCCACACATTAGTTAGGAGAATGTAGGAAGTCACCAATCCAAGAGTGGAGTTCTCTTTGTATTCCATAGCATGCAGACAGTTTGGAGAGCAAGGCGAACCAAACGATTCAACACAGCAAGACATTTGGAACAGAAAAAAAAAATGACAAAAAAAAAAAAGAACAGTGAAACAGGAATTAAAACGAAACAGTGAAACACAACGTAAATGGTCAGGAGACATTAGCCTGGAAGAACTGGTCAGAGAGAGCGACGACCAGTCGTCCACCTGCACCGATCACCGAACTGGATGTTTTAGACCCTTGAGACCCCTTTCGATAATTCTGACTATTTAGACATTAAATTACACCTTTTAGACCCTTTTGAACATTTTGACCTTTTAAATCCATTTGGACCATTTCAGACCTTTCAACCTTTTGACCTCAGAACTTTCAAACTTTTCAGACCTTTGACTTTTACATCTTTGGACTAGACCATTTCGAGTTAAACCTCTCATTTTGTACATCCTTACATGTATTTGCCACACAAAATACAATACACACAGACAAAAAAAAAAAACACAAGTCCATGGCGAGAGTCTGAAATGACCGATTGCTATTTCTAGTTTAGTTTACATTTTATTCAGCACTACTGAGCTAGCTGCTTGCCAATTTGCCTGACAAGTCCTACAAGAGTGGAAGTTTGCGAGGAGGCATCTTGTACCATGGCTCGGTGAACCCATCCCTCAAAGCCTCGTCCCGACCTCACAAATCCAGTTCGCTGAAACATCTAAACTGCACTGCTTCACTGCACCAGAAGACGTTCATTTTTCCTTTCTGTAGACTTTCGTGTGATGCAGTGTGAGATTGGCAGAGGTTCAGTTTGTGTGGATCAATTTCGCCAGCCGTAAGGTTTGTTACATCAATTTTCCTGGCTTGCTGGCAGTGATTCACTTTCGATTTCCCCCATTGGTGTTTTTTGTTCCACGATGCCTATTTGCCAAGAAGTATTCTGACCTTGGGGGTGAAAGAGAATCCCCTTCCACCCAATACCACTACTTCACAGGCACATCCAGTGATAAACAGATTTCAGAAATGCAACCACCGGTAAGCACCACTTCAATTGAATCTTTCATTTTAGAACAACGAGTTGAACTGAAATATGTTTTCATAAAGAAGCCCGAGCAGTTATGTACCCATTAGGTTCCACAACAATTAATGTGGCTCGTGTTCTGTTTCCAATTTGCTTTGTTGCTGATATTTCCTTTGTCCTCTTTGCTTAATTGACATTATTAAAAAAAAAACACAGCTGAACACTTCATTCAAAGTTTAACATTAAGGATCATCTATATACTATGCACACATGGGAAAAGAAAAGGTTTATGTGTTGGGGGGGGGGCTGTAAGGGTGTTGTGAATGAGAGAACCAAAATAAGTAAAAGGGAGGTTGAGAGGTTGGGAAGAAAGAGTGAGAAAAGGGAAAGTAAGTTTTCAGGAAATATTAATGGGTGAGGTGGTAGCAGAGGTAGAGGAGTGACATGGAGGGAGATGGAGAAGGAGGGGGGGGTGGCAGGGTGAGCATCGAATATTTCAATATTTTTGCGAATTTGTGAGTTGAATGTTCTCCAAGTTGTCGGTTACACAATTGTGATTTTTCCTTTTTGTTTAATATAAACAGAACATTCTGTCAAGACATGTTGACTCTATTTGTTCACGTTTAACTAGAGAGGAATTCGGTAGAGCGCGTACCTCCGCCACGTAATGCCTGATCCACGAGAACCTATCGGGCCCAATACATTTTTGAAATATCATGCTATACAGTACTATATCATTTTCGGCCCTATCTCTCAATGGTGAAGAGTCACTTAAAAAATTAAATAATTCCCGTATCCAGATCCGGATTCGGATCTTCACCAAAAACGAATCAATTCGTCCTTGTCACACACCCAACCTGTCCACTAAATTTCATCCAGATCCGTCTGCAACTTTTTGAGATATCCTGCACACAAACAAACAAACAGAAAGGGGTAAAAACATAACGTCCTTCACCTTTGGTGGCGGAGGTTACAAGGTTAACACACAGGGCATTAGAGAGCATTAATTATATTTTTGCTTGACATGCCATCTATCCACAGAGCGGATGACTATCAAAGCTTTCTTTTTAGTTGACTAATTATTATTGGAGTGAAAACAGCCTTTCCTCCAGGGGTTGACTTTTGAACACGAGTGCAAAAAACCTCTGATTACTAATCAGGAATGCCACCAACAGACTTTACTTTGAGATTGAATCGAAACCTGATTGGTCTTTGAAGTAGGGAGTTACTTAATGAGTAAAAGGACATCTAGTACTAAAACGTCGTATACCCCAAGTGCTTCATCCGTTCCTGATCCACTGAAGCATTTATATTCAGAGCTTAATTTGTTTCTGAACTTTAGAATCTGAGGCCGATCAATTTGTTCATTCCTGAACTTGATTGGAATGTATACTCCAAAAATGCACAGAAAATGTCTTACTTTTTGATTGACATCATAAGTCGAAAAGGTTTTTGACAAATGCAAATTTTACCGGGATTTAACTACTAATTTGGCCTGCTGGTTGCGTCATTACTGAGACATTGTTGTGCCAATGGTGAGTTGTCCCTGCACATTCGAGGCAGGCATTTGGAACTTGGTCAGGGTGCCCACACATAATGATGTACTTGTTGTGAAAGCCCATAGTGATCTTTAATGTCCACCAGCTCGTGGTAACAGATGGGATCCCAGATTAACATTAATCCGAGGGATGGCACAGTCACTGATGCGATGCCTTGCCCGTGAAACATCGATCGGTCAGTTTATAGTCGGGTCGAGAATTGAACCTGGATTTTTTTTTTTTGTATACCTTGGTCGAGGCTCGTATGAGAGCTAACACACAACTCACAGCAAGGAGGCATGAGACAAGAGGGGCGGGAGTGGAAGGGACAAAACATTGGGGAACAGACACATTAGGTGAACTGTGGAAGGGAGAGGGATGGGGATGGGACGGGGAACATGGCGAAGAGAAGATGGACATTTCAGGGACTTTCAGGAATGAAAGCAGGAGAAATGAAGGAAGTGGGCTTGGGTGGATTATCGGGGGTAGAAAAGATCGAGGATTTGGTGGGGGAAGATAAGAGGTGGTGGTGAACAGCTGTTTTGAAAGCCTGGAGGGAAGAATGGGAAAGAATAGAGTGAGGAAGTTTATTCCAAAGGCGGGAAAAAAGAGGAATGAAAGAGTGAAGATGAGCAGTGATTCGTGATTATGGTAGTTTTACCAGAAGGGGGTTGTTGGCGGACCTTGAGCGCCCTGTGGAAATGTGGTGGGGACAAATCGCAGAGAGAGCAGGGGGGGCAAGGCTGGAGAGGAGTCGGTAGAAGACAGAAAGACCACCGACCAACCTGCGGTGATTGAGTGAGAGTCCCAAAGACTCAGCTTCATTGCGGGAGATGCCGATGATCTTAAATGCCCTGGTTTCGACAGCGTGAAGCCGAGAAAGGTGGGAGGCAGGAGCACCAGCCCAGAGGGGAGAGCAGTACTCCATCAGGCTACGGACAAAAGCTTTGTAAGTGGTCAGGAGCTCAAGAGGGCCGAGGAAGGACTTTGCACGACGGAGGATTCCCAGTCGGCGACTGGCTTTTGAGGCGAGGTTGGAAATGTGACTTTCCCAGGAAAGGTCATGGCAGATAGTGAGACCTAGAAGCTTGAAAGAAGACTTCTTCCAGAGGATTGTTGAGAAAGTGGATGGGGGGGTTTTGTCAACGGTCCTTTCGAAGAGACATAGTGAGAGTGTGAGATTTGTCTGGATTGAAAGACATGTTCCACGTGTTGGACCAGTTTGTGATTTTATCCAGATCTGCAGTGAGCGAAGAAGCTGCTGCTTTCCAGTCTGAGGGATGACACATGGTACGGCAGAGGGTAGAGTCATCAGCAAAGAGGTAAAGAAGATTTTCCAGAGAGTCAGAGAGATCATTAATGAAAACCAGAAAAAGAACAGGGCCCAGAACGCGACCGTGAGGAATTCCAGTCTAGACAGGAAGAGGGGATGAAAGAACTCCATTTAGGGCCACACGTTGACTGTGACAGGAGAGGAAGTCTGCGAGCCATGAGTGGAGATGGCCTTGGATACCATGGGAAGAGAGTTTGGTGAGCAAGGTGCCAGACCGTGTCGAAAGCACGCGATATCTTTTGGGATATGGCTCTGATTTCAAGTCCGGCATTGAGGACCTCCATCCATTGTTGGGAGAGCAGAACCAGCATATCCAGGGTACAGTGACCTGGTCTGAAACCAAATTGATGATCGGAAATCAAGCCATTGGAGAAGAGGAAGGATTTAATGTCTGAAGCGATGATGGATTCCATCACCTTGCTGATGATTGGGAGAAGGCTGATTGGTCTGTAGTTGCAGGGATATGTTTTTACACCTTTTTTATGCAGGGCAGTCATGCTTGCTGGTTTCCAAGCAGATGGCAGATGACCTTGAGCAAATGAGAGGGTGAATAGAACAGAGACAGGGTGAGCAAGAGCAGAGGAGCAGGTGTTTAGGACACATGGGCTGATGCCGTCTGGACCGGTTGCAGAATCTGAGTCACGGTTTGACAGCAAGCTCTCCACTTTGTCAGAGGAAATGGACAGAGTCCAGGGATAGTTGGGTGTGACTGGGTAAAGTGGGTACAGAAAGCGATGGGTTTCGGACACAAGATTTTTGATGCACACGAGTTTAGGCATTCAGCCTTTTCACGTGCAGTATCAGCATTGTGGCCATTTGAGGTAAGGGAGGGAATGGAGGGGGAACATACACCACAAACAGATTTGATGAGACACCACCAGGATTTCGAGGAGGGAGAGAGGTTTGAGAGTTCAAACTTGATATTAGAAAGATGCTTTTTTCTGGCTCTGTGTGTGTAGACACACACTTGTTCCAAGCTTTATGGAAGGAACTGAGATTACCCTTAGTTGGGTTTGCTTTCCATGAGGCAAAGGGAAGTTGTTTCAGGAGAACTGCCTCGCCACAAGCTTCAGTGAACCAAGGGCGGGAGGAAGAGTAGGACAACTGACGACAAGAGGGGATAAATCTGTGCATGAGGGAAAGCAAGTTTTTTTGAAAGAATTCCCAGCATGAGTTGATGTTGGAGAAAGTAGTGATGGGAGACCAGTCTGCCAGTCAGCCTGAGTGAAATGCCAGACTCGACGGCGGTGAGGTGGTTCTCTGATAACAGTCAGAGAGATGTCCACTTTGACAAGGACGTGGTCAGAAGAACCAATTGGATCGGAGGAAGAACAGCAGATATTTTCAGGGAAATTGGTCAAAATCAGATCCAGAATAGATAGAGGGTTGAGATTGGTTGAGATCCAGGTCGGGAAGTTGACTGATTGAATCAGTCCCAATGAGTCACAGAATTATTTTGCTGAAGTGCCATGACACTTCCACATGGTACCCACACGTAGCCAACTGGCATGATGACAATTGAAGTCGCCGCATATGAGGAAGAGAGAGTTCAGATGAGAAGATAGAAATTGGTCCAAGTTTGCAGATAGTGAGATATGAATGGTCATCACTGTTTGCTGGACACATATAAACATGAGGTGTGAGTGGAGGGGAAGCCGTAGCCAGAGGTATTCCTGGGGGTGTGGGGGAGTGAGGGCAGTGCATGGAGAGTGAGGAAGAGAGTTTTTGATGGAGAGCAACTCCTCCACCAGGATGAGGCTCAGATCTGCCATACCGGAGGAGGGAGTAACCAGGGAGAGATACTTTGGAGTCAGGGACGTATTGAGGGAGGAAAGTTTCTGTTCGGCAGATTATGTCTTGTTTGTCAGTGTTAACCTGTATGGAAAGATCTGTAGGGTTTGAGCAAATGCTCCAGATATTTGAGGTCCACGCTGTTAATAAAGAGGGAGGGGAAGAGGCTTTGGGTGCAGGGGATAGGATGGGAAGGAGAGGGTAGGACAAGGACGGAGAGGATGAGATTAGGAGAGTTGTTGAATGAGTGTGGGGGATTGCAGAATAGCTTGGGGAGGGGGCTGGATGAGGAGGAAAAAGGCTCTTTGGTACTGGGGGAGAGAGGACAAGAGAGGGTGCAAAAGGCAGTTGAGGATTTGAGGAGTTGGAGTGATGAGATGGAGGTGAGAGGGCAGGGGAAGGAGGCAGCTTTGTGGATGTGAGGGGGAACAACTTTGAGAAGCGTGAGTGGGGTGTGAATGGTCGGAGAAGGGGGAGTGGGGAGAGTTGAGGGAGAAAGGTGAGGGGGGGGAGGAAGAGTTTTTGAGAAAGGTGAGAGGGAAGCTTGGAGGGAGAAGAGTGTAATAGTTTCTTTGAGAGTGAGAGTGAGGGGTGAGTTGCCACTGAAGTTGGAAAATAAAGAATGGTTGATTGAAAGCGAACACTCATCGCAAACTGGGGTTTTTAATTTTTTTATTTTGGTCAGAAATGCGATTAAGGATGATTAATAAAGACGAATGGAGAGAATGGAGAGAAGAAACGTTGTAACAATTGGATTTTTTGAGGCAGGGTATAAGGGAAAGGTCAAATTGAGAGCAGTCTGTGGAGATAGTAGAAGAGGAGTGAATTATGATACAGTAAAGAGTAGCACACGTGTGAAAGAGGAAGATGAAGCATTATAAGAGATCGTTTTTATTAGTAGTCGTAGCAGTAGTAGTAGTAGTCGTAGTTGTAGTAGTAGTAGTCGTAGTAGTAGTAGTAGCAGTAGTAGTCGTATTCGTTTTTGAGAGAGTTTTTATCAGATTAAGTAATGGAAAGGTTGTAGAAAAAATCGATGAGGTGAATTTGGATCGGTAATCGCAGGGGGTGGAAACAGATCACGTGGTTTTGGGAGAAGCACGTGGCGAAGGGAGGTGTATAGTTATAAGTGAATACATTAATTTATTTATTTAAAATAAGGATTGCGTTACATTCGGAAAAGGGAAGGTTGAAGTAAAATCGTGGAGGTGTGTGGTGAATTTGGAACGGTAAATGCAGAGTGAAGCTGATGGATCGATGAGAAGTACCAGGAAGAGGGGGGAAGGGGAGAGGGACACGTGGTTTCAGGAGGTGTATAGATAGAAAGGATACAAGGAAGATTATTATTTTTTGATGGCTTTTTGAGGATTAGGTAAGATTCGGGAATGGATGGTTGTAAGAAGAAATCGTGAAGGTAATGGCGAGAGAGGGTCAGCTCAAGTCGAAGAAAGATGGTGTGCTGGCAAAGGAGGAAGAAGAAGAAGAAGTAGGAGGAGGAGGAGGAGGAGGAGGATGATCGGGACTCGTGAGTATGCAGGGAGAAAGGTATTTTGTTTTTGTTTGTTTTTTATTTCTTTTAAATTTAAGACAACAAACAGAGTCTTTAGATGGGAGGGTTGGGAAAGTGGGGAAAATAGGAATTGAAGGTAATAGGGAGAGAATACAAATAAAAACGATCATACACCTGGAGGGGAAGGATGGGTAGGCCTCAAAGAACCCGGTAAGACAAGGTCGACGAAAACTCACAAAATAGCACGATTTTTGAAACAAGACCGTGCTAGGAACACACAGAAACATGTAGGTGAGAAAATATACAGTTAAAATGGGACAGATAACAACCGGAAACTTAACTTTGAGAAAGTCAGCTCAGAGACCCCTGAGAGAGGAACCTGCCGTTAATGCAAACCCGGAAGTGAATATGTTGACCATTTGGTCAATGTTGACCTCAAAAATAATTGGTTAGTTGAATTTGCTGACCTGAAATATAAATCATCGTTAAATTTCAAGTCAATCGGATGAAAATTGAGGATTTTAGAAATCTCACTTAAGTTGTTGACCCTTGGCCTATGTTGACCTTTTGACCTTTTGACCTCAAAAACAAATTGCTTCTTCCTTATGCCAAACAAACATGTGGTGAAGTTTTGTGAAAATCGGTTGAACGTTGTGACCTGGACGTGACAGACAGTCAGACAGACAGAATAATAAAAAACCAATGTCACCCGCAGGGTGACCCGTATCTTGCCAAAAGGTGACCACGTGTGACTTCTTTAAGGTCACACTGAGGTGAACAGAGCTGCTATCCACCAGGAGTGACTCCTTGAGGAATATCTGCCGACGAGAGATTCCGATGAGAATCGTTCTACAGAGTAACCATGAAAAATATGCGTTTGCCTCATAACGTCACCAAATGACGTCATAATGTCTCAAGCTTGACATATCTAGAAAGCACTCATCGAGGTGTTCAATTTGAGGTACTACACGATATGGTTCCTAAAACTTGAAAATTTGACCTTGGGGTCAAATATGTTTGACCTCAGGCGCTAACCATGAAGGTCAAGGCCAATCGCCACCAAAAATTAATCAGCTGAGCACCAGACCATGAACTATATTCCCATGAAGTTTGAAGACGATCCGATCAAAATTACTCAAAAAATAAGGGTTTCGTCGACTCCCCTGATTTGCGATAAAGTGACCTTGACCTTTGACCTTGACCTTCAAAATTTTATGCGCTGAAAGGGACCTCTATAGGCCTCTGATATGCGAAGTTACAAAAATTTACAATGATAACTGTGCTCTGCAGAATTTTTTATACGTGATTACAGACAAACAAAAATAATAATAAAAAACATACAAGCTGACAAACATATTGTCGCGGATTCGCGCCCGCCGGCGTGCTGACGGCCACGTAACTCGAATCGCGGCACGTCGCCCACCGGACGGACAATCCAGTCGTGACCCTCTCGGACTAACGCCGGGAACCAGTCACGGGTGGACCTTTCGGTCTCACCGCGATCGAGCCAATCGGCCCCCGCGTGGGATAGGGTTGCTCGCCAAATTCGACCTGCCTAAGTACCCACACGGAGGGTAGACCGGGCGATCGCACCTCGCCGCAGGTCGACTTCGGACACGGGCCACTTAAGCGACCCGTTCCGTACTATCGGGATAACCGAGCGGTGTTATTCGTCGGCCTCGACGGTTCGATTAATTATCGGGCGTCTTCGCCCACGACCAACCCTTTACGTGAAGCAAGATGGGGATTCAATGAAAGAAATGACGAAGCGAAGCGGGAAAACAGTTCAACAATAAGCACATTTATTTCGCGATGAACGGAAAGCACACATTTACAATTCCACCAAAAGCACATGGAAAAGAAGAAGACAAAAAGCAAATGCAACAATGCAGATCTATCCGACTACCGGGCACTCGGCAACACTTATACAATTTTACTTCACAGACGGCGCCGACAACACATATTCCCAAAGCAAAAGGAAAGAGAACCACCCTCCAGGATGAGGGGGGTAAGCGGGCCTGGGGCCGAGACCGTGTCGGGCCTACCCGTCTGATGATGAGACGCGAAGTGGCGGTGGTGCCTCAACTCCGCGGGCCTCGCGGACAGTGTCTGGTAGGGGGTGGGAAGGGGGCCCCCTTTTGTCGCACTATCTCAGCGCGGGGGGAAACAGGAGGGGGTTGCTGATGCTCGGGGAAAGGAGGATTTCACAAACTCTTGGGTCCCGCGACGAGCGTCTCCACCACGACCTCGGTCGCGCCGCCGGCCTTTCCCTCCGCAGTTCCCCGAATCCGACGCGAGCACCCCCTCAACCGCCTTCGCCGCCGCCGCCTCTCCACAGCTTCGTCCTCTTCACTCCGACTCTTGACTCGTCCCAACCCTTCACTGGCTCCGCGAACTCCCAACTGCCAACTGCTTCTCCGAACTCCAAAACTCAACTCCCTCCACTTCCAACTCAACTGCCTGACGAACGCAGTCGTTTTTATAAGCCCCGTGGCTTCGCTCTTTCATCTTTGACCCTCTGCCTCCGACCTTTCACCTCGCTCCCCATTGGCCCGAGGAAAAGTGGGCGTGAATGCTTTTTGATCCATGAATTTGCATATAGCGACCGCCCTCCAACGCCCTGGAGGCGGGGCCAAACCGCCCCTCGCTCACCGATTGGACGGAACAAAAGTGGGCGTGAGTCGTTTTTGATCCGTTTTTCTGCGGTAAGTCCGCGATGCTTTTGAACACGCTGCTCGGTGCGCGCCCTACACGAGTCCAGCATCGGTGCCCACGAGTGGCGCGAGATGACGGTGATGCGATGGTGGCGAGTTGTGACGGTAAAGGTCGTGGCGGTTGTGGTGAAGCGGCGTTGTGGTTGGTGGTTGTGATGGCTGTTGAGACGTGGTTGGTGGTGGTAATAATGGCGGTTGGTCCAAAATAAAGATAGTAAAAGAAAAACGGCTATCCTGAAGAGTCGCAGCCCTCATGAATGACATTTATTCCCTCTAGACAATGGGTTTGGGCCTAACTACACATATACTTACCGAGATATCTCACCTAAGGGACCTGAATGGTGGTTTGCGAATTTGGTCAACCACAACAATATCTTGCAAAAACTTCGTTTTGGCAAGATAATAAAATCGACTTTCAAATATACTTGAAAAATCTTCGATAACTTGAAAAAACAGACAGAGAGGGGTGAAAACATAACTTCGGAGGTAATGAGTGGAGGTGAAAATTGGTTCTGGATCCTGGAAGTTTCATGACAAGGGGGTTGCAGGTGGGCCGTGTGCGCCATGCAGATACCTGATGTGGGACAAAGCATGGCGAGAGCACAGGGTGCAACACCAGAGGGGAGGCAGAAGAAGACAGAGATCATTTTTTTAACCTGTCACCAATTGCAAAGTGATAAGCCTATAGACTCTCCTTCATCGTGGCAGATTCCAATGATCATGAAGGCCTTGCTTTCCACAGCGTCAAGCTGATCAAAGTGTGAGGCAGGGGCACCAGCCGAGAAGGAAGAGCAATATTCCATCAACCTGTGGATGAAAGCCTTGTAGGTGGATATGAGTTCAGGTGTGCCAAGGAAGAACTTTGCACGGAGGATGTCTAGTCAGTGGTTGACTTTGAAATGTGGCTTGCCCAAGAGAGATCATGGCTGAGAGTGAGACCCAAGAGTGAGTTACTGAATCTCTTTGAGAAAGTAGATGGGAGGGTTTGCGGTACAGTCCCTTCAGATAGAGAGATAGAGAGAGTGATGGCGAGATGAAGAAATAGAGAGATAGATGGATTTTTTTTTCTCAGAATTGAAAGGACATGTTCCAAGTGTTTGACCAGTTTGTAATTTTGTCAACGTCTGAAAAGAGGGAATAGGGTTAAATTTCAAGTCAATCGGATGAAAATTGAGGATTTTAGAAATCTCACTTAAGTTGTTGACCCTTGGCCTATGTTGACCTTTTGACCTTTTGACCTCAAAAACAAATTGCTTCTTCCTTATGCCAAACAAACATGTGGTGAAGTTTTGTGAAAATCGGTTGAACGTTGTGACCTGGACGTGACAGACAGTCAGACAGACAGAATAATAAAACAGATAGACAGAATAATCCTGTCTATCTGAACCATGAGGAATGTCATGGCAGAGGGTGAAGTCATCAGCAGAATTTTCAATTTGATGGTTTTCCTGTCATACGAGCAACATATGAGCATATATATAAGCATATATATATATATATATATATATATATATATATATATATATATATATATATATATATATATATATATATATATATATATATATACACATACATACAGAACGTACTCAAGTGTAGTGGAGCACTGTTAATATCCCATGGGCCACAAATGGAGTATTCACTCGGAAGTATTTCATGAACGAAAGCAAGTGAAATGCGACACAAATACTCCACGGGTTACCCATCTGATCTCAAGAGTGGTACACCGCTAGTAAGGGTTTATATGTATGCCATGGTCCCTAAAATTGGATGGTTTTGGATGGAAAACAGCTCGGATATTCAGTGCAAAACTTGCACAATCGATGACATCACAGTGGCGATTCCATACTCCCAGATGGCCACCGTGAGCTTTGTGTGCTGCCAGAGGAAATGACCAGCATGTCCATTCTAGTGCACGCGTGCGTATGTATGTGTATATATCTTTTGACCTCACAATAATTGGTTAGTTGAATTTCCATGTTCAGGTGGCGAAAAGTCTTCACTGCACTCTATGCTCCAAAAGGCCCACACAAAGCCTACACGCTAAATTAACACATAATGGAAGAAACTGAATCAGGAACTGCTATATGTTGTGTGCCATTGCCTTGGGGTCTCGGTTTCCGGAACCGTCACAGTATACAAGTAAACGACGTTCCGGTTGTACTCTCTGCTAGCGCACTTTCTTGTCAAGGTTAGAGGTCCCTCACGGCCTTAAATAAAAAGACAAGAAAGAGTGGCCCATTGTGTGCCGACAGCCTTGCTTGTTCTGTCTATGAGGCAATGGCAAATTACTGACTGCATTCTTTGCAATGAGACTTTCAATAGGGCCTGAATATGTTGTCAAGGAGAATGGCACCTCAGATAAAACTTCGATCTACAAATATAACACTCTCAATGAAATAGACTGTGTTGCATAATTCATTGTGGGAGAACATTGCCACATCAAGTGTGGATGATGCATTTTGGAGTAAACAATTCTGTGCTGGGACAAAGAAGCTGATAATGAAATGTTTGTAAGGCAGAGGTTTAGAAGAGGAGGAAGGAATAGGGAAATATTTTCAAACTTTGAATTCACTAAAGCATGAGTCACATTTGCTCTACGGCTAGGATACGGTGGCCGTACCCCCCCTGAATTGACAGAAACGTGCGGCGGCCGCAGAGTTTCTGAGGTGGCCTCAGGGGGTGGCCCTACGCCAGATGGCTATCTTTTACAGGCCGTAGGGGTGTCCGTGGGATTAAAGCGCGGAGTTATAACTTTTTTCATTTCTCGGTTGGCCGTAGCAATTCCACAAGCCGTAGCCATGACGTAGATGTTCCACGTCGGGCGTACGGTGGGCTTGCGTTATTCGTGTGACTGCTGTAGGCTCTTATCAATGAAAAATGAATTTTGGAAACCCCCAAAAAAATTACAAAAAAAAAAAATTACCTTCGCCTTAGGGCCCCCCTGCAGTCGCCTTGCGGGCACCTTTAGGCTACCTTGCGTCTGCCTTGAAAATTCTATGGCAGCCGCAGGAACGCCCTTAGGTCACCGTGCGACATCAAATCAAAGACCTTACGGCACCCCCACGTTTTCGGTCTCCACAATTTCTAAATACCCTGTGCGGCTCCCCGAAAAATAAAAACATACGTGACTGCTACATTGTGTGACCGTGGAAATAAAGCGGCCACCCTATAATTGCTCGTGGCCGTAGATTTTTTAGACCCTACGGCGGCCGAGCCAAATATGACTGAAGCATAAGCAGCCTGCATTAACTGTTTTTTTATTGTTTTTTGAAGGAAGCTTAAGATGTAATGTCTGAATCATGGCAATGATTTGACTGGGTTTTCTACAGGCACAATTTTCTGATGCATGACTTAAGGAAGCTCACAACGCAGAAAATTAAAACATTTTAATCGTTGAAACAGGAGGCGAGTCAGTTCAGTGTGGCCAATCTAGAATCAGAAACATGATGGTAACAACAAAGGGCAGAAGTGGCACCAATAAGTGATGTTCCCTTCCCTCGATTTGCCCATTTTCGAATCGACTATCAAATGAAGGTTATTTAATCGTAATAAAAATGTCTTCTCATTTTTAATCTACAGCGAACTCGCTGTGCGACAACAGGCTCTGAATGTATGAACAATCAATCAGTCAATCAAATGCATACTCTTGACGGAGAGGCGTTGCTGCCGAAGCAGTTCCTCGGCAACGGTTGTGCTGTGTGGTTTTCGACTGCCTTTCCAGCGGTCAGTCAAGGTCAGAATTGAGAATTTGTTGAGGATACCGGGAATAGCTCACCGACTCTTCGTGGAAGACACATGTGCACATCTGTGGGATCTTTAACGTCGCTCAAAAACCAACGCTGGTCGATGAGTCCTGTGTAAAGTCCTTTGGGCTGACGGTGCAAACCTTGATGCATTGACTTCCCTGCACATGAAACACCAGAATGACAATTTTTCGCGGGAAGAGATTCAAACCCATGCGAGACAGCTCAAAGGTGAGTGTGCAAACCTCAAGGCTATCCTGCCAGCCAGACTGTCAGAGCAGGTGCAATATTATGATTCCTGCTCGGATGGATACCCTTCCACTTAAACCGATTGTGCTTTAAATCTCGCTTCACCTTCGTCTCCGTCGCATGTTCAATGTTCATGTTGTTGTTTTTTATTGCTTTGCTTGCTGCTTTGATGTTAAGCTCCCGGAAACCTCATGCTCAGTGCATCACAATGTTGTTTATTATAAGATTTTTTTTTTGTTTTTAATGTTTGGCAGGAGGGAGGTTGAATATCCATGGCAGGAAAGATGCCACAGGAAGGAGGTGCATTGCTGGAGCTGGAGAGTCAAGCTGGCTTTCTGCTGAAAAAACGCAAATGGCCATTGAAGGGCTGGCACAAGGTGACGTTTCATCATTCAAAGGCATTGCATATTGTACATCCCCCAATATATGTGCAACTACTGTAATTTTATGGCCAGAACATGATTACATGCATTGTGCATTATTGTCACCCATGAATATTAATGGAGGTTATCAGAAAAGTATAGGCTCATTTGAATACAGTACATCAAAATATCTTCCCTATCTTACCGAAAGGGAGAGCAGGGGACTTTCCAACATCTAACCTGTCCTTGATGGCATCAGTGTTCATGTCGAATACATTTATAGTTCACTTAAAATTTTCTTATCTCTCCAGTCATCACATTATTAAAAATTCATGAATCATATCTCTATCTGAATTATATGATCTGTTCCTAAAGTAGTCATAATATATACCAGTCCCTATTTCCTCATGTGATGCTCAGTTATTTACTCAAGTTTGACATAATGCTTTCAGTGTCGAAGCATGTAAAGAAGAATAAGAATTACAACAAATGTGGAAAAGCAAAGAGTGTAAACTAACTATAAGTGTGCACATTTACAGATGCAGAACCGGGTTTAGCAACCTGCATGGTACAGTCTTCACAAATGGAGCATCACCCTGGTCAACCTTGTCAATGTCACATGAAGTGCATTGTCATAACTAATGACTCAATGATGGTTAATGTCTCAAAGCCTGAAAGACATACGAGCTGTCTTTTAAGTGATGCTAAAAAACAAAGTAGATATACATATTGTTGCGGATTTGGAAACCTATCGCACACAACATTCAGGTCCTATAGCTCAGTTATATCGGTAAGTACATGTTGCCAGTTAGGGTCCCGTCCCTTGTCTAAGGGAGATTAAATGTAAATGCGCTGTGAGTTACTTTGATAGGGTTTTTCTTTTATTTTTACACCTTCCCCCCCGCTCTGACCGGCGCCATTGTTCTTCGTGCGTTCAACCACGAACGTAGGCGGGGATTCGCATCCCCTCAGATCGAGACTCCGCCCAGGATAGGAGGGGTGGGCCCCCCTGGCCAATCAAGGACCTCACCACCTCAGATCGAGACCCCGCCCAGGATGGGAGGGGTGGGCCCCCATGGCCAATCAGGGACCTCACCATCTCAGATCGAGACCCCGCCCAGGATGAGAGGGGTGGGCCCCCCTGGCCAATCAGGGACCTCACCACCTCAGATCGAGAACCCGCCCAGGATGAGAGGGGTGGGCCCACCTGGCCAATCAGGGACCTCACCACCTCAGATCGAGACCCCACCCAGGATGAGAGGGGTGGGCCCCCCTGGCCACTCAGGGACCTCACCACCTCAGATCGAGACCCCGCCCAGGATGAGAGGGGTGGGCCCCCCTGGCCATTCAGGGACCTCACCACCTCAGATCGAGACCCCGCCCAGGATGAGAGGGGTGGGCCCCCCTGGCCAATCAGGGACCTTGCCACCTCAGATCGAGAGCGGATAGGGCGGAAACGTCCCCCCCCTCCCCGAAACAGGGTGAAGAAAGACGCGGGTGCTGATCTTGGTGAGGTACATCTGGTACACCTGGGACATCACATCACATCTCGTCTTAGCTGGGCTTGGTCGTCGTCTGGGAGGTTTGGAGCCTTCTTGTCTTGGTGATCGACATCATGGTCGTCGTCTTGCAAGGTTCATCTTGCTGGAGCGCTCGTCTTGCTGGGCTCGTCATGCTGGTCTTGATGGTTATCGAGCTGGTTTGGAGACCTCGTCCTGTTGGGCCTTCGTCGTCGTCGAAGGCTTGTCTTATCTCTTCTTGGTCGTCGTCGTCCTCCTCCACGGATAGTCAGCTTGAAGACCACACGAGGTGGACAGGTCCAAGATAGACCCTGCTCTTCAGCTCGCCTGTCCCTCCGAGCTGAAGTCCGCAATAAAGGCTTAAGCCACCATTTTTTTGGTGTGTGTGTGTGTGTGTGTGTGTGTGTGTGTGTGTGTGTGTGTGTGTGTGTGTGTGTGTGTGTCCGTCCGTGGGCCCGTCTGCTAAGTAGTAAACTGTGTAAGTACTTTTTGACTGTATATACGTGCATTTATTAATATTCGGTTTAACTCTGCTTCTTCCGTGCTTCCCTCGTTCCCCAATTATTGTTGTATACATAAACCCCATTTGTTTAATGTTTCAGCTTGTTCGTGTCGATTCCTTCATTGACTTGGCGTGCTGCGTGTTGGAGAAATAGTAAAAGCGGTTACGGCTGTAAGGGGACATTTGGACCGACGGATCTCGGCGATTAAACCGCTCGGATCACACACGGGTCGAGCGCGAATACGGCTCGGCTCCTACGGGAGCCGTCGAAGGTGTGAAGACTCGCTAGATCGCCACGTGGTCTCTAGGTATTTTTAAGATTTGGCAAATAACCCTGTTAGCCAATATTAGAAGCATGGCACACTGAGCAAATGAGGTCACTGTTGACAGAGGAGCCTGTGGCGCCATCACATGCATATGGATTCTGGACTCCTCTTATACAAATACACCAGAGAGGCACCAATGGTGGGAGGAGGACACAGGCAAAGTGGGTTCCAACCAGCGTGGATAACACAGGCAGCGTACGGCTTGGAGGGATACAACACAAGCTTGTCATGGATCAAAAGTCACAAGGTCCTGCAATACAGCTTTGTGATTAGTCGACGGAACAGACCCACCCCCACCTTCACGTATATCCAGGAGGAGGTAAACAAGAAAATTGCTCTTGATAAATGCTAGTGGAGTCCCAGTGCATGTCAGATTGCTGGCCGAAACATGGTGTCATTCGGGTAAACCTACAGGTTGGGGAACTGAGAAATTGATTCATTAGATATAATTCCCAACTGCCTTTCACTACTGGATACATATATATATATATATATATATATATATATATATATATATATATATATATATATATATATATATATATATATATATATATATATATATATATATATACACACACATACATATATAAACATATATATTTGTCCAGGATGGATCACCACTGCGATGCAGGAAACTCGAATGGCTTATTACCCGAGTATGCTGATACTACATTTACTGACCTCAGAAGGATGACGGGCTGCGTCAACTCACCTGGTGTTATTTCAATGGAAAAACAGGGGCACAAATTCAGGACCCAAATATATTAACCCACCCACCTTAACCGTTAACCAGTACCAGGAGGAAATAACAAGACCCAATCACATCTTTTATCCATAATTGGAGGGAATAACCAATCGGCTCTCACCAAATCAATTACCCCAGGTGGCTCGGATTAGCAAATAGATTAAGCCCCATGCTCTTCTCATCAAAGAAAACTGCATAAAGCAACCATGAAAAGCTACACAAGGTAATTCCTTTGCTGTTTCAAACGTGTGTGTGTGTGTGTGTGTGTGTGTGTGTGTGTGTGTGTGTGTATGTGTGTGTGTGCGCGCGTGCGTGCGTGCGTGCGTGCGTGCGTGCGCGTGTGCGTGCGCGCGCTTCACAATATTTTTGAAAAGTTATTGTTGAAATTTTTAAAATTATAATATTGTGATTATGATATAATTATTGTTGATTTGTTAATATTATTTTTGAAAAAAAAAACCAACACAGAAGCATAGCCTGGGTTGTTGATCTGTGGTTTGAAAAGGTTCTGGGCTGAAAGGGTCAAAATTTCAATGAATAACTGATCCCAGCTTATGATGTGGGCAGTCGGAAAGTCAGGCAATTGCTTGTAAATTACGAAAGTTCTTATTTTACAGATATTTTGTAGTTGGAGTTGAAAATAGAGTTGAGTACATCTGGTGATGTGGAATGAATATAATTTACAACATACTTTCATTGTTTATGTAATGCTGTTTTGGAATTGCTATTACTGTTCAAGAAATGATTACACTGCATAAGTAATTATTGTGAATAATAGAGAAGCCTGGTGTTGGCTTAATGGTTATGTGACTGGCTTAAGGTCTTTGGTTCTTGAGATCAAGCCCTGGTTGTTTCACTGAATTAACACCATGTTGGGTTGATTCAGCCTGTGATCCTTCTAGGGTTGGCAAAATGAGTGCCAGTTCACCTTGCTGGTGTCCTGTGTCAGAGTGGTGGCCTGTCCAAGATTGTGCCCACTAGCCAAGGAGGCTGCTTAGGCAGCACCAACGCTCTGCACAGAGTATGGTCCCAATGGATGGATGGATCCTTCCGGGGTCGGCAAAATGAGTACCACTGTACTGGTAACGGGCATTGCATCAGCGACACAGCCATGCCCCCACCCAATGATGCTCGCTGTAGCTTTGTGCTACACACGAAGGAATCGGAGTGAATAATAGACAGAAAATAACGATGTGTGTTGAAATATTAAATAACATTACAAGCAAACAATTGACAAATCGACAGTTTATGGCATTTTATCCTGGGGTCACAATATCATGAGACAAGCATTCGGATGGGGATCTGGTGGTTTCTTTGATATTGCAATGCACCTGCCTCATTAGACAAATGCCTTATTATACAGTCTCCATATATATCCTCTTCCTGCCTCCCAAACCCATTCCCAACTCCTCACCCCTTACCCAGTCCTCTCTCTTCTCCATCCTCCTCTCTCCCACCCCAACTCCTTCCTGGAGTGTAGAGCGACATTTGGTGAGGCATCTCTCTCCCCCTCCCCCTTCCTCGCTCTTCTCGCCTTCCTCACCCCATCCTAGCTCCACCATCCCTCCTTGCTCCCCTCCCCTCCCTGCTCTCTCTCCTCCCCTCCCTCCCCTCTCTCCTCCCAAAAACATTAGATTCAGACCAAATCACTCCCCTCCCCTCCCCTTCTACTTTGTCTCTCAAATTCCCTCTTGTTACAGCGTTATTTTGTGCTTCAAGATGGAATTCTGAAGTATGGAAAGACACCAATGGAGGTGAGTTTAATGGGACTTACACACAAGCTCTCAGCCCTCTGACCCTCCCCAGCCCCTCCAAGATACACACGTTCATCCAGTCAACCCCATCCTGGTGAAACTCCCCAAATTCAAACTTACTGCCCACCTACACGATTTTGTTCCTCTTTTTACCCATCTGTGGAACCGCCTTCTGTTTCTCGTTTGTGGAATTCCCAAGATCCACTGTTCATTTGCATTGTTTCCTCCAGGGTTCCAAGCAAGCAGTGCACCACCATCTCGTGCCATCTCGCATCCCCATGTGCAATCTTTTCTATCCCCCATTAAGACACTTGTACAAAATCATAAACAGCATCACAAACTCCAACAGTGACATAACACCCTCACGTGCAACCATAACTACGAGCACCAGAGACGACATACCTTCAGAGAAACAACAAGCTAACATCCTCAAAGATCATTACGTAAACATAAGTCACATAAGACCCAGAAAAGAGGAAATAAGTGTTGCAAGATGTGAACTCTGCTCCCAACTCGACACCACCATCACGCTATTTGCTCCCATGCAAACAACAAAAATCATCAAAACATCAAAAATCCACAGGCTACCAGCCTTGACAACATCTACTATTAACACTTAAAACACCTTGGACCACACAGCATATCAGCCCTCACAAATGTAAACAACTTCTCCAAACAACACTCAAGAATTCCACAGATTTGGAAACGAGGAAAAATCATTACCGTTCTTAAACCAAATAAAGAACCCACCAAAGCAGCCTCGCATTACTTTGCACACCCTCCAAAGTTACTGCATGCCTCATACTTACACTCACAAACCCTCACGTGCCACTTGCACACCCAACAAGGATTCAGACAAAATCACTCCACGATCAGATTTGTGTTGGCTTTGTGGTGAGGGTGGCTGGCTTGGGATCTTAGGGTCCTGAGTTTGAGCCCCGTTGTGCCACTGAATTAACACCAGGTGGGGTTGACTCAGCCTGTCATCCTTCCGATGTCGGTGAAATGAGCACCAGTGTACTGGTATAGGGGCACAGCATAGGCGGCATAACCGCACTTCCAAGAAACGACAGCTACCTGGCAACCAAGCTGCTATATTCAAGAACAGAACTCTACTTCCACTCTTCTCATAAAACCACACACAAAACACCTTTGATAGCTTCAACAGTACAAAACCGCCAAAACGCACGATTCTCACTACAGTAGACATCAGTAAAGCATTTGATGCCCCCCTCCCAAAAAAAGCCTTATTCACAAACGATATTCAATACAAACATGCACAACACCACCAAATGCTGGCTTGCCAACTACCTGTCAAACAGACAGTCATATGTAATGTTTAATGACAAGTCATCATGCAAGTGATACTTTTTTAACGGAGTCCCTCAAAACTCAGAGCCACACACACACACACAAACACACTTTAATATTTTCATGCACACCATTCCGCAACCACGTCAGAACACAAATAGCCTCGTATGCGGATGACATAACCATTACCTCGATCCACAGTAACATCAACACAGCAGCAGCACCCTACAAACCTCACAATCAACTGACTAAAAGTAGCCCACTCAAAATCGACAGTCTCTATTTTAACAAATTACACCAAGGAACATAGCGCTGCACCACACGTCACACTGAACTACATCTCTATCCCACACACATCAAACCAAAACACTTGGTCAACCAAAACATATTTAAACACAAACATGTCATTCTCAGATCACATCACAAACATTACAAAACATGCACACCCAGGCAAAAAACACTTGGAGCACCGATTTCAGACACCACAAAGAAACAACATCACCAACATACAAACAGTACATTAGATCAGTTATTAACTTCGCCAGCTCATTTCGGGCCTCCAACCTATCAAGCACACATGTCCACACCCCACAGACCCAGACAAAACAAAGCCCTTCGCATCATCACAGGTTGCACATTTACAACACCCATCAAGCGCCTACACACAGATGTAAAAATGCTAAACATCAAAGACTACTTGGAATTGAAAGGTGCACAGTTCCTTGCAGTTGCAAGTGCCAACCCTAATCACTCGTGCCACTACATGTCCAACCACCCACAGACTCCTAGACACATTAAGACTACACAACAGAGGCACTATAACAACATCCTTCAAAACACCCCCACACCGATCTACGACAACTACAAAAAACACATCCATACCCACATCACCAAAATCGCAATAAATAACTTGGGCCCAAACAGCACCTTGGGCACTAAACCCCCACCCATCGACGACGCAGAGAAATTACTTCCCAGGTCTCATAGTGTTCACCTTTGACGTCTCCACTGTGGACACCACCCATAGCTTTTACAGGACAACACAATACAGGACAACTTTTACAGGACAACCCCACACACAATAAAACACATCGTGGAAGGCTGCACGGTCCTGGCTCCGTGAAGGCAAGAGCACAGCATTTTAGATATGAGGGATCTCTGGGTCGCTCCCAGGAGATCAATCGGCTATCTCCGTACTGCGGATCTGTTCGAGCATAACTGACCGGAGTTAATCAACAACAGCAACCCCTCCACCTTCATAAACCATACCTCACCAGATCATCTGACTTGCACAGATTGCAGTGTTTCCTCTTCTCTTTCTTCTTTCTCCGTTCATTAATATCCCTGCTTATTGTGTGCAACTGTTGCCATACTGTCAGTACATTGCCTTTTTACCCTCCATGACCTCACCTTTCCATGAACCTGGATTTTTGCATTCAAAACCCCCCATTCGTATAACTCTATGAGAACACCCTTCATGTACATCACCAATGGTAAACTAAATGTTCTTCTTGATCAGTTTGGCTTTAATTTTGATGCTTGTAGCAAAGGGGGGAATGGGATGATGTTTTTTATTAAATAAATATTTGCACCAAGACTGATTCCCACCTTGCAAGTCCAGGCACCCACCAATCCACCATATGCTTTCCTTTTCTTGAGAGTATATTCGTTATTTTTGTCTTTATCCTTCGAGATTATCGAAATGTCTCTTCGCCAGGCTGCCGAAAGCGAATCACAAAGCTCGTTTTATAAGCAATGTCAGATGATCCTAAGAGCAGTGGAAATCCAAGCCAAATGGTGCTTGATAACCTCTTCCAAAAGGAAATTAACTTTGTGCAATATCTTTTGGCTTTTGGTCATGAGGCAAATCGTTTCCATGACGACAGAGTTTCTGCAAACCAAAATTGATGATTAAACCCTAATTTGTTTTGTGCATTTCAGTTACAAAGAGGGAAAATCCATGGATCGATGGACATTGGACCCTCCGTGATGTCTGTGAAACGCAAAGCTGGTTGCATCGACCTTGATGATGAAGAGAATATTTATCATTTGAAGGTCAATTGAGCTCATTAACTAGAATCTCCACCATACATGTTCACATTTTGTTTAGGGCAATGTTATGATGTATTTCTCAGTTTGTTTCCGTTATGATTGGTCACCTGTTGCAGTGTATATGGCAGACCTCTGGAGTCCAGCCTTCTCATTGACATTGAGTGTTGAGTCAAGTCTTGAGTCAAATATTCTTGAGGCCACAGCATATTAATGCACAGTATATGTTTAACCAGACAATGTGGGGGTAATGGTTGGAGCCCCTGATGTTCATCTGTGTGGTCGGCAGTTCAAACCTGACTCTGGCTGAGTCATACCAAAGACTTAAAAAAAATGGTGCATGTTGCTTGCTTGATGCTCAGCATTTAAAAAGGAAAGAGCATATATAGACAAACAACCATAGGTTGTCAACCATTGCACAGGATTCACGGGCCGAATGGCTTCCTTCTGCATTGAAGTTCTTCGTTAGGAAACTGATTTATTTATATTGTTACTCACCCCATACACATCTTCTGCACATTTGCGCCCTCCCCCTCATTGACTGCATGATCCCCCTTTCTCGAGAGATGTTATTTAAAGGAGGCAAATACATTTCGAATGACTCAATAATTATGTCCATCAAGTCACGAATGTACATCGTCCAGTCAAATGATTGAAGTCCCCTTGTTTTGGAGTGTCTGCACAAAAGTACGGCCTCGTGAAACTGGCGTTCAGTCACGAGTCGAGAAACTGAGACTCGGTTTGACTGAGTTAATGAAATTCTTCAAATCCGCAGATCACTCCACCTGATGTCTTTGACCTGTGGCTGTCAAAGCTTCGCCAACACCGACAGCACTGGCAGAACAAGGCCGTTAAAACGCCACCGATTTTACATGCCAGTGGAGAATCTGAGCCCAGCACTCCGATGGTCACCACAGCTGTGCCTGTACTGGTGAGTATAGGCCATTTGACCGATGAAGGGCAATCTGAAAACATGGTGTCCAAGATAGAACAATTATTTTTTTACATATATATACTGCTCTCCTCGAAGCATAACAGAGTCCAGAAACATAACTGACTCATTACCTCTGCCACCGAAGGTGAAGGAGGTTATGTTTTCACCCCTTTCTGTCTGTTTGTTATTTGCAAAATTGAAGATTTTTCAAGTTTATCGGTTAGTCAATTTTGTTATTCTGTCTGTCTGTCTGTTTGTTTGTTTGTCTGTTTGTTTGTTTGTCTGTTTGTTTGTTTGTCTGTTTTGTTGCCTTTAGGTCACAATTTTCAACCGATCTTCACAAAACTGCACCACATGGTAGAGTTTGGCATAAGGAAGAAGCCTATTGTTTTGAGGTCAAAAGGTCAAAAGGTATAGGCCAAAGGTCAACAACTAAGGTGGTATTTCTAAAATCCTTAATTTTCAACCCATTGGCTTAAAATTTGAAGAGGATTTGCAAATAAGGTGACTGAATTCAACCACCAATTTATTTTTGAGGTCAACATAGGCCAAAAGGTCAACATAGTCACAAGGTCAACAACTAGGGTGTTATTTCTAAAATCCTCAATTTTCATCCGATTGACTTGAAATTTGAAGAGCATTTATATTTCATGTCACTGAATTCAACTAGCCAATTGTTTTGGAGGTTCACATCGACCAAAAGGTCAACATAGGCCAACATTCCAAAATTGTCAATTTTCATCTGATTCACTTGAAATTTGAAGGGGAGTTGCATGTTTGGTCATTTAATTCAACCAGCAATTATTTTTGAGGTTCAAATTTATTTCATGAATTTTGCAAGTATCGTGCTCTGCATTACATCTTCTTCTTCTTCTTTGCTTGTTTGCTTGTTTGTGTACAGGGTATCTCAAAAAGTTGTGGACAGATTTGGATGAAATTTTGCAGACAGGTTAGGTGTGTGACAAGGCCGAACTGATTAAATTTTGGTGAAGTTCTAGATCCGTATCCGACTACTACAGATCGTAGTATAGGCTCTGGGGGGGGGGGGGGGGTGTTTGTGTACATGACTCTTTTAGAGCGTCACCCAATTTTTTTTGTTCTATATGCCAAGACCTTCAAACAAAGTTTGGGTAACACCTCCAGATGTGGCCATTTGGGGGTTGGGTGACTTTGGTTTACAATGAGCTCTGTGGTCATCACACATAGCCCCATTGTGAGAATATGAAAATTGAATTGCTCAGAGAACTTAATAATGAAACGTTTGGCCAAATTGTATAACTCTACTTACAATATTAAGTCATTCAGAGACCATCAAACTTTGAGCTACTTTCAAGTTGAAAGCTATTTTTGACTAAAATTACGTATAATATGTTCATTTTCTACTGTAAACCAAGTTTTAAGAGAATAAATCATGATAAAATGTGTTAAGCAATGCACAAGTAATTGAAGTAAATCAAAATTAATAATTTATGAATGTTTACTAATGATTTATTCCATCTAAACCCAATATGGGCATTTTGGTTCATTTATAGTTTGCTAGTAGCCAACTGCGAATCCAAGATGGACCCTACAGAGAAAATGTACTTGATCTGGAGGTGTTACCCAAACTTTGTTTGAAGGTCTTGGCATATAGAACAAAAAAAATTAGGGTAACGCTCTAAAAGAGTCATGTACACAAACACCCCCCCCCCCCCAGAGCCAGGAGTATTGTTTAAGTGATTCTTCACCATTGAGAGATAGTGCTAAACCAATATAGAGCAAGATATCTCAAAAAGTTGTGTACGGACTCAAACGAAACTTGGTGGACAGGTTGGATGTGTGACTACAACGAATTGATTCGATTTTGGTGAAGATCTGAATCCGGATCTGGATACAAGAATTGTTTAGTTTTTTAAGTGATTCTTCACCATTGAGAGATTGGGCCAAAAACGATATAGTACTGTACAGCATGATATTTCAAAAACGTATTGTGCCCGATTATGTTCTCGTGGATCAGGCATGACGTGGTGGAGGTACGCGCTCCACCGAGTGCCCTTCTGGTTCTGATATGTTTTGATGTGAATGTGTACCCAATTTTCGGCTTGTTTCTTTCAAAAGCCCTTGACTCCGTGGTTATGTAATTTCAATCAAGGCCACAAAAGGTTAATTTCTAGTGTTTGCTTGAGTACAATGTAGATTTGTGCTTGAACTAATGATTTTTTTTTTTGTATACAGAGTTGAGGCTCCTGGAAGAGTGAGAAAAGTGAATGTGTCAGGATGCAACAGAACAAAAGGAACAGTAGAAAAGGAGAAGGGGTGAGGGGGGCACCAACAGCAGGGTTGAAGAAAAAAAAAATAGAGGGAGATTTGGACAAATAATGTGTGTGGGGAGGAATGAGAGGTAGGGGAAGGTGCATAACATGGACAATATGGATACAGAAGCAAACTCTCAGGAAGGAAAAACTGGGAATTTTAAAGGTGTGTGTGTGTGTGTGTGTGTGTGTGTGTGTGTGTGTGTGTGTGTGTGTGTGTGTGTGTGTGTGTGTGTGTGTGTGTGTGTGTGTGTGTGTGTGTGTGTGTGTGTAAAGGCGGGGGGGAGAGGGGTAGTGAACACAAGTAGAAAATATCATGCTTTTGGATGTGGGATGATCTAAGATGGTGCCGGACAGCTCTCTTGAAGACTTGGAGGGAAGCACGAGATTGAAGAGAATGTGGAAGTTGGTTCCACAGGTGGGGAAAACTAAGGAATAAATAAGTGGACGTGAGCAGTGATTCTGGATTTTGGTAGTTTCACCAGAAGAGGGTTGATGGTGGACCACATGCACCCTGCAGATACCTGGTGGACAGGGAGCAAAGCAAGGAGAGAGCAGAGAGATGGTGCAAGACCACAAAGGAGGTGAAAGAATACAGAGAGACAACTGACCCACCTGTGATGGAAAAGAGAGAGGCCCATTGACTCATCGTGGGTGATTCCAATTATTTTGAAGGTCTTGGTTTCCGCAACATCAAGCTGAGCAAGGTGTGAGGCAGGGTTTCCAGCCTGGAGGGGAGAGCAGTACTCCATCATGCTGCAGATGAACGCTTTGTAGGTTGATTGGACTTCAGGTGTGCCAAAGAAGGATTTTGTATGACGCAGGATGAGCAATTTGTCACTGGCTTTGGAGTTCAACTTAGAGAGGTGGTTTGCCCAAGAATGATCAGAGCTGACAGTGAAACCCAGGAGTTTGAGTGACTGAACTTGCTCAAGAGGATTGTTAAGCAAGTAGATGGGAAGGTTTTCCATCCAGTTCTCTGAGAAAGGGAGAGAGAGGGGGGGGGGGGGGGAGAGAGAGATTTTTCAGGATTGAAAGACAGATTCCATGTGTTTGACCAGCTTGTGATTTTGTCAAAGTCTGAAGAGTGTGAAGAGACTGCTGCCTGCCGATCTGGAGGGAGAGCAATGTCACTGCACGGTGGACTTGTGAGCCAAAAGGTAAAGGGGATTTATGAGAGAGGTCGATGATGAAACCCAGGAATAGGACTGGGGCCAGAACGCTGCTTTGAGGTACTCCAGCCTTGACAGGGAAAGGAGATGAAAGGATTCCTTTGAGTGCCACACGTTGGCTGCGAGAGTAAAGGAAGTCAGTAATCCATGTGTGCAGTTGGCCTTGGATATCATAGGCAGAGAGTTCGGAGAGTAATGCAAAATGCCAGACTGTATCGAAAGCTTGAGATATATTCAGAGAAACAGCCCTGTTCTGATGTCTGACATCGAGGGCCTCCATCCATTGTTTGGAGAGTAAGAGCAGCATATCGAAGGTGGAGTGACTTGGTCTGAATCCTAATTGGTGATCTGAGATGAGGCCGTTGGTTAAAAGGAAGGACTTTATATCAACTTCGATGATGGATTCCATGACCTTGCTGATGATTGAAAGTAAGTTGATTGGTCTTTAGTTAAGGGGATCAGTTTTTGAACCTTGTTATGTAATGTAGTAATGATGACTGATTTTCAAGCAGATGGAAGATGACCTTATGACAAACAATATGGTGAAAAGGGCAGAGAGCATCAGAGCAGGTTTTCAGGGCGGCACGTGAGCTGATGCCGTCTCGTATAGTTGCAGAATTAGAGTCGACGTTTGCCAGAAACTTTTCCACCTTCTCAGGTGCAAAAGACAGAGTCCAGGAGCAGTTGTGTAACACTGGGTGGGGTGGGTACAGAGACCGAGGGGTTGGGGACACAAGATTTGGTAGCAAACACAGAATTGAGGCATTTTGGCCTTCTCACGAGCAGAGTTGGCTGTGGTGCCATTTGAAGACGGGAGTGATAGAAGGGGAGCATACACCAGAAACAGACTTGACGAGGTGCCACAAAGTATTAGAGGATGGAGATGAGGTTGAAAGTTCAATGTTGAGGTTGGACAGTTGTTTTCTGGCTCTACTGAGAGTGGACACAAATTTGTGGCGAGCTTTGTGGAATGACATGAGATTTCCTTCGGTTGGGTTTGCTTTCCAAGAAGAGTCGGTACGTTGTTTCAGAGCAACTGCCTAACCACAGGATGGGTGTGAAGAAGGGTAGGAAAACTGAAGATGAGATTGGATGGATCTGTGCCGAAAGCACAGATGCATCCCATGTCATTTTGATTTTATGTAACCCAAACTTGCTTATAAATGTCCAAAAATACCTTTAATTGGCAAGTTTGGAACTATTTGTCCTGCAGTCATTTTATATGATACTAGGCGACCCGTGAAACAGTTGGGTTCCCGTTGTGACACCGGTTGATGAAAAAAAAAATGATAGCTCCAGCGAACTATACCGCTGAGGTTGTTTACATTGATCAAATTTTCCCGAAGAGTACTTGACTGAATCGAGAATTGATTTTTTAATAATCTTTTTCATTGCCAAATTTGAATGAAACTTGATACTGCACACGGCAGGAGAATGGTGAGTAAGGTGGGCCAATATTTTTTGTGCTATCGTGTACCGTTTTGGCTGTATTTCGGGAACATACATACATGCATACATACATACATACATACATACAAGATGAGAGTTTGAGTAATATGTAGATTATGTCTGTCTCATATGATATTACAAGAATAGCACTCGACAGAGCGCGTACCTTTGCCAGGCTGAACAGTTTACATTTTGTATCTCACTGAAAGGTCAGATCTGCATCCGGACCTTAACCAAAATCTAATCGGCTTGTTCTTGTGAAATATCCTACTCGTCCACAACGTTTTGAAATATCATGCGCTACAGTATATCATTTTTGGCCCTATCTCTCAATGGTGAAAAGTCACTTGATTTCAAAAATCTTGTATCTCGTTCCGGTTCCAGATCTTCAGCAAAATCTCATCAATTTGTCTTTGTCACGCACCGAACGTGTCCACTAAGTTTCGTCTGAATCGGTCCATTACTTTTTGAGATATCCTGCTCACAGACAGACGGAGTACCAGACTAACAGACAAACGGGTGAATGCATAACCTCCATCCACCTTCTCCAATGTAAGGGAATGCAGTCGCAGACAAACTTGTCAAAATAATTCATTTCTTCGCAACATGATGCAGATGTGCTATTCTTAGGACCACCAGATTGTTTATGTGAGGCGTTTTAATGGTGTGAGAAATGCGAACAGGGATTCATTCGCCAAGAGGCACATATAATGACGAGTTGAAAGGTCGTGTTGTGGAGTTGTTGGATCTCACTTCGTAAATGGGTTTTGGTTTTCCGTTTGGCAGTGCAAGACGGTGGTAGCCTGCTATGTAGCACTTCTCCTCCGATGTTTTTCCCCTCTGCTCTCTCCGTCCTCCGACCATCCCCAGCTATTTCAAGATGCGCGTGTTCTTCCAGTAACCCCCTCCTGGTTAAATCCCCCAAATCCAGGCTGACTGTGCACCTCAATTCCTTTATTTCTATTTTTCTCCCATTTTTGGAACTGCCTTCCTGAGACTATTCAATCCCTCTCTTCCCTTGGGGGCTTCAAGAGGACAGCGCACCATCATCGCATATGATCACCAATTCCTACCCACATTATTTTCTATCCCCTTTAACCATACCCGAAGCCGACCTTATTACTTGCAGGTTAAATGTTTTGGTTATTGCACTTGGGTGAAAATAAACCTGGGAATGATATCAATAATGACCTTTTAATTGCTTATGGCCAGACTGTCTTTGGAAACTCGATGCCAGACAAGTTTAGCAGTCAAGCTGTTGAAGAAAACATTTATTCAGTTTCAAAATCACCAAGTCACATGATTTGCTTGCACATTAATGCCTGTTCATAATGGCCCACTAATTCTATGCTGTGATCAAATATTCACAGAGATTGCAAAAAGCAGACTCGCAATGCACCAATTCATCAATTCATGAATTTTGGTTTCATTGCCTCACAATTGGTTGATTATAAAGCTGAGTATTTTACTGCGCTTTCTCGCCCACCAATAAAACACAAAACTACTTATATCAGTGAGTGGTTAGAAATGGCTTCATCTCATACTACAAGCGAGATGTGTGTGTGTGTGTGTGTGTGTGTGTGTGTGTGTGTGTGTGTGTGTGTGTGTGTGTGTGTGTGTGTGTGTGTGTGTGTGTGTGTGTGTGTGTGTGTGTGTGTGTGTGTCTCCTCCATAACTCCAAAACCATGAAATCTAGCAACCTGAAACTCTGCAGGCATACTTCGGGAACACAAAGGAAGTGCCAGAGTGAAAATTGGGTGTTTGGGTATATTAAAACACTCCTTTTGAAGATAATTAATGGCATTATTTAATTATATCCTTCATCAGGCGATCCTCGGACACCTCGCTGTCTGGGGTTTTCATGCGTTTCCTGAGTAACCTCACTGGGGTCTGAGGCCGTCATGTTTTTTGGCCTGCTCAACCTTACCCCGCCCTGACTTGGAACAGGCCGCAACTTTGAACAAGCTGTTCATCATAGCTACGAATCGCCGGGTACATTGCAATGCTTATAAACTCCCCGAGACATCAGCGTTCATCGTTTTATTTCATTTCTGCACATGCGATCGCCATGAGTATCTCTTAGATTAAGAAGAATTATAAAATTTAAGTTCCAGAATCGAACTTTCAAGCAGTTCCGACTCAGAGTAGCGTGTTCATTTGTCCAATTCGGACATACGTGACATTTTGTGCGTCTCAAGGAGGTGTATGTTGACTATGACAGTTCAGTGATCAGTTCAGCCAATTGCGTGCTAAGGAAGTCGTTTCTTATCGACCGCTTTGTTGGAGAGCCTGCTTGAATGCTTAATCCACTTGGCGAGCACTCTCTAAGCTGCTTGGTTGTTCGTTTAGGGGAAAAGTACACGTGCTTTCAATCTCACATCGATTTGACGTACGTTTCTGCCTTTGTTGGGTCCCGCGGTGCCGTGCGGTGGGTGCCAAGGGAGGTGTTTCATCCACTGAAAATGTGCAAGGATGGCTTTGTGCGATCTCCATTTGTAATCGACCTCTCAATCAACATCGATACATATTAAAAACAACAATAAGGTCCATCCGACCAGGTGTTCACCATGTTTGTTCTTGCTGTGAAGACACAGAGAAAAGATCCACATTTTGTGTTCTGTCACTTGATACATTTTTGAATTCAATTTAGCTAATTACCCACTTTCAATCCCCTTTCAAAGAACGCTGTTTCAAGGTAAATCTTTGTGTTTGTCGTTTTTATTTACTTGATGCATGTGTACATTTGCACGTGTGTGTGTGTGTGTGTGTATAAACTGAATCACCACAATGGCATTTGGCACCGGTGTATGTGTGTGTTATTGGTTATTGGTCGTTGGTTGTTATCTCAATATTGGGGTTCCAGAAAGTGGAATGGAGCCCTAACAGTTCTCAAAGTATCCACCGCCGGATGTGTGTGTGTGTGTGTGTGTGTGTGTGTGTGTGTGTGTGTGTGTGTGTGTGTGTGTGTGTGTGTGTGTGTGTGTGTGTGTGTGTGTGTGTGTGTGTGTGTGTGTGTGTGTGTGTGTGTGTGTGTGTGTGTGTGTGTGTGTTGTTGATTGGTATTTTCATCTGGGTTTCAGAATGTAGAATGAAGTATTCCCAGGGTGGGCACAAAGTGTCCACCTTCATTTTGGTAAGGGATCCCGATTCATGGACCAAGCTGTGAAGTTTTCTGTTCTCAAAGCTTTGTGCCGAGGACTATCTTCAGGATGTTACTGAACTCCGGACAGCTTCCAACTGTAGTTTGTTTGTAGTAATATTCACAGGGATGGTTTTTATTATCTCTGTGAGGTGCTTTGTCATCATTCGCGTTGCTCCAACTATCACTGGTACAACTTTGGCATTCCTTACCTTCCAGGATCTTTTTACCTCATTCTTGAGGTCTTGGTATTTGGTCATTTTCTTGATTTCTGCATTGTTTAGTCCAAAATCACTGGTATTAACACATCACGTACCAATGCCTTCTCTCTTTTTTGGACCTTAGTATGATCTCTGGTCGCAACACTTTGTCTTCGATGTTCACGCTCGATTGGATCATTCGTTCGTACGTGAGCAGTACTTCCATGTTTTCAGTCCATGCTTGTGTTTATTGTTGCCACAAATTTTCTGGAATTTGGATAACAAAGTTTTTGCAGATGTGCCAGTGGTTAACATTACAATCCTGTTGTGTCGTTGTGTGTACAGCTGTTCTGACATGAGTTTTTTTATTATTATTTGTGTTCGGTCATTAAGCATAACGTGTCACTCTATTTGCTAACGCCACCTCCACCCCTCACATATCTATCTTTTTTTTCCTCCCCCCCTCCCCCTCCCAATCTGTCTGTCCCCTCCTCGCTCCACCCTCTGCATAACATACAGCACTCTTCTCCCACACCTCTGTCGCCCGCTCTTTGTCTATGTCTCTGTCTATCCGTCTGTCTGTCTGTCTGTCTCTCTCTCTCTCTCTCTCTCTCTCTCTCTCTCTCTCTCTCTCTCTCTCTCCCTCTCTCTCTCTGCCTCTCTCTCTCTGCCTCTCTCTCTCTCTCTGCCTCTCTCTCTCTGCCTCTCTCTCTCTCTGCCTCTCTTTCTCTCTGCCTCTCTTTCTCTCTGCCTCTCTCTTTCTGCCTCTCTCTCTCTCTCTCTGCCACTCTCTCTCTCCCCCTTACTCTCTCTCTGCCTCTCTCTCTTTCTCTGCCTCTCTCTCTGCCACTTTCTCTCTCTGCCTCTCTCTCTCTCACCCCTCCCTCCCGCAGTGCACAGCAACGTTTCGTGAGGCATTGCTCTCCTCACCTCTACCCCCTTTCCTCGCTCTTCTCCCCTTCCTTGCTTCCCCTTCTTCACCCACTCCTTTCTTCCCCTCCCTCTTCTCCCCACCCCTCCCTTCCCTCCATCCTCTCTATCTCCTTTCTTCCTCCCCCCTCTCTCTTTCTCCACCCCTCCCCTTCATACCCCCGTTGGCGAAGCGACGGGTTGTATTTGCTCGTATTAAATGATCCCCAACCCCATTCCTTCGTGAATGTATGGAATTTTTTTTAGACCCCCACAAGGAAATAGAAATAAAATAAAATAATTGATTTCTTCAAAATTCCACAGGATCAGAATTGCAATGGGCAGTCAGGTAGCTCCACTAATATATATATATATATATATATATATATATATATATATATATATATATATATTGTTATAGATTCCGACGGTGTAGGGTGATTCCCACCCTACTCTTTCCAGCCAAATGTTGAAGATTCGGCGTCACTGAACAGCACCGCCATCTCAGGGGTTATAACGCCGGCTAGTTCGGCACAGGCCCCGGGTCACGTGCCTCGGATCATGATACCAATGTACAACTGGGCCTTACCAGTTGGGGAAATAGACCCCTGCTACAGACTGGGTTTGTCAGAGACCGAGCGAAGTCTGCCAGTCCGTAGCCCGTTTGGTTTTAAATACAAATCGAGCGATTGTTCCTCAGCACGGCACGAATAAACTCAAGGCGGCAACTTTCATACGAATCAGCCAGATTTATTGGGGACACATCGGGGAACACAACACAAGCAAAGCATTCACGACAATGTTATAATTAATCTATAACCCCCTCTTAACTAGGGAGCTACGGATATGGGTTTCGAAGGGAACCCGAGCGAGATAAACCTTTGGCCTGGACGACATGTAGACAACATGCAGACAAGACACAGAGTACTTAGTGATGCCTCATGGGCGAGGGGAAAGTGTCAAAGGCACGAATGCGGCTCGTGAGAAGCCGATGTCAACGGATTTGAGCACCCAAGCTCGAACATGCCGCGTGGCAAGATGGCGCTCGTATTCCTTTTTCCCGGCATGCTTGCACACGCAGCCTCGGCGCGTTCAACCCCCGTAAGGTCGACGGTACAAAAGAGGAAGATCTATAGTATGTTCCAGCTGGTTTCTCACAAGGTCCAGTGTAGAAATCCAGGCCTGGCCCATTCACCAGACAAGGCTAAATTGGGGTCTTGGGCTCTGCAGGCTGGGTCCATGGCCGAGGAGGAACAGCCGGCCAAAACCACTCTCCACAAAGCCGACCGCCGACTCACACAGGCCGTTCCCCTTGCCTTTGGGGGCGGGCCTTTTCCACAAAGCAGATCGCAGACTCACACAGCTGTCCCTCTCGAAGCAGATCGCCGACCGACACTAACAGTGTCTCATCCAGCCGATCGCAGACAGACCTCATGTCGTTCCTCTTGCCTTTCGGGGCTCGCTCTTCTCACGAAGCCAGATCCCAGACTCACACAGCTGTCCCTCTCGAAGCAGATCGCCGACCGACACCAGCAGTTTCTCATCCAGCCGATCGCAGACAGACCCCATGCAGTTCCTCTTGCCTTTTCGGGGCTCGCTCTTCTGGAACACCTCCGGGGATATGTGATTGGTCCATCCCTCAAGTCTGCAGCCACTCTCCACCAATGGGCTGCCGACACGTCTCGTCGACGGACACTCTCAGAGTGCTGGGCGGGGCTAGTTCGAAGGGGGGAAGGAAAAAGAAGCAAGGTGCTTCTCGGTACACCACCACTGCATGAACACTGGACAGCCTGCTACATCTCCCAACATATATGTAATGTGCGATGACTAAACAACTGGCTAAACATGCATTTAATGGGGGATCTGGGCTAATCCTATATTTAATAACCCACTAAGGGCCCATTTCCGCAACAATATACATATATATGTATATATATATATATATATATATATATATATATATATATATATATATATATATATATATATATATCTATATATATGAATGTGTATGTACAGTATATGTATATATATATATATATATATATATATATATATATATATATATATATATATATATGTATAGATATATTTTTTATTTTATTTTATAGTGTATATATACACTATAAAAAGCCTGGTGTTGGCACAGTGGTTAGGGCAACAGCTTAGGACCCAAAAAGTCCTGAGTTCGAGCCCCGTTGGGCCACTGAATATATATATATATATATATATATATATATATATATATATATATATATATATATATATATATATATATATATATATATATATATATATATATATATATATATATATATATATATATATATATATATATATATATATATATATATATATATATATATATATATATATATATATATATGTATATATATATATATATATATATATATATATATGTATATATATATATATATATATATATATATATATATATGTATATATGTATATATATATATATATATATATATATGTATATATGTATATATGTATATATATATGTATATATGTATATATATATATATATATATATATATATATATATATATATATATATATATATATATATATATATATATATATATATATATATATATATATATATATATATATATATATATATATATATATATATATATATATATATATATATATATATATATGTATATGTGTATATATATATATATATATATATATATATATATATATATATACACTGCATATGTGTGTATATGCATACACATATGTATGTGTATATACCAAGTCATATAACACCAGGGGGTTGACTCAGCCTGTCATCCTTCCGAGGTCGGCAAAATGAGTACCAGTGTACTGGGCCGGTGTATACCCCGGTTAAAATAGGTGTACCCAATCCCTGTGTCGTAAGAGGCGACCAGGGTTGCGTCAGGAAGGGCATCCGGTGTAAAAAAAACATGTGCAAATCACTATGCGGATCATATGGATGATCCGCTGTGGCAACCCCTAATGGGAGCAGCCGAAAGAAGAAGATATATATATATATAAACCTTACGATGACCAATGTATAAGTAGAGGGGCTTGATGCCATGAACAAACGAGTTCTACCACACCAAAGATCATTTTAGCCACGTTTGGTTACAATCCCATCAGCATGTTCGGAGAGGAAGTTGCAAGTGTTTCCAGATGGACTGACGGATGCATGACACACCATCCCATAAGCTCACCTGAACTATGTTCCTGGTGAGCTAACTAGAAAGTTCATAGAACACCTTACCCTCTGCAGTATTGAGCAAAAGGACACGGGAAGGGTCTTTTCAACTCTTGCTTTGCGTTTCTGAACATGATCTACAGGGTGTTCCAAAAAGACCCGGCCAACTTTGGTTATTATCATCTTTAGTATCACAAAATATACAATGATACCCTTTGGTTTACATGATGCAGAAACTCATAATGTTTTTATTTTCATGTCTGGTGGTTGAGTGTAAAATAAAATGGCGACTCCACAGGAGAAAGCTCAGTGCGTCAAATGGTTCATCGAGACGAGATCTGACACCCAAGTTTGGCGTAATTTCTGTTCAAGATATGGAAGGAATCCACCATTGCAGACTAGTATCATGGAGTTGAACAAGAGGTTTAAGGAGACTGGAAGTTGTCAGAAATAGAAGAGTACCAGTCGACCAAGCACAAGTGCAGCAGGCATTGAACGAGTGCATGAATCATTTTAACAAAGTCCCAAAAAATCAATCCAACGTGCATCCAGAGAATGGGGACTGCCAGCCACTAAAACCAAATGACGGACCTGAACACAATGCGTTTCCCTTGGAAATGCTCAGTCGCACGAAGGATGACAAAGATTACCTGAAAAAGGTCATGTTCACAGACGAAACTTGCTTTCATGTGTTGAGGAAGGTCAACTGGCACAATGTCAGGATATGGGACTCTGAAAACCCTCACATGGTCATTGAACACATACTCGACAGTTCAAAGGTCAATGTGTGGTTTGACCTTCTCCATGACCGCTTGGTGTGTCTGTTTTTCTTGGCATGGATACAGTGACTTCAACAATTTACATGAACATGTTGGAAGGATTCGCCTTCCCACAGATTGAAGAACTGCAACCCAATATAATTTTTCAACAGGACGGCACTTCCCCTCATCGGGCGGGCTTCAGTCGTTTGAGCAGTCCTGAATTAAAAAAAAATTCAGGTTGCTGGATTGGTTGAGACGGACAAACCGCCTGGCCTCCATTATCACCACACATAACTCCCCTTGGTTATTTTTTTTTTCTGTGGGGATTTGTCAAAGATGTTGTCTGCAACACCAATGTGGCAAACCTGCAGGATCTACATTCTTGGATCACAGCTGCATGCGCACTGAGTCTGACATGGCAAGAACTCGTGCGTCACCTTGATGTCCTGCACATGACAAATGGAGCTCAGATTGGCGTGTATTGACAGTGTGTTCAAAACTTTACGAGTTTCTGTATCATGTAAACCAAAGGGTTTTGTTGTATCCTTTGTGGTTCTAAATATATTAACAACCAAAGTTGGCCGGGTCTTTTTGGAACACCCTGTATATTAGCTTTGTTCCTGAACTCTGAATAACACATGTGATGCCAACCATACGAAGCCGATGTGTCAAACGGAACAGTTCAAAGCTGGATCTTCTGCCAACTGCACCCTCAGAGCGTGTGCTAAATATAATTGGTCGAGACGATGTAAACTTTTGGACAAGTACTGCTGAACTGCAGGTTTTTGGAAGTGTAAACAAGATAATTTGTGTTCCAGTGTTCAATTATATGAGCTAAAATAAAAGTTTTAAAGGTTGTAAGAAAAAAACAACCATTTATTCGTAGGTTTACTGCTGTTGATGCAGTGTCTTTAATACCACCTTACTTAACATTCGTTTTTCATGCCTGTTGTTTGTGTCCTTTATGAAGTCCTTAAAAACAGTAAGTTTCCTGTTTGGAATACTTTCAATTTTGTTTGACTGACTGACTGAGTGTGCATACGTGCTCGGGACGAGACTGTTCAATTTGCCAAATTAAGAGCCAAAGTACTCCAAAACTGCAAGTTTGTGTTCTGATTCATGTTGAGTGAGTGAGTGAGTGAATTTGTGTTCTGCAGGATGGCCACAATATGCTTGGTGTTGGCTTAATGGTTAAGTGGTGGGCTTGGGGTCCAAGGATCCTGAGTTCAAATCCTGCTCGGTTGTTGAATTAATACCAGCTGGGTTGACTGACTGTCATCCTTCTGAGGTTGGCAAAAATGAGTGCCAGCATGCTAGTATCCTGTGTTGGAGTAGCGACCTGTCCAGGATTGTGCTCAATAGCCAAGGAGACTGCTTCGGCAGCACCAACGCTCTGCACAGAGTACGGTTCCAATGGATGGAGGATGGCCATAATCTCTTGTCACCTGATGTAAAAATTGGGACATTGCCGTTTATCATATGAGCTGACAACACTGAAGGGTTCTACAAGTAATTCCACAAACATTTGTAATACTCTTTTACTTTATTACACATTTACATCACATGACACAAGCCTTGAGTTCCCAGTGTTTCCGTTTGTGCTCCATCATTGTCATTACAGAGAATAATTTTGACTAATTTTGCTGTGAATCCACTGACAACAGTCCATTGTTCAGTGGTGTAATTGTTTGTATCACCCATGGTTATGTTCACTCAATCTGATAAAAGGAACAAATTAACACTCTGCACACAAAGGCAATGTCAATTTTTACAAGGGGTGACAAGCCATTGTGGCCACCCTGTACAATGTTCAAAATATATAATTAAATTGAAATCAAGTTTTACCTTGGTCATAGAAACAGACTGATAGACAGACAAAGTGAACAAATTGTTGATTTCCGCTTTGTGCTACGTGCGCACGGGAATGATTTATTATTCCCAACTGGGAGCAAATCTAAAATTTCCACAATGAGGGTTAGATAAAAAGAGATTGCAAAGTGTAATGTGCATTCTGTTATTTATTTATTTATTTATTTGCTCTAAAATAGCCAGGTAATGGAAAATGGCCTTTTTGCCGGAAAATAGCGTTGTACTGCCCTGAGGTTGCTCTGTACCCATCAGTAAAGTGCTAGCTTTCATCCAAACTAGGAAAAAGACTTTCTTTCTTTACACATGAAATGTAGAATTTTTTTTTTCCAAAGAGTCGAAGGGATGAGATCATGTCCAATGAGATATGATGTTTTACCCATACAAATGGCTGCATATAGTGGAGTCGTTTGAAGGAAGGTCATGCTGTTCTGCGCAGATGGTCGCACGTTCTTTGGGTTCCAGCATCATGATCGGCCGTGGACGGCAAATTAATGATGTCGTTGTCAATGCCACTGGGCATAAGCTGACCCTGAAGAG
Organism: Eptatretus burgeri; assembly: GCF_056783735.1. Lineage (NCBI taxonomy): Eukaryota > Metazoa > Chordata > Myxini > Myxiniformes > Myxinidae > Eptatretus > Eptatretus burgeri. Next base: position 17,475,485 of record NC_140964.1, on the reverse strand, counting down.
ACAGAGAAAAAAAAAGATTATAAAATGAGGAATTATTTTAAAACTATTTTACCCTGTGGGATATATTTCACATTTTATGATTATAATTATCAATGTGTAATTCATCATACTGATTCTCCAAGTGACCATGTTTGTCTTTATGACTAATGGCAATAAAAGGCCAGTCGGGCTCTGGCATACATTTATATTTTGAGCTCAATGGAGGCAACTGGAAGTCAGGCTTTGATCATTTTATGTACCCATGAGGAATGAGTAAAATATTTTTCTTTTACATAAAGTAAGAAAGTGATAATTTTGCACAAGGAGGAAAGAAATTCTCTGACCAAGGATGTTCAGAATGAACGAGATACTGACGCTCGTCTCGGAACATCCATGGTTATTATTCAATTTATATGTTTAGTAAGAAAACATTTTCCTTACAATTTTTTTATGATTGTATGTTGAATAATTACAACAGTTGGAATTTCTTGGATTGCAGGGACTACCTCATTCCCGGCTCGTAGGAAAGTCTAGACTGGAGGTACGCACACTCACCTCTGAGCTGTCTAGCCTGTGTTTGATTCTTGTCTCAGCTACATACTGTCATCCGGGTCCTCGTGTTTCACAGGCAGGGTCATTCATCAATGTGTGTGCCATCCCTCGAATGGACATTTAACTAGTTTCCTACCTGCCTGCATTAGTTGGTGGACTTTATACATCCCACGGTGTCACAAAGAGCAGGTGAGCTATTGCCGGCACCCTGAATAAATTACAAATTACTGCTCTAACATACAGGGGGCACTGCATCAACTGAAAAACTTTTCTCAGCAAATGATGCTGACCACAGCCATGTGCTGCATATGAAAGAAGCTCAGTCTAATCAAATTTTTGAGGGAAGAAAATGGACTAATTTGTTGAAATTTCAGTTGAAATAGTTATCCAACAAAAATGGAGATCATGCTTTCATGTTTCGTGAAATGAGTCCAAGGTGCTCAGTGTTTTTACCACATCTCGAAGCTCTCCTTGCTATTGACAAATCTGTGTGTTATTGGCAAAATCTCCATATTGTAGTATCTCGATAATCCAAGGTTCCATATATTTGGCAGAGTGAGTCCAAGGCTTTCTGTGTTATTGATTTATGTTCGCAGGGAGGGTGAGTCACAAGGGCTGCCTCTTTCCCACAGCGTTCTGACCTACTGCGAAATTTGGTAGATTCTTAGTTTTCTATTGTCTTATTTCTGGCTTCCCTTCTCCTGTCCTCTCATCATCTGTTCTCCTCAGCCTAACCAGGTTGCATACATTCCTCTAGAATCCCACAACTTCTCAAACCCTCCCAAATTGCAAAAAGTAATGCTCTTCCCACTTTCTTCGTCCCTCTGTTCTCTTATCTGTGAAACCAACTCCCTGTATCTTATGTTGTTGTCCCCCCCCAACCCCCATCCCTTTCCATTCCTTCAAAGAGTGCTACCCATCATCACCTCATGCTTTCTCCCATATCCACCCCTGCTCTCTTCTACTCTCATTGACCCTTCCCCCACCCCTGCTGTGAATGTGACACTGGAATAAAATAAAATATAGCATGAAACTGATGAATCAACTACCCATCACCCATGAAAATGTAACTCTGAACGATGTAACAACGTTTACATGCCTCGGCAGCAGAATACAAACAGATGGACACTGTTTTTCATACATTAAAATTAGAATTACAAAAGTAAATCGTGCCTTGAAATTGTGGATGAAGTCAAAACTGAAATTATTCAACAGCAATGTTATCTTGGAATTGTTGTATGGAACAGTCATAAGGGGCCAATGGTCAGATTGAACGAAAACGTTTAAGCTTTCAGTGTAGATGTCTGCAGAGATTACTGAACACCAAGTGGTTCAATTACATCTTCTATTGGGTGGTTGCTAGAGTACCGTTATTCTCAGGTTTTCCGTATGTCTGTTGGGTGATCGCGAGAGTACCCTTATTTTCACTTTTTCCGTCTGTCTCTGTTTGTACGTCTGTACGTAATGGACAGCTCTGGAGGCCAGAGGAGTCAACCGATTTTGATGAAACTTGACAGGTAGGTTCATACCAGGATCAAGTTCTATGCTTTTGAGCACCGTTGCTATGGACACCACCATTGCCGAGCAACGGGACCTTTGAATTTTTTGAAAAATCCTAAAAAAAAATATTTTTTCGAAAATCAAAAATCTGCTCGCAGGCTTTTATGCGCACTATAATCAACCTCTTTGTCAAAAAATTTCAGCCCGATCCGTCAAAAATTGTATGACGTATGCAATTATGTATCGACCACCCATGTCGCCTACCGGCTTGTCTGTTTGTTTGTATTCTTACGAATTTCAGTCCGCCCGGCGTGCGATCGGCCACGTAACTCAAATCACAACAGTGTCGCCCACCGGAACGGACAATTCAGTCGTGACCCTCCTTGGAACTACCTCCAGGAGCTAGTCACGGGTGGGTCTTTCGACCCCACCACAATCGTGCCAATCGGCCACCCGCGCAGGATAGGGTTGTTCGCCAAACTCGACCTGCCAAAGTACCTGCGCGGGTAGTTAACCGGGCGATCGTACCTCGCCGCTGGCCGGCCTCGGACACGAACCGCTTAAGCGGTCCGTTCCGTGCTTCAGTGATAACCGAGCCGTGTTATCGCCGGCCCCGACGGACGTGATTATTTACCGGGTGCTCACACCCTTCTACCAATTCCTTCTGTGATGCAAGATGGAACTTTCAAACAAAGGAAAGGACACAACGAAACGGGGAACAGTTCGACAAGCACATTTATTACGCACTCAGACAAGGCAAGCACGTATTCATAGCCATACAGTAAGAATGCAATTTACAAGCAAGAGTTACAACCAAATAAAGCAATGGTTATTTACATGCACTTAAACAGTTTCTACTTTACAAGACACGGCGCCACAACACGCATTCAAAGAAAACACAAGAAAAAGACCGCCTCAAAGAGTCAGACTGGGCCCGTGGGCCTAATGCGCGTGGAATCTGGAGGAGCGGCCAGGTCCACGAGACCGAAGGGTCTTACCCGCGCCCTCGTGGCACGATGGCAGGCAAGCCGCAATGTCAGCGTAGCTGCGCCTGGCTTCGTACCCCTGGCGTGGTCGGCGAGCTCTCTCCGGCGCTCCCCGTCTGCCTTTTCCTCGGCTTCGAGCTCCGTCTCCCGACTCGACTGCCCCGCCGACACTGCAGACTTGACTTCTTCTGCCGACACTCCGCCGCTGCCACTCCACTGCTCCGACTTGGTTATTGACTTTTTGCCGACGTACTGCACCTTTCTTTCTTCCGCGAGCTGCGTTGTGCTCGCACTTATATAGCCCGGGGGAGGGCGTCTATGTAAATTTCTGGATTACAGCGGGTTCGGAGGCGGGGCCACACTACCCGATGCTCAGTCATTGGATGGATGAAAAGGGGGCGTGAAGCATTCCTGATTCGATTTTTGAGGCGATAGGAACGCATTCACAACCCATGGCCCGGCGTGTGGTGGAAAGGCGGAGGTGGTGGGAGTTTGGTTGTAGGCGGGCGTCGTTTGAGAATGGCGGTGAAGCGATGTTTGCAGGGTGGAGTTGTGGAGGTGAAGAGGCGAAGGTGGTGGTGTTTGAGTTGTAGTTGCTTGGGAATGATGTTGGTGATGGCGATTTGGTTGTTGGCGGATGATTGGTCCAAAATAATGATAGAGAAAAGAAAAAGGGCTAACTCAAAGGATCGCAGCCCTGTGAACATGGAAATTCCCTCTAAACAACAGTGGGGAAATCTAACTACACAATTACTTATCGTCATAACTGATCGAAGGACCCTTTATGGTGTATTGCGAATTTCCACAGCCGTAACAGTATGTAATGGACAGCTCTGGAGGCCAGAGGAGTCAACCGATTTTTATGAAACTTGATTGATAGGTTCATACCAGGATCTAGTTGTATGCTTTTGAGCACCGTTGCTATGGACGCCACCGTTGCCAAGCAATGGGACTTTTGAAATTTTTGAAAAAATCCGAATTTTTTTTTTTTTTCCGAAAATCAAAATTCGGCTTCCACGCTTTTATGCACACTATAATCAACCTCTTTGTCAAAAATTTTCAGCCTGATCCATCAAAACCTGTATGACTAGTATGCAATTATATAGTGACCACCCATGTCGCCTACCGGCTTGTACTAAGTGTGTGTGTGTGTGTGTGTGTGTGTGTGTGTGTGTGTGTGTGTGTGTGTGTGTGTGTGTGTGTGTGTGTGTGTGTGTGTGTGTGTGTGTGTGTGTGTGTGTGTGTGTGTGTGTCCTCCATAACTCCAAAACCATTAAACCTAACAGCCTGAAACTTTGCATGCTCACCAAGAAAACTCCAAGGAAGTGCAAGAATGAAAATTGGGTGTTTGGGTTAATTAAAACACCCCTTTTGAAGATAATTTGCAGCCTCATTTAATTTTATCCTTCATCAGGCATATCCCCGGTTAATGCTTCTGATGAGGTCTTCAGGTGTATCCTACATAACCTTGCTGGGGTCTGAAGCCACCATGTTTTTTAGCCTGTTCAACCACGCCTTGACTTGGAACAGGCCGCAACGATTTCTTAATGATAAGGTTGTTTTTTTTCACTTTCCTGACTCGTATTATCGAATGCCTGCTCATCATAGCTACAAATCACTAGGTACATTGCAATGCTTATAAACGCCCTGAGATGTCAGCATTCGTTGTTTTATTTCATTTCGACACATGCGATCACCGCAACAATCTCTGAAACTAAGCAGAATCGATTACAAAATTTAAGCCCCAGAATCGAACTTACAAGCTGTTCCGACTCCTAGCAAAGTGCTCATTTGTCCAATTCGGACATATTTGACACTTTGGGCATCTCCGGAAGGTGTATGCATGATATGACGGTTCGGTGATTGCCTATCACGTGCCAAGTGAGCCGTTTCTTATCAACCGTTTCGTTGGAGTGCTTAAGCCACTCGGCGAGCACTTTACACTATCCGCATTGTCACCAAATACTGAACGTCGATCGACCTGAACAAAGTTCAGGGGTCACTCGCATGCGTTCCTAGCCACGTGTTGTTCTGCGGTGCAACAGGTGGTGGCTGGCTCACTGAAAATGTGAAATTTTATTTTCCACGACGTTTCCCCTTTTTGTATGATCTTCCATAATATCAGCCGTCACTTTGGCATGGATAAATACAAATAAAAATTAATCATTTCCTTTTTAAAAGTTTCTTCAACCATTTTGCTTGGTGAAGCCACTTGGCATGTTTCAATGGCGATACCACGGTTGTACACCGTAGGTAGGAAGGCAAAATAAATTATTTGATCACAATGAGAAAAAAATGTTTTCAGTTATGAAATATTGAATTGCCATATCATGGCAGGAAAGCCGAGAAGTACGCATGCTTGCTCTATGTCGCCTGGATTCGCATCCCGACCCAGAAATAAACCGTCATCCCGGTGTTTCACAGGCAGGGTGATTCAGCAATGTGTGTTCCATCTCTCGGATGGATGATAAACTGGGCGTCACATCTGCCGGAATCCCTCACCCCTCTCTCTCCCTCACCTCTCTGTCTTCCTCACCTCTATCCACCCCTTTCTCTCCTTTACAACCCTACACCCCAATCTCCCACCCCTCTCCCTCTTTCCTACCCCGACTTCTCCCTCTCACTTCGACCCCTCCCTCTCCTCCCCTTTCCTCTTCCCTCCCTCTCCTCCCCTTTCCTCTTCCCTCCCTCTATCTCTCTCCCGCCCCTCCCCATGCTCCCCAACCTTTCCTCTCTGTTGATGGGACTAGCATCTATGAATCATATTCGGAGTGAGCTGACCAGTGGGTTGCAAAAGTCGCTGCATGTACGAGCATGCTTGCATGCAGGCAGACTTTTGCCAGGAAGATAGTATGGGTTTTAAATGCTCACGCCCCAGGCCTCAAAGTATCCGTGTGTGTGTGTGTTTGTGTGTGTGTGTGTGTGTGTGTGTGTGTGTTTGTGTGTGTGTGTGTGTGTGTTCGTGTACATGTACGTGCAAGTTGCTGTTGCAGCCTGCAATCTCCACATGTGGGGGGGGTGGGTTTCATGAGGTGAAACAGAGAACTATTAGGTCTGAAAGTGTGTGTGTGTACCAATGTAAACATAGGTTGCTGTTGTTGCCTGCTATCTCAACATGTGGGTGGGTTTCGTCAGGAAGTGAAACAGACCTAATAGGTCTCACAGTATCCGTGTGTGTGTGTGTGTGTGTGTGTGTGTGTGTGTGTGTGTGTGTGTGTGTGTGTGTGTGTGTGTGTGTGTGTGTGTGTGTGTGTTTTTGATGATGATTGGTATCTTCATATGCAGGTTTCAGAATGTGGAATGAAGTCCTCATAGGGCAGGCTCAAAGTATCCACCTTTTTTTTTTTGGTAAGGGGTCACGATTCATGGACCAAGCTGTGAAGTTTTCTGTTCTCAAAGTTTTGTGCTGAGGGCTCTCTTCAGGATGATCACCAAGTCCCAAACAGCTTCCAACTGTAGTTCGTTTGTTGTAATATTCCCAGGGATGGTTTTTAATGTCTCTGTGAGGTTCTTTGTCATCATTCTCCTCCAACATTCTCCTCCAACTATTTGTAGCTCCAACTATCACTGGTACAACTTTGGCATTCTTCAGCTTCCAGGATCTTTTCACTTCATTCTTGAGGTCTTCATATTTTGTCATTTTCTTGATTTCTGCATCGTTTCGTCCAAAATCACGAGAATTAACACCTCAAAACACATTACCTTCTCTTCTCTTTTTTTGTACCCAAGTATGATATCTGGTTGCAATGCTTTGTTTTAGATGTTCATGCTCGATGGGATCATTAGCTCTTACGTGAGCGGCACTTCCATGTTTTCAGTGATTGCTTTTGGTTGATGTTCCCATGAATTCTCTGAAACTGGGAAATCAAAGTTTTTTTCAGATGTGCCAGTGGATTACTTTACAAACCCTTTGTGTTGTTGTTTGTACAGCTGTTCTGACATGAGGTTTTTTTTTTCCTTTTGTGTTTGGTCATTAAGCAGAACATATCACTCTCTTTGCTATCCCCATCTCCACCCACCTTCTATCTTTTCATATCCTCACCTTTCTGGTGACGCTCTCTCCCCCCCTCTTTTCCTCACCTTTTCCCCTTCCTAGCTTCCTCTCCCCTCCCTTCGTCCTCTGCTCTCCCCTCCCTCCGTCCTCTGCTCTCCCCTCCCTCTCTCCCCTCCTCTCCCCTGCCCACGCCCTCTCCTCACCCCTCCCTTCGTCCTTTCGTCCCCTCCCCCCTCCCCCCATCCTCTCCTCTCCCCTCTGTCCTGTCCACTCCCACTCCTTCCGTCCTCTCCTCTCCCCTCCATCTGTCCTGTCCTCTCCCCTCCTGTCCTCTCCTCTCCCCTCTCTCCGTCCTCTCCTATCCCCTCCTCACATCCTCTCCTCTCCCTCCCTCCGTCCTCTCCTTTCCCCTCCCCACGCCCCTCCTCTCACCTTCCTCCATCCTCTCCTCTCCCCTTCCTCCATCCTCTCCACCCCCTTCTGTCCATCCTCTCCTCTACCCTTCCTCCCTCCTCTCCTCTCACCTCCCTCCATCCTCTCCTCTCCCCTTCCTCCATCCTCTCCTCTCCCTTTCCTCCATCCTCTCCTCTCCCCTCTTCCTTTCTCTCTTCTCCCCTCCCACTTTCTCTCTCCTCTCCCTCCTTCCGTCCTCTCCTCTCCCTTCCCCATGTCCTCTCCTCTCCCCTCCTTCCGTCCTCTCCTCTCACTCTTACCTCCCCTCTCCCCTCCTTTCTCTCTTCTCCCTTCCCACTGTCCTGTCCTCTCCCCTGTTTCCGTCCTCTCCTCTCCCTTCCCCATGTCCTCTCCTCTCCCCTCCCTCCGTCCTCTCCCCCTCCGTCCTCTCCCCTCCCTCCGTCCTCTCCCCTCACTCTTACCTCTCCTCTCCTCTCCCCTCCCTCCATCCTCTCCTCTCCCCTCTGTCCTGTCCTCTCCCCTCCCTCCGTCCTCTCCTCTCCCCTCCCCACGTTCTCTCCTCTTCCCTCCCCACGTCCTCTCCTCTTCCCTCCCCACATCCTCTCCTCTCCCCTACCCACGTCCTCTCCTCTCCCCTCTCCACGCCCTCTCCTCTCCTCTCCCCATGTCCTCTCCTCTCCCCGCCCCACCCCACACCCTCTCCTCTCCCCTCCCTCCGTCCTCTCCTCTTCTTTCCATCCTCTCCCTTCCCCACCCTGCCTCCTCTCCTCTTCTTTCCATCCTCTCCCTTCCCCACCCTGCCTCCTCTCTCTCCCCAACCTGCCTCCCCTCTTTCCCCAACCTGCCTCCTCTCTCTCTCTCCCCAACCTGCCTCCTCTCTTTCCCCACCCTGCCTCCTCTCTTTCCCCACCCTGCCTCCTCTCTTTCCCCACCCTGCCTCCTCTCTTTCCCCTCCCTCCCCTCTTTCCCCTCCCTTGCCTCTTTTCCCTCCTTCCCCTCCTTCCCCTCTTTCCCTCATTCCCTCCCTCCTCCCTCTCTCTCCCCTCCCTCCATCCTCTCTCTCCCCTCCCCCCTTAATGTCCCCGTCAGCGAAACGACGGGTTGTATTTGTTTGTCTTAAATAATGCGGTCCTAGAAAAAGTGTATGCTCATCCACTGACCAGCATTGCGAGGATTATGTCTGGGGCATCTCCTCAGAATGGCTGATGACATAATACCAAAAGAAGCATGTAAATGCACCCAATGGGGAAAAGGAAGAAAGGCAGACCCAAGGGTACCTTTCAAAGGGCCATCTCGACTGAGGTAGATCTGGAAAGGCTGTCCCAGGACAGAGCTAAATGGAGTCGTCTTCTCTCCGCCTTATGTGTTTAATAGCACAAACAGATAATAGATGTAACAAGAGCGAGAATTGCTTTGCAATACATGTCCCCTACCGGTCTCCATGAATGTTTGGGAGATAAAACAATTAGTTTGCGTTTAACACACGCTCCAACCAATACCGGAACCAAAATGAAAAAGAAGAAACTCTCTAACGTACGGTGTTTTGGTCTATTTGGCGAAATAAAAGGAAAACCAATTTTCATTTACTGATATATTTTGTAGACTAAAAACCAATAAAGACAACTAGGATAACAAAGCACATATAAGAATTAGTTTGCTTGAACGCATGCTCGAGCCAATACTAGAACCAAAAATACATACATACGTACATACATTGGGAGCATGTGCCGGAGCAGTATGTCGCTGCATCCACTTTCTGCTGGTACTCCAGGGGCCTCCATCTGGCCATCCCCCCAGGCAGATGCCTGGCCCATCCCCATCTCTTAGGGTAGGACATTCCAGGCACCTACCCATTGGGACAACCTCAGGTTAACCTGAGGAGACCACAGTCTTGTGCACAACACCTCAGCACCACCCCGATGCACACTCCAGTGCGTTTTATGGAGTGGTGTTTTGTGGTGGCCGGAGTGCAAATCCTGCCAGCAAACCTCCAAGGAAAGGTAACCAACTGCAGGAGGACGTCCACAGATGCAGTTGCTATCAGATACAGATGGCTGTTGGTTCACAAGGAGCTCCTCTGCCATTTGGCAAGTTTTGGATTTAATCCTGCTGGGTGTCCATGTCCATAAACCCTCCACACCAGGGGGACCTGAACAGGGGGACCTTCGCCAGGACTTGTTTTGTGTGGTGTTTGTGTGGTGTTTGCAGACTGGTGTGTTCCGTAATTAATGAGACATAATTCAAACTGCTCTTTTTAACTGCTGGCAGTGATGATCGGGTACCAAGATGTCCCGCTTTGATGCGAACCCGTTTTGATTGGACACCTGACCATGACCCATGACGTTTTTTTTTATTATTACTCAATTGAATTCAGAATTGGATTGAAATAAATTCAATTCAAATCAAATGGAAGACCAAATAGGTACCATCCTGCATTGTAGTTATCAGAAGGAACCCAAACAAGCAAAAAGCAAAGATGAAGTCATTAGTCGGAACCTGGATATGATTCTCATTTCAGCTGCTACTCCTCGACCCTCAAATCCATCCAGGCACTGCCAAGCAAGCCTTATTAAAAACAAACAGAAAGAACCCAGATTAAAAAATCAAATAATCCTGGCTGTCAAACCATGTGTCCGAATAGGTTGAAATTTAAAACATATATTCCCTATCATTATTAGACCATAATTGTGAAGTTTCACATCGATTGATGAAGTGGTTGGTTAAAGAGAAATAATTTTTATAAGATTCTCGCTGAATCCAATATGGCTGCCAGATCATATGACCTATCAATTATTGGTGAATACCCTGGTATCCCCAATGCTTGGGGAACATTTGTGTGAAGTTTCCCCTCTATCTGTCCAGCCGTTCTCGAGAAGAAGATTTTTAAAATAAGTTTTAGGGTAAATCCAACATGGCTGCCAAACCATGTGACCTTTGACATCATAATTATCATTAAAACATTCTACATGAGTAGTCGCTCCTATAGTGAAAATTTCGGCTCAATCTGACAAGCAGTTGCAGAGAAAAACACTCATGTTTTATGCGGACAAAGAAAAACAAACAAATGGACCCAAATGCAATATCCTCTCCTCTTTCGAGGGAAATAACCCGATGGGCAAACATGAAGAAAAAACATGCATACAGTTTCTGTGCATGTATTATATACATCGTGGTTATATACAGTCGTGGCCAAAAATATTGGTACCCTTGCACTTTTTTCAAAAATAAGTTGAAATTGACAAAAGTATTTGGTCTCCACAATTCTTCATTTCATTGTTAATATAACAGAATTCATAATTTAATTCATATTTGTTTTTAATTGTTTTTAATTCATAACTTAATATATCCTTTTAAATCGGAAAATAAAAAGAAATTGCATTGACAAAATTATTGACACCCTCGACTTAATATTTGGGAGCACAACCATAGGACAAAATAACTGCAGTCTGTGCTTCCTGTAGCCATTAAATGAGCTTCCTCTCCACTGGTAGTTTGTCCCACTCTTCTTATGCAAACTGCTCCATTTCTCCCAGATTTGAAAGGTGTCTTCTCTAAACTGCTGTTTTCAGATCTCCCCACAGGTGTTCAGTGGGATTTAGATTTGGACTCATTGCTGGCCACTTCAGAACAGTCCAGCGTTTTGTCTTGAACCATTCCTGGGTGCTTTTTGAAGTGTGTATGGGGTCATTGTCCTGCTGCAAGACCCATGACCTTCGACTGAGACCCAGCTTCCTAACACTGGGTTGAACATTGTGCTCCAAAATGTCTTGGTAATCTCCTGATTTCATGATGCCATGTACGCATTCAAGACAACCATTATGCCAGAGGCAGCGCAGCAACCCCAAAACATCACTGAACCTCCTCCATGTTTGACTGTAGGGAGAGTGTTATTTTCTTTGAAGGCTTCATTTTGTTTTCTGCAAACATAGAGATCATGTGCTTTTACCAAAAAGCTCTAATTTGGTCTCATCTGTTCACAGGACCTTTTCCCAGAAGGATCTTGGCTTGTTTAGGTGTATTTTGGCAAACTCCAGTCAGGCTTTCTTATGTCTCTCTCCCTTCCTCTCTCTTCCTCTCTCTTCCTCTCTCCCCCTCTCTCCCTCTATCTCTCTCCCTCTATCTCTCTCCCTCTATCTCTCTCCCTCTATCTCTCTCCCTCTATCTCTCTCCCTCTATCTCTCTCCCTCTATCTTTCTCCCTCTATCTTTCTCCCTCTATCTTTCTCCCTCTATCTCTCTCCCTCTCTATCTCTCTCCCTCTCTATCTCTCTCCCTCTATCCCTCCCTCTATCTCTCTCCCTCTATCTCTCTCCCTCTATCTCTCTCCCTCTATCTCTCTCCCTCTATCTCTCTCCCTCTATCTCTCTCCCTCTATCTCTCTCCCTCTCTATCTCTCTCCCTCTATCTCTCTCCCTCTATCTCTCTCCCTCTATCTCTCTCCCTCTATCTCTCTCCCTCTATCTCCCTCCCTCTATCTCTCTCCCTCTATCTCTCTCCCTCTATCTCTCTCCCTCTATCTCTCTCCCTCTATATCTCTCCCTCTATATCTCTCCCTCTATATCTCTCCCTCTATATCTCTCCCTCTATCTCTCTCCCTCTATCTCTCTCCCTCTATCTCTCTCCCTCTATCTCCCTCTCTCTCCCACACTATCTCTCTCTCACTCTCTCTCTCTCACTCTCTCTCTCACTCTCTCTCACTTCTCACTCTCTCTCACTCTCTCTCTCTCACTCTCTCTCACTCTCTCTCACTTCTCACTCTCTCTCACTTCTCACTCTCTCTCACTTCTCACTCTCTCTCACTTCTCACTCTCTCCCTCCCTCCTCAGTGGGGTCCTCCTGGGTCTCCGATGATAGAACCCCCTTTTCATTGAGTTGGCGACGGATGGTGCGAGTTGAAACTGTCGTATCTTGTGTCTGAAGATCAGCTTGAATCTGTTTGGCAGTTGATCGAGGTGCTTTCGCCACCATTCAAACAATCCTTCGCTGCAATCTTTGATCAAGTTTTCTCTTGCGGCCACGTCCAGGGACGTTGGCTACAGTGCCGTGGGCCTTAAACTTCCTGATAACATTGCGTATGGTGGATACAGGAACATCAAGGTCTCTGGAGATGGACTTGCAGCCTTGAGATTGTCCATGCTTGGCTACAATCTTGTCTGACCTCCTCAGACAATTCTCTGATTTTCATTATTTTCTCCATGCTCATTGTGGTGCACACAGACACAAAACAGCTGAATGACTCCTTTTCTCCATTCAAACTGGTCGAATGAGTGATTTTTATATTTCAGGCACCTGCTACTCACCATCGGTGAGTTCAATTCCAAAGTAAAGGAGAATCACCTGCTTGAAATCTCCTTGTTTCTAACAACTTATAAAAGGTGCCAATAATATTGTCCTGGCCATTGTAGGATGTCTGTATGGAATAAGCTAAGATTTAGTAATTTTTTTCAGCTTTTTTGTTTTGTTCCACTACAAACCAAAGTAATACATATTTGAATCCCAAAAGATTTTTTAATTTCAACAATTTTCTGGAAGAGATGGTGCATTATTTGAAATACGTGCAAGGGAACCAATATTTTTGGCCATGACTATACCTGGGATTATTCCAATTGTGCTGGGCCATGGACTATCATCCCGGCCTGAGGGCTGCCGATCTGTGCTGCTTCATGCAAATGGTGGCACATGATTTTATTGGGGAGGGTTAGGCCAGCTGTCCAGCCAATGGGTGTCAAGCATTGGGGTGGAGTCAGGGCAGCTGAACACTGATCCATGTATAATATGTGATATGTTCAAAATTTAAAAATGGCACAACTCTGTGAAAAATTGACAAAACACCATGTACCAAGTTTCAGTTGATTATATTAAAAGGTATGGGGGGAAAAAAAGGTCAGAAAAACCAAAGGTGGGATGGATGGGAACATTTTTTTTGTTGTTTTTTTTTTTGTGAGAACAACTGGGTCAGGCGGATTGCGGGAGTGAAAAGGGTGGCTAGAAGGAGGATGAATAAACTGAGGGAGGAGATTGATGTGCAGATGAGCTTGACAGGGAGATTGGTGAAATGCTGGCTGAGATGGGCTGGACACTTGTTGTGGATGGGGGAAGAGAGAGTGGCAAATAGAGCAGATAGGTTGAGGGAGCAAGGTAGGAGGAAAAGAGGTAGACCTTGGTTGAGATGGGAGATTTGTGTGAGGAGGGATATTCGTATGGTTGGGGTGGTGGGAGTTTGCTGAGGACAGAGGGAGGTGAAGGAGTATAGTGGTCAAGGCAGGGCAGAAGGTTGGTGCCATCGGACCTCACCCCTTACTTATGAAGGGAAGAGGAGGAGAACATCAGCAAGGTGATAATTATGAAGCACCTATTCACAAAGCAATTAATTAAGCAGGTATTTACAAGCAGACAAAGACACAGAAGAGCAGACTTACCTCTAATACATTTTCCCCTTACACAGACTTACTTTGACAACAGACAGGCATCATCATTCATTCCGGGAAGAAGGACAAGAAGGAATGAGGAGAAAGAAGCAGAGTGGAAGGATGACTCCCCTTACCTCACGCACCCACACAGGGTTACGTCGGTCAAAATATTGTTACGTTTGAGGGGGGGGTATGCATTCAAAGGGTAATTAGGATGTTTAATTAGGTATGCCATGCTGTTCGAGTTTACCAGGATCTCGATGTAATAAGTAGCAATTCAGTGGTGATAAGTTGTCGAGTAAATGTTCATTTCTTCAAGGGGGAAATGATAAATGTCACGTAATTAGATAGGGACACGGGATAGGGTAAGTGTGTCTGCGTAAACCCCTTTTGGTATTCTCTGAAGACTGGCCGTGACGTCACAGGACAGTGCAGCGGATGGCTCCGCTCCGTGATCACGATTGGCGGAAGGCGATGGCGGTGGGCCAATAAACGGCTCGATTGGGAGTGACGAGGACGAAGGATAAAAAGGTTCTGTTCGGGGTCGAAAAGAAAGAGGAAGAAGATTACAACCAAAAAGATCGTGTTTTTTTGGTGTGGTTCCCTGTGGCGGCTGAGAGTGTCCTTGTTGTTGTGCTGAGTCGATTGTGTCTTGGAGCCTTGCTGGGCCTCATTCCTCGCCTTGGTTGGCTCTGGGGTTCTGCTGACTCGGAGTGCGGGGTCGGGCGGCGGGCGGACCTGCCTCCCTCTCCTGCTCGCGGCTTGGCGCCAGAGCTGGTTCCCTGGCGGCTGTGGGCGGACTTGGGCCAGGACCAGGAGGTCGACAGCACCGCGATTTCTCCTGCCCCCCTGACGAGAGCAAGGCCGGCTCGTCCGACGCCGATCCAGGGACAGTTGCATCCACACCACGGTCCAGCCTGACCACCAGAAATAGCTACGTTTTGTGTGTGTGTGTGTGTGTGTGTGTGTGTGTGTGTGTGTGTGTGTGTGTGTGTGTGTGTGTGTGTGTGTGTGTGTGTGTGTGTGTGTGTGTGCTTGGCGCCTTAGAGGGATTGAGAACTGTATATTCATTGGAATTGTCTGTGTTTTTCCCCACGCCCGAACCCACACCATCCCGTCGAATCGCCCCGGATCCCTCTTCTTGCCGAGTCTTGTTATTTCTGGTAATAATAAAAACAAATAAACATCATCAACTCAGTGAAAAGTGACTCGTGCCACCTTCCTCGTCCCGTTTGCGGTAGAGCGATTAGAACCGCCATGTTTGGGTTATAAATAAATAAACCGCCTCCATTGTTTCGGCTCATTCTACGTTGGCGGGACTGTTCAAGTCCCGTGGACGTCACATTGGTGTCAGAAGTGGGATATTCGAACCCCTCGAAATTATATTTGGTATCGGGAGAATATACCAAGATTAAAATCTCGCCACGAATTGGAATATAAAATTACTACAGAAAAGCGCGCGAGCGCGGGAAAATTTTGGCGGGATTTTTCAAATTTAAATTAATTGGCGGCAAACGGGACTTCTGCACCATGGCGGATGTGCAGATGTTTGAGGAGGAAGGCCACGTGTCTGGCAGCGAGTCGGGGGAAGAGGGGAGAGATGGGGGTAGGGTTGGAACCTACCCCATTCAGAGCGTGGACCGTGCTTCATCGCCCGTAACGGGGCCGGCAGTGCCGGAAACCGGTGCGATGACGATCCAGACACTGTGGAACGTTTAATAGGGGACATGACGGTACAAATGGCAAATCAATTCGTGACACAGAGGGCAGAAATGACGGCACAAATGGAAAATCAATTCGTGACACAGAGGGCAGAAATGACGGCACAAATGGAAAATCAATTCGTGACACAGAGGGCAGAAATGACGGCACAGAGGGCAGAAATGACGGCACAAATGGAAAATCAATTCGTGACACAGAGGGCAGAAATGACAGATCATTTGGGGGTAATGGGGGTACAGTTGGGTGCACGGATTGATTTAATGAGGGATGAATTGGGGGAAAAGATGGAGAAAATGAAAACTGAGATGCAGAAGTGTGTGGATGTTAAATTGGGAGAAATACAAAGTAAATTCGAGGATAGATTGGAGGAAAAAACAAAGGTAGAAATTACATTGGAGGGGGAAAATATACGGAAAAAATTGGTAGATAAAATTGATGCAACGAACATTCGGGTTGATAAAGTGGATGAAAGCCTGGAACGTCATCGTGCCTGTGTGGATGCTCGTATGTGTGGTGTAGCCATGCCCACGGGGAGGGGCATGATGATGATGCATGATGGGCGTGATGGTGGAGGAGTGGCCGTGGAGGTCGGCAAGGGATATGAGGTGTGCACGCCGCCTGAGGCGTCGTAGTAATGCTGGAGTCGGCCAGCTCGTGAGTGGACCGAGTACGGAATAAAGGGGAGCCGTGGGCACAGTACGCCCTGGCTCGCACTCGTGCAACACAGCCCGGCTCGACTGTTCCTCCGCTTCGTGTCTGCCTGCTAAGCATCTCCCAATTCAGTACAGTACAGTTGGCGACAAGGATCTTCGAATCGACGTGTGTAAGGGCGGCAAATGACCCGTGCGGTTCCAGGCTACGGAGCCAAAGGTCTCGCCGGCGCGAACATGGCAAAGGGTCGGTGCATGGCAAACGTACGCGTGCCCGCCTTCGTCGGAATCTACTTCGGCCACGTCGAGTGGGCAACGTTCGTTCATTTGGTTCATTTTCTTGTTCGTTTTGTCGAGGATACGCGTTTCGGCTCGAACGCGGCGTTGGACGTCGCACAAGCTCTGGAGAATATCCGAGGTCTCGATGGTCGGGACACAGCAGATGGTCTAGGGGTCATCGCGATGGGCCAGGCACGCACGGCCATGCGCACGGTCTGCGGCGCGGGTCGTGGGCGAGCGTGGCAATGCAATCACTCGGACGGCGGTCTGGGCTCTCGAGGTCGTCTACGGTGTGTGGGCCGAGGGTCATCGCCCATTGTTGCGTTCATAGATGGCGGTGTGCGAGGCGATCCTTCCGTCCCGCGTCGAAACCTGCTTGCGATTGATCCGGAAATGACAAGATCAGTGGCAGGGGGGGGAAGTGAGCGAGGCACGGATCGGGTGTCGGGTGAGTCCACTCGTGCTGGCCGCACATCGCATTCGGCTGTGCCGTGCAAATTCATGGCAGAGGAGCATCCGGCACGGTTCAGAGCTCATTTTATTTCTGGTCTGCGGGCAGCCATTGACATTGTCTGCGAGCAGCCATTGGCCGACATCACATTCGACTCGGCGCTCGCGACTGTTTCAACTGACGAGCAGACACCGGTGACCGCGCAAGTCCGCGCGATGGCTCAAGTGCCGCAGGGTGCTCGCACGCCTAGCGGTGCGGGACGAGAGCGCGCACCGCAGCACGGTCGCACCGGGAGCGAAGGGGCACCGCAGCAGGACCCCAGTGACCTGGAGATCAGCCTGCAGCCCGGGCATGATGATGCCGGCGAGCCGGAGCAGGAGCCGGGCTTGGCGAGCCGGACCCTTTTGGGTCGGAACGGGTTCCGGTTCGTGCCTCCAGATGTGCCAGTGCTCTCTTCGAGACCTTCGTCGAATACCGAGGGCGAGGCGCTGGCGGCGGGGGCCGCGTCGATGCAGCGGGAGCCACCGTTCGTTGCTGCCTGCAGCGATGATGTGCGCTCCAGGAGCGGCGAGAGCCATATCAGCTCTCGCGATGAGTTCCCGCGCTTCGTTCGCGATGAGTTCCCGCGCTGTGGCAGGGTTCGTGAGGCAATGCGCATCGGTGTGGTTCAGGCAGCTTCAACAGGTGGCGGTGCGCCCGTGGCGTTAAAGGGAGTCGCGAGTCGCAGCATCAAGTCGACAACCAAGAAGCGGACTCGTGATGTGGGTTGTGGGTTGTTGTTCATGGCATATGTGTTTTTCCTTGCTCTAGTGATGCAGTTTAATGTTGTTGAAATAAATGCCAGCAGTTCTCGTGTAAAAGTGGATGTGGCGGAGATCAGTCAATGGAGTTGGTGTTATGATCAATGTGATGTGGGGGCGAATAAAGAAGGTTTGTTAGCCTCCAGTTGCTCCAGGCCGCAGGTAATTGCTTTGTCTTGTACTGGGATTTTATCAAAAAAGCGCGCTGTACGGAAAAATGAATTCGCAATGGTTCGAATGTTATTCCTATTGATCTATAACGAGCTTATGATTGAAGTGGGGTTTAAATGGAATTACTACCGTCTAACTGCCGTGTGGGTCTCGGAGATCGACTCGGAGCCGGGACTCGTGCGCTGGTCGGCGTTACCCCCACCTCTGCTTTCAGCGAGGTCAGACGTGCCTGGCGCCTGGTGCGTGGCTCTCTGGGTGCGCTCAAGGCCGTTTTGGCCATGCGGTGGAATCTCAACTGATTATGGTGCGTGAGGGTTGGGGAGTGTTTGTTGCTTCCAGCCAAGGGTGCTGTTCAGCGCCCCCACCAAGGTCGGTTGGGTCTGGCGGTGGCGCCGCGGGTTCCAGACAGCGGGGGTCCGGCCTCGAAAGGTTTATCTGTTTCAGGTCTGCCTGGGGGCGGGTTTGCTGAGTCGTGCTGCTGTGCTTCTCCAGTAGCTCGCTTCCACGCATTATATGATGTGATGTGCTGTTATACTTCGCTGTTTTCATTTTATTTGTATGATTATTATACCGAGGTTCTTCGTGTTGTCTATGCTTCTTATAATACTGATCATTTAATAATCATACTTTTAGGAGGGAGGAGTGTGGTGTAGCCATGCCCACGGGGAGGGGCATGATGATGATGCATGATGGGCGTGATGGTGGAGGAGTGGCCGTGGGGGTTGGCAAGGGATATGAGGTGTGCACGCCGCCTGAGGCGTCGTAGTAATGCTGGAGTCGGCCGGCTCGTGAGTGGACCGAGTACGGAATAAAGGGGAGCCGCGGGCACAGTACGCCCTGGCTCGCACTCGTGCAACACAGCCCGGCTCGACTGTTCCTCCGCTTCGTGTCTGCCTGCTAAGCATCTCCCCGTACAGTACAGTACAGTATGCAGCTGCAAGTTGAAGAGTGGGGAGAGCTGAGGAAGCAAGGGATGAATTTGGCGGAGGAGGTAAAAGGATTGGAGGCTCGTTTGGACGAACAAGGTAAAATTATGAGCCAAGATGAAGTCTTGGATAAAGGCTTGGTAGAGCCGTCTTTTGTAAGTAGAGTGTCCGGGTTGGTTGAGGAGCAGCTACAAACTCGCGATGGAGCCTTGGAGGAGGTTGTGCGGGCCCAGAAGATCCTGCGGGAAGAGGTGAATCGGTCCATTCAACGTTTGGAACAGGAGGCAAAATTGACCCATGAGACCCTCACCACAAAACATCTTTGGCCACAGTGGGCTCCGAAATTGGATACGCAGCCACAAGGGTGTTTGATCCCTGGGCTGGATTCGGACAAGGGAGAAACTGAGAGCGGGCCACCGTAAAAGTAATCCCCCTGGTAAATTTCGACGGGTCAGGGAGCGTTGAAGCTTTTCTGGCGCAATTTGAGTGCATTTCCCGACTAAGCGGGTGGAATGAGCAGGAACGTACAGGGAATTTGGTGGCAACGTTGCGGGGACCAGCCGCAGATGTGTTCGCGTGATCGCGGAGGGGATGTTGACCAGCTCCCACATTTGCGAGGCGTTGAGCCGTCGGTTTGGGTTCGCGGCAAACTGTGATCTGGTGCGGGCCCAGCTCCAGCACCGCAGATTAAAGCCGGGTGAGACAGTGCAGGAGCTGGCACAGGACATTTAACAATCAGTCAGGATCGCGTATCGGGACCTTACAGTGGAGGCATGGGACAGACTGGCACTCGAGAAATTTTTAGCTGCTCTTCCTGACCCTGAGGTCCGAGCGCTAGTGGAGCTACAGGATCCACCCACCGTGCACCGAGCGGCCGAGTGCGCGGCCAGGCTGGCCTCGTGGAGTCGGCCGGGTCGGGTTCCAGAGAGGCCATCGGTGACGATCCGACAGGCGGAGATCCAGGATCAGGGAGGGGGGCTGGGAGAAATTGGCATTGCCCAAATGTTTCAGGAAATTTGCCAGAAACTGTCAAGTTTGATAAAGGGTAATCCGGTAGTTAGTGCGCCAAAGCGGCGGGGTCCAGCCCAGCCAATAGAGCAATTCGATTATGGCCGAGGGGGTCCGGAACCGGAACAGACATTTCACCGATACTCACGGGGGCCTTTTATGGGGAGTTGTTTCCGGTGCGGGCGAAGAGGACACATGCAACGATATTGCCGGTACCCGGCGATGGAGGGACTCTCCAATAGACTTTTAGACTCGGAGAGGGTGAATCCTCCTGCTGAACCGCCAGGTCTATCCGAGATGCCCTTTCATAGGTCGGGTCCGGAGATCACTGTCGGGGGTCTGGGAGACTAGATCGGGCTGAGCATATAGGGCCATGCACGGCTGCTGAGATTGTGGCGAAGTGCCCTCCTTTGGTGAAAAAAGTGAATTGTGGAAAAATTGGCATGGGTTTGTAAGTTCTGCTGGGTTTTAGAGTGACAATCGGGACAGTGGGTAATTGGAAACAAAGCGGGCACGAGTGGCTGTCCAATGGCTGGTGCATGGATCGGGTGAGAAGTGCTGTGTGAGTTGTTTTAAGTGAAGAAGTGAAATGTATGGTGCACACATTGATTTTTTATTGGACATGGTGTGGTAACAGGGAAGGTCATGGTCGGCGAAGTGTTAGAAATGCAGGTGTCACATGTAAGGCCGATGGGGTGGGGGAGTCATGTGGGTTTTGTGGGTGGGGATGATGTGCTTGTCCACAGGGATTGCTGAAGCTCACGGTGAGCGTGAATTGCGATCCCCCTCAAGGAGATTCACCACCTGGTGGCTAATGGTGACAGTGTCTGGAGGAAATTCGGAGAGGGTCTGGTTGGGCGACCAAGGCGGGTAGGACCTTGCGACCCAGGAAGGCCAGAGGAGCCAGTGAGACCCCTTCCAGAGTGTTGTATGGGATTAGAGCTGATGGCTACCAGGGGGGAGGGAATCAAAGGGAGCGGGGCGGAGAAACGTCCGGGTTGGACTAAAGCTTACCTGTGGGCATGGTTGCACCTGAGATGCCCCCATCATCTTGTGGTAACCCACCCCACGGCCATGACGGGATTCAGCCTGCATGATTAAAATGAGGACCATGACCTAGAAATGTGATGATGACCATGGTGTGAGTGTTGTGAAGATGTGTGTCCCACTCGATCCCGCACAACTTGACATGTGCAGCAAGGGCATGATGTCCGCATAATTTTGGGGCAAGCAAATTTGAAAATTGGCTCCCCAGGTAACGCTGGGTCTATTAGCATCCACTGGGGGAGGCGGTCAAGTGTAAATATCCTGTGAATAGTGTCGTTAAGGCTTAGAGTAGGAATGTAAAGTATAAGTGTTGTGTTTTTGTGGAACCTTTTGTTTCCCCTCCCCAGATCACTGGAAGAGTGTTGGGCAAGAGCGATGATCTAGAAGATGGAGTGCAACTTCGCTCAGTGCTCTCATGAGATAAAATAAAAAATAAAAAAAACGAATGATTGTTTAGGCGAGGATAAGGCCATAAGGGGGTAGTACATTAAGCAGGATAGGTAAGTTAGCTGCGACTCGCTGCCCATTGCCCCTCCTACTTTATTTCATTAGGTTAATTAGGTGTGAGTCAGTTAGTGTTAAGGCTGGTACGGTAGCGCCTGTGATATACCTTGCAGGAGCTGCGGTACCAGAGGAGGGGGCAGTGTTACGTTTGAGGGGAGGGGGGGTATGCATTCAAAGGGTAATTAGGATGTTTAATTAGGTATGCCATGCTGTTCGAGTTTACCAGGATCTCGATAGAATAAGTAGCAATTCAGTGGTGATAAGTTGTCTAGTAAATGTTCATTTCTTCAAGGGGGAAATGATAAATGTCACGTAATTAGATAGGGACACGGGATAGGGTAAGTGTGTCTGCGTAAACCCCTTTTGGTATTCTCTGAAGACTGACCGTGACGTCACAGGACAGTGTAGCGGATGGCTCCGCCCCGTGATCACGATTGGCGGAAGGCGATGGCGGTGGGCCAATAAACGGCTCGATTGGGAGTGACGAGGACGAAGGATAAAAAGGTTCTGTTCGGGGTCGAAAAGAAAGAGGAAGAAGATTACAACCAAAAAGATCGTGTTTTTTTGGTGTGGTTTCCTGTGGCGGCTGAGAGCGTCCTTGTTGTTGTGCTGAATCGATCGTGTTCTTGATCGTGTCTTGGAGCCTTGCTGGGCCTCGTGCCTCACCTTGGTTGGCTCTGGGGTTCTGCTGACTCGGAGTGCGGGGTCGGGCGGCGGGTGGACCTGCCTCCCTCTCCTGCTCGCAACTTGGCGCCAGAGCTGGTTCCCTGGCGGCTGTGGGTGTACTTGGGCCAGGACCAGGAGGTCGACAGCACCGCGGTTTCTCCTGCCCCCCTGACGAGAGCAAGGCCGGCTCGTCCGACGCCGATCCAGGGACAGTTGCGTCCACACCACGGTCCAGCCTGACCACCAGAAATAGCTACGTTGTGTGTGTGTGTGTGTGTGTGTGTGTGTGTGTGTGTGTGTGTGTGTGTGTGTGTGTGTGTGTGTGTGTGCTTGGCGCCTTAGGGGGATTGAGAACTGTATATTCATTGGAATTGTCTGTGTTTTTCCCCACGCCCGATCCCACACCATCCCGTCGAATCGCCCCGGATCCCTCTTCTTGCCGAGTCTTGTTATTTCTGGTAATAATAAAAACAAATAAACATCATCAACTCAGTGAAAAGTGACTCGTGCCACCTTCCTCGTCCCGTTTGCGGTAGAGCGATTAGAACCGCCATGTTTGGGTTATAAATAAATAAACCGCCTCCATCGTTTCGGCTCATTCTACGTTGGCGGGACTATTCAAATCCCGTGGATGTCACAATATTGTGTGGAGGGGTTGAGAGGATGAGCGGTTGTGTGATTGAGTGTCGGTGCTGTGTCGGCAGCGCGTGTTGTGAGTGTATAGTGAGCTGCGAGACACTCCGGGGACTGCAACATGTCCTTGGCTCATGGGCTGCTCACCTCTGGCCCCGGCACCACTTGCTCCTGCGCCTCGTATTCCAGCACAGCTAGATCCAGCGTGACCCGCACTCCAGCAGACAATCTCCCAAACAAGCAGTCTGAGATGTACTCGTGCCCTTGGTGCATCAACAGCCCTCAGGGCATCGCCAACAGCTGCAGAACACCCTTGCGTTCTGTCTCTTAAAACCGGTTGCGCTGGTCATGGTTTTGACAGAGCAAACATCAGGCGAGCATCTTCATCAATGGTGTGCATCCGACGTGGGCGGGTGAGCGATGGGGCTGTAGAGAATCCCCGCGTTGTTACGCCTGATGGCCATAGGCGCCCCCGCCCCACCCCTCTCGGCGTGGGTGCAGCGAGGGAGTGTCCCCGCTCCACCCCCTGCATGTAAACATTATTTTGTACTCCACATGTGTTTGAGAAGCGTTGTCCCGTGTGACGAATGGAGGAGTGCTGGGAAGGAAGAACATGGGAACGTAATTTGTAACTGGTCCAGAAGATTAATTGTCGATGGTAAGGGATGGATGAACAGATGGTTGGTGGTGAATAATACAAGAGGAAAGAGCCGGATCATGGGGTGAGGGAGATGGATAGAGACCAACCGACGGACAAGAGTAAACCAACTGTGGGGTTGAAGGAAAGACTGAGGAGATGAAGGAGGGATTGTTCAATTGAGGTTTGGTGAAGCGGATTGTTGGTGGATTGAGGATATTAAAAGCAGGTAGAGAAGGGGAAGATCACACTGGAACGATACAGACTAACCTCAATACACTCGGTAGAGCGCATATCTCTGCCACATAATGCCTGATCCACGAGAACATATCGTGCCCAATACATTTTTTAAATATCATGCGATATAATCGTTTTTGGTCCTATCTCTCAATGGTGAAGAATCACTTTAAAAATTAAATAACTCTCATATCCAGATTCAGATCCAGATCTTCACCAAAATCTAATCAGTTCTTCTTGTCACACACCCAATCTGCCCATCAACTTTAATCCGGATCCGTCCACAACTTTTTGAGATATCCTGCACACGCACGGGCAAACAAAGAAGACGACGACGTCGTGCAGAGCACGACACTTGCAAAATCCATAAAACAAATTTGACCCCGAAAATAATTGGTGGTTGAATTGAATGACCAAATATGCAACTCCTCTTCAAATTTCAAGTCAATCAGATGAAAATTGAGGATTTTATAAATACCACCTATAGTTGTTGATCTTGGGCCCCATGTTAACTTTGTGGTCCTTATTGACCTCAAAAATTATTGGCAGGTTGAATTCAGTGACCTGAAATCCTTCACACATCCTGTGATTGAAATGCTCAGACACCTGGGAATGGGGCATACCTTAACCGCTACAATGGATACAGGATGGCTTTAAAAACTCATAACTTCCGCAAATCAAAATAAACAATTAAGAAACAAAATCTCTTGTCAATGATCATGACTTGTAAATAGGCTGCACCCCCAACCTCCCTCACCCTTCCTGTACATACAACATAAGAGAAATAGCTTATCTGCCTTCCTCTTGTACAGGTGGAATATGACGGTAACCCCAAACTTGATGGCTCACAGGTTGGCATGCCAATGAGATAATTTATTCTTGACAAACTAGTTCATTGTTAGCATTAGCAAATGTTGCATTGTTAAAACGATCGGTGAGCAAGGAATGTCACCTTATGGCCATCAGCTTCTTCTCTTTCTGTGTATTGGCTGCAGTACCGACAGAACACACTTTCTCGCCAGGCCTCAGTTCCAGGGAGTACTGCGGGGACACATGGGAAGGTGACAACTTGGCTTGATTCGCAGGACATGGAAAAGTGCCAGAAAGGTGCGACCACACTTTAATGTTCAATACGGGTGATGCACTTGGTTATAATGATGTGATAATATTTAGATATTTCAAACGTGACTAGTTTGCATGTTTTTATAATTGTAGGACCTTCTTATAAAGCTGCACCTCAACCAAACTGTAAAACACCCTGACGAGTCCGCATCATCCTGTTTGCGGACTCAAATTTGAATTGTTCGTTTTTGGGAGTGAGACCTTGATTAGGACAGATATGAAGCCTCAAACTCGCATGTGAGACTTCTCACTTTTCCCCATCACCTTTTTTCCCATCACCTTGCTCTTCCATGAGCCTCAATTTTGTTTCCAAAAAAAGAAAAAATTATCGTTTTGATTCGAGAACATGGCCATATTACTTAAAAGATCTATAAATATTTTCAAGTTTGTATGTTTGGACGTCATTCTTTCACAGCCAAACTGAAACACCTGGTGGCTTCAAATTCTGTGTATGTACATCAGAATCTGGGTAAGGTTTAAAGCTACCACACATTGGCCTTGACATCCGTTTTGTGGCCACTAAAGGCTGTTATTAAGTGGATAATGGGATGTGGGAGTCAGGCAGTGCTGTCGACGGCCCAGCAGGCAAAAGATAACCACCACGAGGCCAATAACTCCAAAGCTTTTCAATGTCCAACACGTTCCGAAACCACTGCCGGGAAAAGATTACTCAGCTTGGCAGTTCTGGGTAGCTCCTGCTCGGAATAAATAATTCCATTTATAACCGGAGCACAAAATATTCATCGGGCAATGAAGATGAGGAACTCTGTAAAGCTATCGATGCATTTCACTTTACTTTGCTCTCTCTTTCTCTGAATTAGTCTTTTTTTTTTACCAAGTCTCAATAAATAACATCTGTGTGCTGCACCGTTTGGATTCATGGTCGACTACTTCATGTACAAATAGATCATGGTAATTCTTGCAGTTGGAAAAGCCATTGGCATCATCCAAACTGGAGAGCTTCCTCAGATATTGTTGCCATCAACAGTGCAACAAACAAATTTTCATATCAATCCAATAATATGCGTGTGCAATTGTGGGCTACTCCATTAATATATACATATCTTGGTCTGGTGCTTCTGCAATCCACTGATGATTCGTCAGATTTAGACACATGGTTAAGTTGAATCGATTCTGATGCTTATGCTGATGAGACATCTATTTTGTTGTCATGAGAGTGTTCTTATCAAATCCAACTGAAAGTTATTCAAAGCTCGCCAAAGAGTATTTATTTGTTGTTCGTTCACTTGGAATCTGGCTGGGTGTGTGGTCTGCTTGGTGTTGGCTTAATGGTTAGGGTGGCAGGCTTGGGATTCTAGAGTGCTGAGTTAAAATCCTGCTCAACCATTGAATTAATACCAGGTGGGATTGACTCAGCCTGTCATCCTTCCGAGGTCGGCAAAATGAGTACCAGCTTGCTGGGATGATTGAGCCATTCGAGGATGCTGTGTCAGAGTGGCGATCTGTCCAGGATTCTGCCCAATGGCCAAGGAGACTGCTTCGGCAGCACCAATGCTCTGCACAGCGTATGGGCCAAACGGATGGATGGTTGTGCGGTGAGGTGCATGGACAGTTTGTGCGTCAAGACTGCATGCCATTGGGGAGGCCTCGGCCCATGTTGTAGCATTGAGCATCCATGTTGGTCAGCTGATATCTGGTACTCGATGCACCCTGGTAGGTATCAATACTCTTGGCACATCCAGAAGTAGTGCACTCGGAGATTGACATGCTCACAGGATAATCGAAGGCGGTAGAGGGAACCGTTACCAGACTAAGGAAATGTTAGGTGTTACAAGCTCTTTCCTTCTCCTCTCACACTCTGCGCACCTGTCTTCTACTTTTTGGACAAGCTTTTAGGACACGATGAGGACCAGCTCCGCTCTGCTTTCACCTCTCAGGAAATGGCTTTCTCCCTTTCTCGTCTTGTGCGAGCCTCTTTCTCATTGGTATGCATCTGATGTTGACATGTCCATGATGCAGATTGTGGAAAACTGCCGCTGTTTCTGAGGGAATTTCAACACATCCTCCGCCCCTCCTTTCACATGTCTAAGGCAGCAACGAGGGCCTCCGCTCCCTCGAGTACAGGCATTTTAGCAGAAATATTTGGTCCACCTCACACAAATTGCAACAAAACAAACTCAACAGATTTTGGTTCCTGAATATGTCCTCAGTGACAAAAAAAAAGTCCTAAGGGATCCTCCGGGGGGGGGGGGGAAGTCCTGAAATCATGGAAATCCAATATGGCTGCCACCCAGCTTTGGTGAGAATTGTAAAGATTGATATTTTAATATGTAAATGTATGTTTTTCTGCATTCTAATTGTTTCTACTTATGGTCAGTATATTGATATACAAGAATAATTATAAAAAAGTGAAATGTATTGAGGGTAAAATAAAAAATTATAGCTTTTTTGTCCAAAAATGTCAATATTCTTTCCCTAAAAAATATTTTGACTTGAGAAAGTTTGTTCATATAAGAACATATGTATCCCCAGGTATACATACTAAATATATATATATATATATATATATATATATATATATATATATATATATATATATATATATATCCAGATACAGGGACATTCGTACTATCCTCTGGTGAAAGAATTAACACACAATATTAATTTTTATTGAATTTATTTCCATTTGCCTACCCCTACCCCCTTAATTTGAAATATGTGCACTTTGTGCGTATTCAGTCCAAACAAAGGATAAACGCCTGGCTATAGCTACCAATGAAACATCCCATGAAGTCTACCCATGTGGTGATGACCTGCAATCGCAAGAGGCTGGCATTAAATACTTACCAGATACTCTGCTGGTACTGCTTGAAGGACTGTTTGTGGGAAAGAAAGATGGTGTTAAAGTGGCTTCAATTGGGCAAGCCATAGTGCAGGCAACTAGACCCAGAGTCTTACTGGCACCACTGCAGGTTGGGTTGGGTGTGCAGCTATATCACCACTTCGCATCACGATTTCTCATTGACTCCCTTCATCATCACGGGTTCTGCTGTTCATATGAAGAGGTGCATCAGTTTGAACGAAATGCTGCTCAGTCACATGGAACAGACATCCCTAACCTGACAACAGAGTCTGTGCAGTATGCAGCTGAAAATGTGGACCATAACATTCGCACACTGGATGGCCATGGCACATTCCATGGCATGGGGATGATTGCCGCCATCACCCCTGGAACCAGATCAGGCCGGCCAATACCCAGGGCTAAGGTGACGTCTCGTGATGTCACAATGGTTGGAAGGGTGCAGATACGGTACCACAAGGAACAAAGTCACGGGATGACAGCAGTGATGTACCAGAAACTTGTCAACCTAAAAGCCCAGAACTGCTCTGAAAATCTTGATGTTCTGTGGAAGACATCCATCTTGTTTGGGTCCCCCAGACCTGCATGGTCAGGAATGATGCAATTCATACACAAGGGTGACCACCCTGGCAAGGTGGCTATCATGTTTCTGCCCATGATAGACTTAAACTCGAGTGACAGCGCATGCATATACTCGACCCTGATGTTTGTCCGTGAACATGCACGACGCCATGGTGTCACTCCAATAATCAGCTTTGAGCAGCCCCTCTGGTGGAAGGCCCTCATGATCATCAACTCGGAGCCTATGGGAAGTGATCTGAAAGGGATTGTCCTACGCTTGGGTGGCTTCCACGCAGAGATGAGTTTCCTCGGATGTATTGGACACCTGATGGTGTCATCTGGGCTTCAAAACTGATGGAGTTGATATATGCCCCCAATGCAGTGATTCATATGTTTAGTGGCAAGGCCATTGCCCGTGCAGTTCGCACACACTGAATTGTTGATGCAGCCCTCAATGCCTTGCTTTTGACAAATGTGCTCAATGCGCCTCCACCATGCCTACCTGAAACATCAGACGGCAATGGGAATGAAGATCCGGACTTAGCCGAAGCAGCTGCAAGGCCACTACATGACCAGCATACAGATCGAAGCAATAATCCAGACTTCAACGAAGCTTGTACCCTCTATGAGAAGCTGATGGCTGGGACACTGTCTGTGGAAGAAGTATACAAGTCTGACGTCTTGAAATGAATCAAAGACCACCTTAAGAAGCATGCCGAATCTGCAAAGATATATTCTAGAACTTCAGTGCTCTGGGTTCAGTATATGGACATGCTAGACATTCTACGCAAATACGTCTGGGCAGAGCGCACTGGGAACTGGGCACTACATCTCCAGGCCATCCAGGAAATGCTGCCTTACCTGGCAGCCTCGGGCCACAACCTGTATGCCAAATCTGCGAGGGTGTATCTGCAGCAGATGCCCAACTTCAAAACTCAACATCCCAATGTCCAACAACGTTTTGATGAGGGGTTCCATGTGGTTCGACGAAGTGATCGCCTGTGGGCAGGTCTTTCATCTGACCTGATCATCGAACAAGTTCTGATGAGAAGTTTGAAGACCAGCGGGGGGCTCACACGAGGGCGAGGAATGACAAAGCAACAACGGCTGGTATGGCTACTATCAATGGCTGCCTGTGCAGAAATAAACCAGGCAATGCAGGAGCTCACAGGTGTGAACTACGACACTGGAGAGCAGAAGAAGGACATGACCAAGGCAAGACAATCTCGTGACTGGAAGGACACACTATCAGCTCTTCAGTATTTACAGGAACGGAATCCGTTCAGTAGTGATCCACGTCTGAGGAACATTGCCACTGGAGTTCATGCACACCCCACCGTCAACGTCGATACAGCACATGGTGTAGGAGCCAAAATATTTAAATCTATTGATGGGAAAACACCTGCCGAGTACACATTTAAAAGGAAAGACCAAGTTGTCACCCTCGGCATGAAGTCATCTGTCAAGATTGATGGAGAGCAAGTCCGGGTTGACCCACAACTCCTCTTCCAGAGACCGATCACTGTTGCACAGACAGCAGAAGAACTGGAGTCGGCCTTCAAATATGAACTGTGCAGCTATCCACCAGCCCTCTTTGATTCCTCTCTTCAGCTCCGAGAAGCACACAAGCCAGTCTTTGCTGATGCCATCTCTGGTCTTCTTGGATCCGATGTCCCAGCCGATATCCCCTATGATGGGCAACAGTATGTTTTGGATGCTGGGGCACTTGTTCAACGCATTCCATGGTCTCGTGGATCTACATACAGAGACATATGCCACCAGTACAGTGATTATGTAATGAAGAAGTACAGAGATGCCATAGTCATGTTTGATGGTTATGAGAGTACCAACACGAAGGACATGACACACCAGAGACGGTCTAAAGGGAATGCCGGCACAACTGTGACATTTACAGCTGACATACGTCTCACAATGAAGAAGGAACAGTTTCTTGCCAATTGGCAGAATAAACAGCGATTCATTTTTATGTTGAGTGAAGAGCTTCAGAAGAAGAACTGTGAGACACACCATGCCTCAGGGGATGCTGGTCTCCTGATTGTACTGAAGGTCGTGCAGTCTGCTACTGTCACCAACACTGTGTTAGTTGGTGATGACACAGACCTCCTCGTCCTTGCAAGCTTAGAATCCCATGACCTATTCTTTTGTCCTGAGCCAAAGAAGAACACGAAGAAGCCTCGCATCTGGAACATCAAGGCTACAAAGAAAATGATTTGTACAGACATATGCAAGCACATACTGTTTGTACATGCAGTTCTTGGGTGCGACATGACATCTCGTCTTCATGGGATTGGAAAGAGAGCTTGCCTCAAAAAGTTCAAAGCAAACAACACATTCCGTGAGCAGGCCAAGGTTTTTGACACATATCCAGCTTCCGTAAGTGATGTGGCAGATGCAGGAGAAAAAACATTGGTGAATAATCTACAACGGAAAGTCAACTGACACCATGGACACCCTCCGGTATCAGTGGTACTGGGACAAGGTGGCTTGGAGCTCCTCTCACGTGCAACCACAGACGTTACCACCAACATCAGAAACAGCAAAGTATCACAGCCTGCGCGTGTATCTGCAGTCCAAGAATGGAAGGGATGTGCAGATGAACTTCTTCCGACAGACTGGGATTGACAGAAGTGTGACAAGGGTTTTGTGCCACTTCAGACATCAGTAGCTCCAGCTCCTGAAAAGATGTTACGTGTCATTCGGTGCAACTGCCAGGCTGAATGTAGCACCATGAGATGCACATGCAAGAAGCACAACATTGAGTGCACTCCAGCTTGTGGAAACTGCAGGGGCTCTGGCTGCACAAACACTCCATGTGACAATGATGAGGATGATGAGGTTGATGAGGACATTGTCAAGTTCTAACTTTAATACGCTTGATTTTTTCAACATGTATCGTAAGTTTATAATGGATGTAGTTTCTGAGTTTAATGCGAATTTTCATTTTCATTTCAAAACCTTCGTCAGGCAGATGTGATTGCCCCGAGTGGAATTGTGAATTTTGTCATGTTTCAATGATTTACATAATTATATTGCATTGCCATAGACTTGATTTCATCTTGTGTCTTCAACGTTTCTTATTTTTTTTTGTCCAGGAGCCAAAATCAGTATCAGGTGAAAAAAAAAAAAATTTTCGGGACAAAAAATTGACATTTTTGGACAAAAAAGCTATAATTTATTATTTTACCCTCAATACATTTCACATTTTTATAATTATTCTTGTATATCAATATACTGACCACAACTAGAAACAATTAGAATGCAGAAAAACATATATTTACATCTTAAAATATCAATCTTTACAATTTTCTCATTTTCCCCGAAGCCGGGTGGCGGCCATATTGGATTTCCATGATTTCAGGACTTTCCCCCCGGAGGATCCCTTCGGACTTTTTTCTGTCACTGAGGACATATCCAGGAATCAAAATCTGTTGAGTTTACTTTTGTTGCAATTTGTGTGAGGTCATCTGACATTTTGCCTGAACTACTCCCTCAAGCACAATGGTTCATTGTACAGTTTGCCACTGTATCCTTCATGTGAGATGTGCCGCACCCCTACGTGTGCAGGAAAAGCGTTTCACTTCGTGCCCCAAACATGCATGTGAGAAGGGACCATGTCCAATGTGGTGAAAGTAATCTGATTGGCCCAAAGGACTAATGACCACAGACGGACTGAGGGAAGACCGACCAGCTGCGGGGTTGAAGGTAAGAGCAATGGGGTGAAGGAAGGATTGGTGAAGGGGGTTATTGGTGGGTTGAGAAACACAGAGGGGGGATGGTTGGAACAGACTGATGGGGTGAAGGAGGGATTGCAAGTAGTAGAGGGTTTGGAATGGGCTGATGGGGTATTGAAAGTAGCAGAGGGAAAAATTGTTGGAATGGGGCGAAATAGGAAAGATTGAAAGGAGCAGGGCGGTGGGGGTGACACCACACCGGGAAAACATGAACAAACCTCAACGTATGCCACCCCAAACCCTTAGTCAAGGGGCAAAGGGTCTGCCTACACATAGACTGTTGAAATCTCATCATCGGGTCACCTACCTGTCATGTATGCTCTCCCCCTGGGGTGCGTTTCCAAAAACCATCACAATATATTTAGCAGGAGAATATCGGTGAACCTATCAGGCTTATAATGAGACTTCACTGTGTCTATTTGACCAGTGACTCACCTGTTTTGACTCGATTTCACTTCCTTTCTTCATGTTATATCCATGACAACTATGAACTAATCAGAGTTATAGACCGAAAGTAGATGTGTGTTGCGAAGGGAGGTAGTATCTCATGTTGGTGTTCACCACTTTGCCGTGCACCATAATTTCATGAAGGTGCCTTTGTTTTTCACAGAGTTGTCCCAATGTCAGAGCAAGATGGAGGAACTGGTAAAGCTACTGCATATATTACAGAGATCAGGGCGCTCACCCTCAGCATGTGACCGTGGCAGCAACGAGGTATTGTAACGCCATCATGACTGTGCTGATGTGCAAGAAATTGAGATTACTACTATTTCTTTGACGACCCCAAATATTCCCTCGTTATTGTGACGTTGCTCGAGGAAACTTTTTGGCCCAAGTCTTTCACGTACCTGATTGGCCAGGCCTGACATTTGGCTGAAGGTGGCAGGAATTTGGAATTCGTTCAAAGTGCCAGCGATAACTCACTGACTCTGGTCGTTTTACGTCATCACTGATTAACTATGCTTCATCTGAGTGTTTGTTCTTGAGTCCTTTTCTTTTGTTTTTTTTTTAATGTACAAAACTTCCAGGCTCCGGTTGTT
Organism: Eptatretus burgeri; assembly: GCF_056783735.1. NCBI lineage: Eukaryota > Metazoa > Chordata > Myxini > Myxiniformes > Myxinidae > Eptatretus > Eptatretus burgeri. Next base: position 17,442,624 of record NC_140964.1, on the reverse strand, counting down.
TGGACTCAGAAAGTTACAATAGTTGGCACCACTTTTCATCCAAGTTACTGCTACACAATTAATAAGGACAACAAAACACCTTTGTTTTCATTGAGATGTCCGTAAATGAAAATTATAATTTATCATTATCTATAATAGGGACTATTGTATCACCGTTTCAACCAACTAAACTTTCCTTTCCTGTTTATGCATTTATTTAACAGGTAAAGTACAAACAATAAATACAGTACTCCGGCACGGCACTGTATGCAGCAACCGATGATTGCCTGTTAGTTGTCCTCTTCTCTCTCTCTTCCTACTTTTATGTAACTGAACTAATAACTTTTGGAAAGCTCCTCACTCGACAACCTGTGCACAATTACTTTGCAGTGTTCTTTTTCACCAGAATCCTCTAGGAATTGCTCACTCATGATCCGGAAGAACCCGGGAATTTTCCTGATCTCACGCATTCTTTCCACACAATTTAAACCCTAATATAACCGTATCATTATCACCTGCCATCATTGTACTCGATTCGTTTTTTTTTTTTTTAGAATAAACATCTCGCTTCGACAAACATTGCGCAGTCATAAACATAATAAACTGTCGGCCTTCGAGCGGTTTGCCTCGATGCGGAGTGAAAATCATATCGGCAAATTACTGCATTTGATTAGTGACAATATGCCTGGTGTTGGCTTAATGGATTGGGTGATGGGCTTGGGATCCTAGGATCCTGAGTTCAAATCCCCCTCGGCTGTTGAATTAATACCAGGTGGGGTTGACTCGGCCTGTCATCCTTCCAAGGTCGGCAAAATGAGTGCCAGCTTGCTGGTATACTGTGTCGGAGTGGTGACCCATCCAGGATTGTGCCCAATAGCCAAGGAGACTGCTGAGGCAGCACCAACGCTCTGCACAGAGTACGGTCCCAATGGATGGATGGATGGATTGGTGACAACTACTGGAACAGCACATGGCAGCATTTGACAAACGGTGTCCCATTTACAAGCATTATCGACATGCAAAACGTCGGATATTTCTCATATTTCTCATTGGATGACCGACATGATGTAACTCAGAGCAAACTAGAGTTCATAGAACACATACCCCATGCAGTGTTCCTTCAATTTTACTTCCGTTTTAATAAAAATAATGATTTTAGCAATCATTTAAAAAAAAATTAGTAAAGGTTTAGTGCTTTTGAAGCAGCTCCAAGCAGCACCTTCATACACCACACCATTGAACCTTTATTCAAATTGAAGTACAGTACAGAACTGTAAAACTGGAGGTTCTTAGAAGTATTACTTATGTTCTACAGTGTTCCCTTTGTGTGCAGCCTTTTTTTTTTTTGGCTGTTGGTTGCGTCATTGGTTTGGGGTGTGGCTATGCCGCTGATGCAGTGCCTCTATTACCAGTACACACTGGTGCTCATTTCGCCAATCTCAGAAGGATGACAGGCTGAGTCAACCCCCTGGTGTTAATTCAGCGGGTAACGGGACTCTAACTCATGACCCTCATCATAAACCTGGTGTTGGCTCAGTGGTTCGGGTAGTGTCTTGGGATCCAAGGGTCCTGAGTTCAAGCCCCATTGGCTGCTGAATTAATATATACCAGGGGGTTGACTCAGCCTGTCATCCTTCTGAGGTCGGCAAATTGAGTACTAGCTTACTGGGATATTTGAGCCATTCGAGGTCAGAAAATCATCTATGGCAGCGAGTAGATGAGGTACGAATTAGCGACTGCTAATATACTTGCAGAACGGGATGATGTGCACTCCGCCTTAGGGGGGAGACCGGTTCAAGCGAACACCGCGATCTACAATAGGAGTGGCAACCACTGTAGATTATTTCTGCCATCGAGAGGCAAAATGCCCGAGTACGCTCGATCAGATGAACTCAGGACCCAAGGATCCCCAAGCCACCACTCTAACCGCTAAGCCAACGCCAGGTTTTCCTCCAGTGTTGAAGTATATAATTCAATTTAAATGAAATACAGATTGTAAAAGTCATATAAATACATAAATTCTGGGTTTTACCATCAGTTTCCGCAGCATCTGTTACATCACCCCATTGAACACGCTACATTAGTTATTTGTATCTGTTGTTTTTGTCCTTTATGACATCCTTAAAAACAGCAAGTTTGGAATGCTTTTTAATTTTGTTTGACTGCCAGGCAGGCACAGTAAAAATATTATCTTACTCCTTTCTGCGCATGTGCGGTCGGGAAGAATTCAAAGACAATACTGCAAAACGAAAGACTTGTCTTCCTATTCATGCTCAAAATTTAACTGTCAATTTCAATAAGCTGTTCCGAGATCATAAACTGATAAGACGGACATGAACCAATTGCTTAACCCCGCTTTTTCGCTTCACATGCGTGGGGTAACAATTCATGCCATATCGAAGCATGGGCATACGCCTGTCAACCATTCATTGAACCAATCCACCGCCAAAGCATTGCTTGTAAATAATTAGTGACAAAATGTAATCTCTCAAGTGAACAGCTGATTAATCTCATGTGGAATTTCTCCTTTGCTCTTTATGCCACAGTGAAAGGGTCTGCAATAACAGCAACGACAGCAGAAGGCTGGATTAAACATACTGAGGTCCTGAGTTTTGAAATGCACCAACTCCGGCAGAGTGAAGTTGTCGGTGAAAGGTGGGGTGAGCATCTTAGTGGTTATAGTTGAGCTCAGAAGTAGAAATTGGAGAGACCTTTCGGTGGTTGTGACCGGCAGACTTGATGTCTTGGAAAGAAAAACATGAGACAACAAAATCAGGAAGATGGGTTCCACAGGTGAGAGAAGAAGATAATGAAAGAATGGAGGTGAATATTAAGTTTGGATTTGGGGTGGGCAACAAGGAAAGGGTTTCCGGTTGAATGAATGTGATCTGGAGAGTTTGTACGTTGTCGAGAGGTTGGTCGAGATAACTTTTCGGTCCAAATATTTCATGAACCTGGTTGATGCTGCTGTGCCTGGCTTTTGGAGGAGGTGCAGGGGTGAGAAATGTCTTTCACAGAGTCGCAAAGTGATGTAATCGATTTCCTACTGGTGGAAGAGAGGTCATTGATGTACATCAATAACAGCATTGGTCTTAGAATGGTATGTTGATGGAAGCAAGCCTCTGAAGAAAAAACATGGGAGAGAATGCCATCGAAACAACATGCTGCTTGCATCCAAGTAGGAGATGTGATAAACGTTTCTTGAGGAGTCCCTGGACATGATTATCTGAGTTTGGAAAGCAGGGTGGGGTGACAGACAGAATCAAATGCTCAGGAGATATCCGATGAAATGGCCGAACCCTAGCATCTCTCCATGTTTGACATAGAAGCAGCTGGTCCAAGGTGGTTTGAATGTCCTGGATTGAAGCCAAATGAGTGTAAGAGATGAGAGATTGAGAGAAGAGATTAGTGTTAATGGTTTGCTGCAATGACTGATTCCATTACTTTGCTTAAAATGGAAAGAAAGCTGGTGCAAGTATTATGAGGAGTGACCTCAGTAACATAATCTTGTCAATAAAAAGGTCTCTCTTGGCCACAATCTTTGGTACTGTCACAAAGCAAAAAAACTACAACGAACAATCAAAGACTGCATACCCTCACCCAGACTTGTTTCGTGTGGATTTATAGTACGTATTATGGAGATGTACTCACATTGTAATTGTAATACTTTATATACGTACTCACATTGTAATTGTATATCCTTTATAGACGTACTCACATTGTAATTGCACATACTTTATAGACGTACTCACATTGTAATTTTACATACTTTATAGAAGTACTCACATTGTAATTGTACATACTTTATCGACATACTCGCATTGTAATTGGACATACTTTATAGACGTATTCACATTGTAATTGAACATACTTTATAGACGTACTCACATTGTAATTGTACATACTTTATTGACGTATTCACATTGTAATTGTACATACTTTATAGACGTACTCGCATTGTAATTGTACATACTTTATAGACGTACTCACATTGTAATTGTACATACTTTTATAGATGTACTCACATGGTAATTGTACATACTTTATTGACATACTCACATTGTAATTGTACATACTTTACAGACGTACTCACATTGTAATTGTACATACTTTATAGACGTAATCACATTGTAATTGTACATACTTTATAGACGTACTCACATTGTAATTGTACATACTTTATAGACGTACTCACGTTGTAATTGTGCATACTTTATAGATGTACTCACATTGTAATTGTCTATACTTTATAGACGTACTCACATTGTAATTGTACATTCTTTATAGATGTACTCACATTGTAATTGTACAAACTTTATAGATGTACTCACATTGTAATTGTACATACATTATAGACGTTCTCACATTGTAATTGTACATACATTATTTACATTCTCACATTGTAATTGTACATACATTATAGACGTACTCACATTGTAATTGTACATACATTATTTACGTTCTCACATTCTAATTGTACATACATTATTTACGTTCTCACATTGTAATTGTACATACTTTATCGATGTACTCACATTCTAATTGTACATACTTTATAGATGGACTCACATTGTAATTGTACATACTTTATAGATGTACTCACATTGTATTTGTACATACTTTATCGATGTACTCACATTGTAATTATACATACTTTTCGATGCACTCACATTGTAATTGTACATACTTTTTAGACGGACTCGCATTGTAATTGTACACACTTTATAAACGTACTCGCATTGTAATTGTACATACTTTATAGACGTACTGTCGTACTCATTGTAATTGTTCATACTTTATCGACGTACTCACATTGTAATTTTACATACTTTATAGACGTACTCACATTCTAATTGTACATACATTATAGACGTTCTCACATTGTAATTCTACATACATTATTTACGTTCTCACATTCTAATTGTACATACTTTATCGATGTATTCACATTGTAATTGTACATACATTATTTACGTACTCACATTCTAATTGTACATACTTTATCGATGTATTCACATTGTAATTGTACATACTTTATGGACGTACTCACATTCTAATTGTACATACATTATAGACGTTCTCACATTGTAATTGTACATACATTATTTACGTACTCACAGTCTAATTGTACATACTTTATCTATGTATTCACATTGTAATTGTACATACTTTATCGACGTACTCACATTCTAATTGTACATACATTATAGACGTTCTCACATTGTAATTGTACATACATTATTTACGTTCTCACATTCTAATTGTACATACATTATAGACGTTCTCACATTGTAATTGTACATACATTATTTACGTTCTCACATTGTAATTGTACATCCATTTTAGACACGAGCGGGCCCGTTCGTCCATTGGACCAAATTTTCATTGGTCTTCACAGTCCTGTTGCATACTCGCCTTCTGCATTGCTTGAGCATTAGCTTGCCTTTCACCAAGCCCAGATGTGCTTCGGCCAGCGTGGAGATTATATGTTCGTTATTATTATTGTCGTATGATGCTATTATTATTATTATTAATTAATATATGCTTTGTTACAGTGTTATCATTGATTTTGTGATTTATTTTGTAATTAAAATGCCATGCCGTGGAAGAAGGATGTATATAGCTGCTTTGTATACCATAACATGGCATGCGGTTAAAACATGGGAATTCTAACGGATTTTTTTTGTGGTTAATTAGCCTAATCAACTCAGGAGGCCATGACGATGATTTGGTTGCATTGAAATGGAGCACCAAGATGGAATCCGAATAAGTAGAGGAAAGATGGAGTCATCAAGAGGAATCTGGATAGGATTTGGGTTTGAGCCACTACTCCACAACCATCAAACTCATCCAAGCACAGCCAAAGTGAGCCTTACAGAAAAATTTCTGCAAGAATTCACTTCTCCTTAGACAGATAGATAGCGAATGAGAGGAATACAGGGTAAAAGAGATGAAAAAGAAGAAAAAGCAAAAATTATAATGAATAAAGAGAATGATTAAAAATAGAAAGAAGTGTGAAAGGAACAAAGAACAATGTCGGGAATAACCCGGACAGATAGATAGAAAAGGGACGTTGTCAAAATATCACATTTCACATCAAACGCTCCAGTAGAACTCTAGAAAAAATATCACACACACACACACACACACACACACACACACACACACACACACACACACACACACACACACACACACACACACACACACACACACACACACACACACACACACACACACACCTCATCCATTTATAGAGGTACTTGGTTTAAAGAAGAGGTGTACTACTGAGGTGGTGTTGGTGGCTTACGTTAGCACATTTTGTGCGGACAGACAGACAAATGCATCGACAGACAAACGGACCCAAATGTAATGCCCTATCCTTTCCTGAGGGCAACAATGTTTGCATAAACGCATCTGAAATATCTTTTCACTTTTGAGAGCAAATATTGGAAAATCATGATATTTGTTCCACTTCCCTTCAACATCTTCACTGCTTTAGGCAAAGTTACCCCAGTTTGTGATATGCTCCAATGAATTGGTGTTCTGGTGTTCTGCCTGAAGGCAGGTCCAGTACAGTCAAAGCAGTTTCTTTAAAAGGGAGATGCTCGGTCGTTTGCCGTTGCCTTCCCATTGTATTACATGAGAAAAGCAAATTTTATTTCGTACAGCTTTTATGTGGAAAAGGGACATCGTGAAAATCAAGCAAACGGACAATAACAAAGTGTTTGTGTGTTTGGCAGTACCCCCTCTTGGAGACCTCCAAAAAAGAGAGGTACCTTGGTAAAATATGGGGTGGAAGGTCAAGCAAAGACAACAAGCTGAAGGTTTGAGCTCGACCTGAACACAAAAATGACTTCAAATCTGGTTTTGTATCTCGTTGTTTCGATGAAATACCTATTGTATCGCTGTACGTGTGCTGACTTTGTGTTACTCTCAACAGGTGCCGGTATCCGAGCATGCTTTCCCTCTCCGCTCGCACGTGTCCAATCCAGACTTGGTCATGGGGACAGCACCATGTTCACCCTGTCTGTCCACAAGCCTATCGGAGGGCCTAAACGACCTGGATGAGAACTCTGATCTATACCAATGCCACTACCTACTGGCTCAACAAGGTTAATGCGATGTTGACATCATTTATTTTCACTGTATATTTCATACCATTTGATCAGATTTAGATCCAGGACTGGTGTAGTCGAGAGGTATGCACACTCACCTTTGAGCTGTTTAACCACAGTTTGAATCTCATCACATTTATAAACTGTCATCTTGGTGTTTCGCAGGCAGGGCAACACGTCATTGGGCGTGACATCCCTAAGATGAACGTTAATTTGGATGTCCAGTCTGCCGGCATTAGTTGGTGGACGTAAGTCATGGTGTCCTTCACGAAGAGTAGGCGAGCTTTCGCCGGCACCCTGGCCAAATTCTAAATTATTTTGCTCACCTACAGGTGGTATTGCATCTGTGGCGCAGCCGTACTCCCATCAAAAATATGATGCATACCCACAGCCATGTACTACATATGAAAGAAGAAAAGAAGATTTCGGTTTCGAAAGGCTTGTCACAATTTTATGTGAAAACTCGCAATGAAATAATCGTTTTTCACCGTTTCTTACCTTATCTAAAAAAAATATTTTGAAACGTCACACAACATAACAAAGCACACATTGTTCATGCCTTTGAATGTATTGTGATATCGGATCATGCACTCTTGCTTTGGTAGTGCATGTGAGCCTGCAGGCGGTGATGACAATGTTGCAGGCGAGCTGGGAACGCGGGCGCCTTCTGCCAGCAGAGAGTGAGCAGGTGCCTGCTAACGCCCAGACTCTCGCATTACGCAGATCCCTGACCCAGGTAACAGAGAGCTGGACCCTAAGGGGTTACACCCCACACCTGTCAACTCTCACGTTTTTGCCGTGAGACTCACGATTTTCTGTTGAAAGTCACGTTCTCACATTCTCGCGATAAATTCTCACACTTTTTTTTTTATTTCTCGGCACCAAAAATATTTCCAACATTATTGCAATTCGACTGGTTTTACTGATGTTACGGAGCCTGGTGTTGGCTTAGCGATTATGGTGGTGGCTTGGGATCCTAGGGTCTTGAGTTTGAGTCCCGTTTTCCACTGAATTAACACCAGGGGGTTGACTCAGCCTGTCATCCTTCCGAGGTCGGCGAAATGAGCATCAGTGTACTGGTAATGGGGGCACTGCATGAGCGGCATAGCTGTGCCCCCGAATCAGTGACGCAACCAGCAGCCAAAAAAAAAATCACGGAATGGAAATTGATGTTATAACCTTGAATACCGACTTAAATCCGATTGCTTTGCATCATTCCGCACATCCTATATGAGAGACGGAGTATGATTGGGCAATTATAATCGACGACCACCATCCTGATCCAACGAAATGTCTTGTTACTGGGAGTTCATTGTTTTTGCACGAAATCGCCGCAAAATACTGGGAAATATGATCAATGTGCTGAAATAGTACATCGTTATTACAAGGATGATGAGTGTTCTAATTCCTGGAGCACATTTGATCTGTTGATGAAAATAAAACGTATGTCTTGTTTGTTCATGTTGTTGGTTCATTTCTTTGAGTCCATGCAGTGAGTGGACTAAACAGTAACAACATGACATAAAAACCTATCTCCTGACTGAAAGACAATATGGATGAATTTGGCACGAGAATGCAGGAAATTGCATCGAAGACACACAAGAAAGCAAACATTTTCTGAGGGAGCATGCCCCCAGAACCCCGAGATGTTTCGGGCGCTTTGCACCCTCAATTCTCGGTCGCTTCACGACATCACTGGACACATTTTACATTCTCACGCTTTTTCATCATTTGGGGTTGACGGGTCTGACACCCACTTCCACCAACTTGATCCAAAAACCACAAGGGGGTGGCGCTTCCAGCCATTTGTTCAATATGAACTGATGTAAATAGCCTTTTGATCAGATTTGGGTGTCAGATAATTCAGGGAGGGAAATGGAATGGGGAATATAATCCTATGATCCATTGGATCTGCAGAAACTGAATGCGTTTCATACCATGCTCAGGTTCAATGTGAAGTAGCCATCTTTATCAGTGATTTCACCAGACTCGGTGGTGTGATGGTTAGAGAATCTACTCTGAGTCTGGGAGATCAGTGGTTTGAAAAATGGTATGTGCTGCTTACCTTGCTTTTGATGCTCAGCATTTTAAACGGATAGAGCATGGACAAACAACCATAGGATGGTAACTATTATGCAGGCTCGATGGGTCTAATAGCCTCCCCCCTGTGTTGAAGTTTCTTGGAAGGGAACTGCTTTCATTTACTGCAATTTTACCCCCTTGTTTAGATTTGAATTTTACCCCTTTCTTCTCTCATTGTCACGTCATTTAAAGGAAGTTGATTTCTATCATTAGAAGTTGTGATGGACCTGAATGTTCTTAACGTGTGTATGGTGCAGGCTAAGAGCCAGAATGCAGAGCTATGGGGTCGCCTTCAGCGAATTCACCAGGAAACACAACTTCCTGATTACCTTTCCAGCTTCCTTCCTGGCAGCCCTCTCACTTTGGACAGTGTGAGTTTGGCTGTTATATAAATTTGGCTGTCACCTAATGTAAAGACCATACTCTTTCCAAAGAATCCATGCTGCCAAAGCAGACGAATGGCGAGAAACACACTCGGTGGTTTGTCTTTTCTTCTTTCATTTGTAACACATGGCTCCAGGTCGCATCATTTGCTGGGGGCGCAGCGATGCTACTGACGCAGCACCCCCTGTAGGTTAGAGCAGGAATTTGCAATTTGGCCAAGGTGTTGGTATACAATGGCATACTCTTGAAACAAGCTCAAATGAGCTAAAATCCTTGTCCTCTTAATGATGACGTCATAAAAACGAATATGACGTCATTGTGATGTATCAGGTTTGCGATAAATTATCTGTGCTAATGCCCGGCTTGATTCCCACAAACAAAATTCAAACAGCTTGCCGAGTTTCGGAGATATCGGTATAGGCGATTTCCATTAGCGGCGATATTATGACGTCAACTTTTTTTCTAGGAAGAATTTCCAAAACTGGAGATGGTTGTTACTGCCTGCGCGTGGGCTTTCTGCATATACATGACAAGTTTCACGAAGTTCCGATGAAAACTCTGGGTTGTGAAACAAAAAAATGTCAAAAAATAGGAATGACGTCATAAAAATTGATATGACATCATAGTGATGTATCATATGTGCGGTAATTCATCTCTGCTAATGCCCTGTTCGATTCTCGCAAACAGAATTCAAAAAGCTTGCCTAGTTTCGGAAATAATTTTTTAGGCGATTTCCATTAGCGGAGATATTTTGATGTGATAACTTTTTTTCTCGGAGGAATTTTCAAAATCGGAGATGGTTACTGTCTGCGCAGGGAATTTTTACATATATATGCCAAGTTTCAGGAAGTTTCGATGAAAACTGTAGGCTGTGAAACAAAAAAGTCCACAAGAAGAAGATGAAGAACAACAACGTGAGTCAGACTTGGAGATCCTCCACGAGGATATAAAAAAAGACACTGTGGAATCTTTAGTTCCGATCAGTGAATACTAGCAGGTTGCACACCCGCTTTGACGTCTATCTGACGGATAGCACACTCATTCATGCGGCCTCTCTGAGGGACAACCTGCAAAGCACCAGGAATCTTTGTAATCGAACCCAGACTTGACAGCTCAAGGTGAGTATGCTAGATCTTAGAGTATGCTAGATCAGCCATTCCCTGGATTTAAATTCAAATACCTGCTGAATCCATTTTAAATGCAGAAACTTCAAACTTCATCTTTTTGCCAAATATGACGAAAACTTCACTATGAAACTTTTATATTTTGTTTCCCCTCCACTCCCACCACCCCCCTCACCTCTCACCCATCTTCCCACCGCCCCATTTCCCCCCATTACATTGCTCCCCTCCAATTCCTCAATTTGTAATTGTACAACATAGTCGTTCAACTTGATATACTGATTACTACTAACTCACCATATGACCATGCTGGTTCTACGTTTTCCCTGGCATTCTAGCCCCTGGATAGACCTCGTACGGCACCTCCCCTGTTGGCACAGTTGTCCGACAGCCAAATGTCTGTTACAGAGTGCGAGTTCTTTGATGCACTCGAAGTTCTGCGATCCTCCAGCTCTTCTGAAAATGAGGTAAGATGAGAAAAAGCAGGTCACAAAGACCAGAGCACTTTGTAGGTCAGAGTTCAGGGTTTGAAATTAGGGAGACTATACTGTTCATACATAGGCCTTTCATCAACATACATTATTGTACTGCTTTGAGATGAGATTGATTTGATTTTTTCCTTCACAGTAATCGAAGACTCAAAGGAACTTGTACACATATCACATATAGAACAGACAAGTTAACCTTTACATAAATAACAAGGCCGTTAGGAGACAATAGACAGTCTGATATGGTTCAATTTGCGACGCGACTATAAACTTTTGGATTGGTGTTGCACAGGTATGGTGCTGCACCACAAGCCCTCCATCCCTCAGATAGACTTTAAGCAGGGTGTCCCATGGACGGGCAATAGTTGGTCAACATTAAAAATCTCACGTTGTCTTTCACAAAGAGAAGGTTAGTTCGCCGGCATCCTGAATAAATTACAAATTCTTACCCCAATCAGTTCCAGTGGAAAGTCGGGCCTAGTCAGCTGATTCCTGAAAGAATTGAGCCAAACAATTCTCCCACAGCCAACCCCACAAGAAGGTGGGATTGATTATGTCTTGAAAAGGTAGTAGTTGTAGAAGACGATAAACAAATAATCATAGTACGTTGGATTTCAACCTGGGATCACAGCAGCATGAGCTAACTGCTCTGATGCAAACACCAAACAGGCCAAACCACCCTGTTTGATGCTCTCAACTGAGCATATTATCTTATGTACTCGCAGGGGAGCTATGGAAATTACACATAATGGAAAATGTGACTTCAAGTCCTACCCCCTCTCCTCCACCCAACATCCCTCAAAAGCCCCAAGATCTCAACCTCAGCCTCCCAACCTGACGTCCTTAACCTCCCCCTCCCAACCCGAAGGTGCCAATTCCCTCCCCACTTCAAGTCTTCAAACCTCCTCCTGCCCGTTACGGTCACCTGCCCAACTCACAATCCTGTGGGATGTGCGGAAAAGAGATGTGACCATGAGCAGATCATGACCCATCATGGTCACCTGTCCAACTCACAATCCCGCAAGATAGGCAGAAAAGATGTGTGCCAATCAACATCCCGAAATCAATTATCTTCTTCCGCATATACTATATACACATCGTTAAAAGTAAATAATGTCCTCAGACAAAGACCTTTTATAATGAAATGGGTTTAAGCCCTGCTTGAGAGAATGTCACATCGTTATTTGGGCGGTGTAGAAGTTAACAGACCGCTGCCTCGATCGCCGAGGCCGATCTTCACAAGTCCCGTGACGCCTATCGGCTCAAAATCCTTTTAACGGTCAACTTGGTCATTTTACAACAAAGGGAAAACTTAAAGGGAGGGCATGGCGATCATGAATATGACAACTCGAAGATTTATTTGGCTTCGCATAGGACAGTGGTTCTTAACCTTTTCAGAGGCGCCGAACCCTTACAAAAACCTCCGTACACTCGCCGAACTCCTCAAATTTGACCAAAAATTTCTATTTTAATTAATACAAAAATGAAAAAAAAATTGCCTCAAAATTCAAGAGTATATTTATATAATAAGAAGAATAAATTCTATTTAAATTAGTACAAAAATGAAAAAAAAATTGTATCAAAATTCAAGAGTATATTTATATAATAAGAAGAATAAATTCAATTTTAATTAATACAAAAATAAAAAAGAAATTGCATCAAAATTCAAGAGTATATTTGTATAAAAAGAAGAATAAAGTCAATTTTAATTAATACAAAAATAAAAATCAAATTGCATCAAAATTCAAAAGTATATTTATTTATATAATAAGAAGAATAAATTCACTTTTAATTAATACAAAAACAAAAATCAAATTGCATCAAAATTCAAGAGTATATTTGTATAATAAGAAGAATAAATTCAATTTTAATTAATACAAAAATAAAAATCAAATTGCATCAAAATTCAAGAGTATATTTGTATAATAAGAATAAATTCAATTTTAATTAATACAAAAATAGAAATCAAATTGCATCAAAATTCAAGAGTATATTTGTATAAAAAGAAGAATAAATTCAATTTTAATTAATTCAAAAATAAAAATCAAATTGAATCAAAATTCAAAAGTATATTTATATAATAAGAAGAATAAATTCAATTTTAATGAATACAAAATAAAAATCAAATTGTATCAAAATTCAAAAGTATATTTATTTATATAATAAGAAGAATAAATTCAATTTTAATTAATACAAAAACAAAAATCAAATTGCATCAAAATTCAAGAGTATATTTGTATAATAAGAAGAATAAATTCAATTTTAATTAATACAAAAATAGAAATCAAATTGCATCAAAATTCAAAAGTATATTTATTTTATAAGAAGAATAAATTCAATTTTAATAAATACAAAAATAAAAATCAAATTGCATCAAAATTCAAGAGTATATTTGTATAATAAGAAGAATAAATTCAGTTTTAATTAATACAAAAATAAAAATCAAATTGCATCAAAATTCAAAAGTATATTTATTTAATAAGAAGAATAAATTCAATTTTAATAAATACAAAAATAAAAATCAAATTGCATCAAAATTCAAGAGTATATTTGTATAATAAGAAGAATAAATTCAGTTTTAATTAATACAAAAATAAAAATCAAATTGCATCAAAATTCAAAAGTATATTTGGATAATAAGAAAAACTGGATCTTAATGCGATTTTTGTTCTTGTTTTTTTTTAGGCGATCTGGGAAATGCATGGCTTTGTTTTGGCAAGCGCCACCCTCATATCACTTTCACATGCAAGTCTGCTCCTTTTCTTTGTTTTGATGTCCAGCAGTTTTGAAAATGCATGCTCACAGAGATACTTTGTAACGAACGGCGTGAGGATCTCAAGGGCAATTTTAGCGATGAGAGGATACCCTTCCATTTGGCGGCACCAAAACGTTGAGAGCGTTGTTGTGCCGAAGAGTTGTTGTTGAGTTTGGCTCTGCTGAAGTTCGATGAGGTCGTCGAGGTATTGATCGTTGACATCTGCCGTTGCAACGCCGAAGGAAATAGCCGTCTCACCCATGCTGGGTGTTGTGCTTGGTCAGGAAAATATTCATCGAATGACTTTCCCAGCTCATCCAAGTGTGTGGCAATCGCTTGCTTCAGTTCCCTTGGTAGAGCAGTGCCTCCAACTTCAGAATCATCTTCAATTCCGCTCACGCACTCATCCAGTACTGGAAAGTTTGCGACGTTGTCCTTCTCTGTTCGTCGCCTCCACAACGGTAACTTCTTTTGAAAAGCGCTCAGCTTTTCTTCAGCTTCGATGACATTCGCTCCACCGCCCTGCATCTGGCAATTGAGATGGTTGAGTGCGTCGAAGATGTCAGCCATGTACGCCAAGGCGAGGATGAACTTTGATTCTTCGAAATGAGTTGCATGGCGATGCTGGTGCTCTCGCAGAAACAGGGATAATTCTACACGCAAGGCAAAAACACGCCTCAGTACCTTCCCTCGTGATGACCACCGAACGTTAGAGTGGTACAGAAGGACTTCGAATTCAGAGCCGATTTCATTACACAGCTCTTTGAAGATGCGATGATTCAGAGCACTGCTTCACACGTTAATCACAGTTTCAACAACGATTTTCAGAACATCGGCCAGTTCTGGAGGCAGAGTTTTTGATGCCAGCGCGTGTCTGTGCAGGACACAGTGCGTGACGATGACGTGTGGTGCATCGGCCTTCACCAGCGCTCCAAAACCGGAGTTGCGCCCCAGCATGGATGGAGCCCCGTCAGAGCAAACTGCAGACACCATGTTCCACGAAAGACTGTTGCTTCTGAAGAAGTCAGAAGGCTTATTCACGTCAAGCTTATTCAGGTCAGGCCACAGGCTTATTCACGTCAGCTGCTTTTGTCATCGTTGTGAGAGGCTTGCAGAATAGAAACTCTTCCGTGATCTCGTCTCCCTTGACATAACGCACAAATACGATGAGCTGGCTCAAATTATAAACGTCGGTGGTCTCATCGAGTTGAAGGCTGAATTCCGTTGGACTCGCGACTAAATTTGCAACTACCTGGGCGATGATATCATCGCTCATGTCGTCGATTCTGCTGCTGATGGTGTCAATTGAGAGTGGAACAGAGACAACTTTTCTTCAGCAGCTTTTCCAAGCATGATGTTGGCCATCTTCAGCAATGCCAACGCTCCCGATTTCATCGGGAGGCTTCCGAAAATTCACCCAAACTCCCGCCCTTACGATCACTATCCTTATCCTCCCGAACTTTTGATATTTTTGCACTGTTCACTAATCAGAATGTACTAGTATGAGAATTGAATGAAAAGCATCGTCTGCTACGTATAGCATGTGGTAACTCCATAACGTTCGCTGCTAACAAATTGTACGTAAAAAATTGCAAATTCAAATGAGGAGCAGCGAAACATTGGGTCTGGATCTCGCTTATGCGATCATGCACTGAGATTTAGTGCATGCGGTATGTGTGCAATACAGTGCATGCGGTATGTATGCACAGTGTATATGCATGCGATACGCTCACTGCATGCAGCTGGGCCCCGTACCAGCCCGGCGGTCGCGACCACCGTGCGGTGTTTAACAGCCGCTAGAGTTCTACGAGTCGCGCTGCAGCTGTGGAACATCGACTTCGAAGTTACCGATGCTTCAAGCCCTCGATGTTGATTACGAAATGGCAGAAAAGAAGCTTACGAAGACCAAGAAATGGTCTCAGAAGTACAAGACCGAATACAGTCTCCAATACCCGTGTATTCGAAAGTCTGAAAGAGGAATTCATCATGCGTATTGTACAGTATGCAGCGTTGATATTTCAGTTGAGCACGGAGGTCGCGATGATATTCGGAAGCACGTTGGAAGCAAACGGCACACAGACATTGCAAAGGAGAGATCTTCGAGCACGAGTACCGGTACACTTCTGAATTATTTCACCAAACAAGGGACAAGCGAGGAAGAGGATGTTACCCGAGCGGAACTTCTCTTTAGTGGATTTATTGTGGAACATAACTTGCCCATATCAGTCTCAGATCATGCTGGACCTCTATTTCAAAAGATGTTTCCAGATTCAAAAGTTGCTTCAAAGTATGGATGTGCAAGAACAAAAACTTCAGCAATAATTGGTGAGTTGTCAAATGTTACTGCTTCATCTATTGCCGATATTGCTAGACTAACTCCATTTAGCCTAGCTACAGACGGTAGCAATGACAGTGGTGAGGCCCAGCTATATCCTGTCCTGATTTCGTACTATGACAACAGTGCTGGGATTGTGAAGCAAGGTTTGCTAAGTTTGCCTGCGTGCAAACAAGATTCCACTGGAGAAAACATTTTCAAACTGTTTGATCATGAGTTCAGTGACAGGAAAATTCCGTGGGGAAATTGTGTTTCCTTTTGTGCTGATAATGCCTCTGTCATGGTGGGCAAGCACAAAGGAGTCGCTGCTTATATCCACAAACAAAATCCAGAGTGCTACATCATGGGATGCCCTTGCCATATGATGCACAATACGTCCAAGAAGGCGGCTCAGGCCTTACCCATTGAATTAGATGACTTTCTCATCGATATTTACTACTACTTGGACAAAAGTAGTAAACGCGTCAAAGGAGTGAAAGCACTGCAAGAACTCTGTGATGCCCCGACACACAAGATTCTGAAGCATGTCGCAACAAGGTGGCTGTCCCTTGGTCAGTGCCTAGACAGGCTGATTGAACAGTGGGAGCCACTTCGCCTCTTCTTCAAAGAAGAAGTACGAAGAAAAATGCAACCAACTGTCGCCAAGACTCTAACAACGAGCAAGAAGGACGGCACTGTATCTACTGCCAGTACTGGCACTGCAGGATCAAGCACTAGTGGAGCAGCATTCACCACTACCACTGCAGTATCTGCTGCGAAGAAGACAGCAGGGACAGCACCAAAACCAATGCTGAGAGCAGGTAGCATCACCGGCCCTTCATCACGTTCATCTACAAAGCAGATCCCTTCAGAGTCGAGAAAGACTGTGATAGTCCCATCTACAGGCAAAGAAGGACCCAAGTTAAGTTCTGCTTTTGCCAAATCACTTGATAGAAGCTCAGCAAAACCTTCGAATCAGAGGTCTTCTTCCTTGGCTGCACCTACCTCAAGCTCTCTCCTCAAACGTAAAATTGGATCTGGTACTACGAGTGTGACCTCTTCTGCTGGCAGTAAACGCAAGTGTGATCACCCTGCGGCTAAGTGTACTCCGAGTTCTACAACTAAAAGCGCATCTTCCTCAAACACTGTGCAGGAATCTAGAGAAAAACGTGTCAACAGGATGTTCTTGTCTCCACAAACAAAACTCTATTGTTTCTTCCTTCGATATGCTAACAAGCTTTTTGAGAAGGGGAATCTTCTGCTCCAAAGAGACGAACCCTGTATTCATCTCCTGCACGGAGAATTGAATGGTCTTCTGAAAGATATCTTCGTACGGTTTTTGAAACCATCGGTGTCATCGGTTGCTCTGGTAAATGTACCCTTCTCTGACAGAAATCATCAGAAGAATGATGAGGACCTCATGATTGGGAACGATGCCAAACTGTATATAAGGGAACAAAGGAGTCTCAAGAAATCCACCTTCACTCTGAGTGAGTCAGACATCCAAGGTTTCTTCAGTGCAGTTCGCTCATATTATGTGAAAGCCTGCAATTACATTTTCAAAACCTGGCCGCTAGATGATGAATTAGCCAAGCATGCTCAGGTGCTGGATGTTAAGCTTCACCAAGAAGTGGGGTTTGACTGTGTGGAGTTTTTCATCAAGAAATTCCCCTGTCTGTTCAGTGGCGGTGATAGTGACATAGACAGTCTTGAGAGTGAATTCGCTCACTACCAGGCAGACGCCTCCATAGCTACAATTGCTACTGAGACAGTGAGAGTGGATGAGCAGTGGCATCGGATTTCACAGCTCACAGATCCCTGCACTGGTGCCAAGAAGTATCCTAATTTGAGCAAAGTGATGAAGGGAATCTTGGTCATTCCTCATTCGAACGCATCATGTGAGCGGGCACTCAGTCTTGTACGGAAGAATCATACTGAATTTCGTCCCAATTTGAGTGTCAAAACCCTGGAAGCTCTCTTAATTGAAAAACTAGCTCATAGCACCCCTTGCTACCAGAGAGAATACAGCAAAGACATAATCAGAAGGGCTAAAAGAGCCACACAGCTGTCATTCAGCAAAGCTGCCATGGAAAAAGCAAGCAGCAGTAGTACCAGCCAGTAAGGTAAGAAAAATATTGCTTCTTTTGTGCTTTTTGTTAATCTTTGATTGTCCCCTAACTTACTAATATTAACATACATGTAACATTAAAAAGTGCACAATTTTCCCCTTTTTTGTTCAAAAAGTGGGAATTCTTAACATGTTAAATGCTCCAAAATAGGGCTCAGAGGGCACTAGAGAGCGTCTAGAACCCTAGAGCTTCCAGGGCCCTAAGGTGGGCCCTGGACCCCGCCGCAAGGGTCGAGCGCGCCGCGCTCGAGATGTGCGCTTCGCGCACATTATTTGGTGTTGGTTGCAAATCCTCCCTAATTCTGATTTCCAAAAGTTGGCATCTCTGCATCTTCAATGCAGCCGGTTTGATGAGTGTTTCGCCAACGGTGTGTGGTTTGCCCTGTTTTGCGATTAGATATGCAACTTCATATGAGGCGCTGAGGATCGGTTTGTCAATTGGAATGAAGTTGGGAGTGCACAAAGTATCCCTTGCGTCGAATCGAGCTCTTTGGAATTTGAATTAATCTTGCGTTGCGTCCTTGTACTGTCCCTCGCCGTGCAATTTTATGAAGTATTCCTGTAATTTCGCTGGTACAAGGCTGGAATTGTTCAACTTCACATAGCAAAGCATGTATTGAGGATGCTGATTTCCGTCCTGCTCTGTGGTATACGTGAACCCATACCGCACGTAATCCTCCGACCATTTCCTTTTCTTACTTGACATCCTGATCCTGAAAAAAAAATAAAAAAAAATAAAGTTACACTGAAAGCAAATAATAGCAAAATTGCAGTGTGTTTCGGAGGGCTTTCACCGAACCCCTGAGACTGGCTCACCGAACCCAGGTTAAGAACCACTGGCATAGGAGGAAGCACCAACATAACAACCGTATAATATTTTTCTCTCCAAGTAGGGATTGTGGGTGGAGTCAGGCTATCTGTCCAACCAATGGGTGGAATGGAATCACACACACACACACACACACACGCACACGCACACGCACACGCACACGCACACGCACACACACACACGAGCGTATGGTATTATTATCGAGATTATATGCAGGACATTTTGTAAGCAGTGAAGATTTTATGAATTTGGCATTTCAATCTCTTTCTTGAGCGCTTCTGTTGTGGGTAATCGTGTGAAAGAATACATTGAAATATTTTGTGTTACATTTTGTTCTGTTGCCCTTCCAAGCAGTTTCCTTCTCTTTTATCCTCAGGGCTCTGAAGATGATGCTTCCAGCATTAGTGACCTTGCCGATGAAGGACGTCATAGTTCTTCACGTATGCTCAACACTCCACAGAACTTACTTGATTTCTCTTATCTTGCAGCAACTTCACCTTCCCCTTTTCCACTTTGGTTTAAAAAAAATTAAAGAAAATTCTTCCTTTGCATTTTGTTGAGGCAGAATAGGACAACACTTATCAACTCACTGGTGTTTTATTTACCAGTGGGGGAATGATCAATTACTATACTGTGCAATGCTCTTTAAATTTGTTTTACCGGCATTTATCTACAACTTGAAATTATACCCATCTTTTCATTCTCTCCCTCCTTCCCCACTTTTCTAGTGCGCCCACTGTCTGGATGCTCAGATGATGCGAGTCCCTTCCGTACGGGCCGGCGCACAGAGCTTCCTGCATTGGCACCACAGCACAGCACAATTGCATTGTGGGATGTGCTGCGTAGGAACGTGGGCAAAGATTTGTCTCGCGTTACCATGCCCGTGGAACTCAACGAACCACTCAATACTCTGCAGCACCTCTGTGAGGAATTGGAGTACAGTGACCTGTTGGACCGTGCAGCTGAGACGGAGGATCCTGTGCAGCGCATGGTGTGTATAGGACACCTCAGAAACATGCCACAGTTCACGAAAAAAATGTGTTTTGAAATTGAGTATTTTGCATTAATTATTGCTCAACCATCTTCATTTTGGTGGTCCAGTCAAAAATGATGGAGGAAATCAACAGAACATTGATTGAGGTATGTTTACTGCCTGAGAAAGCAAGGAGAAGCTCACAACGAAGAGTTATTGCCCCTCCTTGCTTCCGACAGTGGTTAGCATCCTTCACTCAATGTCCTGTTGATTTGTAGTCTTCTTCGGGGTCTAAGAAACTCTGTGGTACCATTAAAAATTGGGGTCGCCAATTGTGGAAGCAAACCCAACAACAGAAATAAGTCTTCCTCTGTGCTATCGGGAGAGGCAGAATGACATTCATTATTTAAATATTGACAACAAATTTCCTTTAGTAATTTCAATTATTAACCTCCGCCATCTTCGAAGATGGATGGAGGTTACTGTTTTCACCCCTTTCTGTTTGTTTGTTTGTTTGTGAACAGTATTACGGAAAAACTCCTCGACGGATTTCGACGGAACTTGGTGGGGGGGGGGGGGTTAGGTTTGGTCCAAGGATCATGCCATTAAATTTTGGACTTGGTCCCCCCCCCAATAAAAAATTGTTAGAGAATTTTTTTTTGTATTTCTACATGTTTTAAGTGATTTCCAACCCCCCCCAAAAAAATTGTTACCCCCCCCCAAAAAAATGAGAATTTTTTTTTTTGCATTTCTACATGTTTTGTGATTTCCAATGCCCCAAAAAAAATTGTTAGAGAAAAAAACATTTTCTTTTGCATTTCTACGTTTTAAGTGATTTCCAACCCCCCCCCAAAAAAAATTGTTCGAGAAAAAATTATTTTTTTTGCATTTCTACATGTTTTAAGTGATTTCCAACCCCCTCCCCCCCAAATGTTGGATAAAAGAACTATAACTGTCAGCACTGTTGACATCATATTTAATGAATAAGATATAAGATTCACTTGAGTGACCCAGCAGCATTGGCAGCGGAGGTTTTGCACTCTCCCGAGTGCTCCCCCTCTAGTTTACTGTGTCGTTATCTGAAGTTGATTATCTTTATTCTTCCCTGCCTGCACCCTGTAGGTGCTTGTTGCAGCATTTGCTGTATCGCTGTATTCCTGCACTGCCACACGTGCCTCTTGCAAGCCCTTTAACCCACTCCTGGGTGAGACTTACGAGTGTGAACGTGAAGATCGTGCCTTCCAATTTATTGCTGAGCAAGTAAGCTTTATGTCATAGCTTAATACCAGTTTGTACAAGTATTTTGCTCGAAAGGATATCCTATAGATACTGTATTGGTATATTTCTTTGGCATGCGTATGAGTGCAAATGTCAGTTTATTTGCCACATGGGAAAATTGGGTGTTTGGGTTGATTAAAACACCCCCTTTTGAAGATAATTAATGGCCTTATTTAATTATATCCTTGATCAGGAGCATCCTCGGCCACCTCGCTCTCTAGGGGTGCAGGGCGTATCCTGGGTTACTCCGCTATGGTCTGAAGCCAACATGTTTTTTTGGTCTCCACAACCATGCCTTGACTCGGAACAGGCCACAACGATTTCTTAACGATAGAGTTTTTTTGTTTTTTTTTCACTTTCCTCACTCATATTATTTAATGCCTTCGATATATATATATATATATATATATATATATATATATATATATATATATATATATATATATATATATATATATATATATATATGTAAATAATGAAACACATCTCACATTGACCGAATGTGTTTGGAGTTCCTCCATGTTGGTTCGGGCAGTGAAAAGCTTTAACTGACATTTTGTGTTCTCTCTGGATTGATATATTTTTGAATTGAATTTTGTCAATTTTTCACTTGAATTCCATATTTATAGGATTATATTTAAAAGGTAAGCCTTTGTGGTTCTCCTTTTTGTGTAACTTATCCATGCGGAACTTAATAAGGAACTTGGAACAGGCCGTGTGTTGCCATGCAGGAGTGGGGGGCGACTCACCCGGTGATTTGACAACGTTAGCGGGAAACCAACCATTACCTTTTTAAATGTGAAAAAAAAAAAATTTAACTGACGCTTTAATGGAGTCTGGTAAAGCCTGGAACGTATGACGTCAATAATTCATGCTCGGGTAACACGTTACCATAGTACAGCCAGGATGGAGGTACGTACATACGTACAGGTCCAGTTGGTTTTAACTCTTAACCCCAGCAACTTACGAGCAATCATGTTTTCCTTTGTCCTTGCAGCTGTTTCTAAAGCAGTGGGTCATCTTCATATGAACCGGGTTTGCTTTAGAAATGTTATGGAGTTTCTCTTTGTGAGTTTCAAAGCTCATAATACCAGATTCCCGAGTCATTTGGCTCTGTAGTTTTTACATGAAAACATGTTAATACGGCAATTGTTTTTCCATAACACACGAAGATTGGCAGCTGTTTATAAAGATTAATGTTTGTGCACATCTCCTCGAAACATTAATGTAAATGCAACATTTTTCGGTGAAAGCGGCTCAAGGTTTTTGGGTTATATACAGTATGTACTGTAGTCGGTAATCCCACTGTTTCCAATCTGCCAATTCCTGAAAGTATGTGTGTGTGTGTGTGTGTGTGTGTGTGTGTGTGTGTGTGTGTGTGTGTGTGTGTGTGTGTGTGTGTGTGTGTGTGTGTGTGTGTGTGTGTGTGTGTGTGTGTGTGTGTTGTTCATAAAGCACAACATTTTGTCTCTGCTAACTCCCCTCCCCAAAAGCCCTCTCTCTGTCCTATCCTCACTCAGCCCCATCCCAATACAGTGCAGCACCTTCCCACACATTTCTCTCTGTCTCTTTCTGACTCTCTCAGTCTCCGCACATGTCCGGGCAGTGATTATGTCCGGATGGTATTTGTCTCCGGACCTGTTCGGACCGTATCTGTCTCCAGAAGGCTTGGCTCCAGAAGTGTTCAGAAGGTTTTCTCTCCGGACGTGTCTGGGTGGTGTTTGCCTCCGGGCGGTATTTATCTCTGGGCGGTATTTATAACATGACCGGTAGAAAATGGATATCAGACATTATTTTGTTTCCTTCTTCAATGATATTCTATGCAGAATCATTTTGATGAGACGGTATGAATCGTAATTAACGCTCCACAGCACGTCTGCTTTCCCTTCCCCCACCCCTCCTCACTCTCCTTCTCCTTGCACTCCTCATTCCCCCTCCCACCTCTCTTCCCCCCCCTCTCTCCCCCACCCCTCCATCTCTCTTTTCTCCTCTTTTTCTCCCCCCTGAGTACTCCCATCAGAGAAGCGACAAGTGGTATTTGCTCGTATACATACATATATACTTGTAGTGGGGGTGCCTGGCATTGTCAGGCAAGACTGGGTCCCTTCCTCTGCCTCCCATGATTAGTGTAAGCTTGCTTTGGACCTTCCCACTCTCTGGGGACGTGCACAGTGCAAAAACGCCAGTTGTCTCCACAGCTGACTTGTAATACCCTCTACCACGACCACCGAGTGGCACAACACGACACACACTTACAAAGATAATTTTTTTCAACTGCCCTCCTGAACCCCTGCAACGACACATGAAACCAACTAGCCCATGTTCACCATGAGGTCGAATTTGGTTCGTGTGCCAAGAGTGGTGGCAACTGGCCAAGTTGTTTTGGCATGATTGGTGTTAAACACACACACACACACACACACACACACTGACATTTATTTATGAGATAGCTCTGCAGTGAGTCCTCGCTATACATCGTCCCGCTGTACGTTATTAATGCTCCGTTAACGATGTCGAAAACGTTATTTCAGTTGAACACCGTTGATCATTTACTACCTTTTGTGGGCAATACGTCTCATGTTTCGCCACACGTTTATGTTACGTGAAACAACTTTCGAAATTGTAAACTGAGGGGTCAGTGACGCGGCACCTTCCTGCTTAGCACGCTGGGAATAATAATTATAAAAGTAGAAGAAGAATAATAATAATAATAAAAAGAGCAATCAGAGCTTGCAGACCCTCACCAGGACTTGTGGTGAGGGGAAAAGCACCCTCCACCAGGGGGACAAGAACATGTCTGGTGAAACAAAATAATAAATAATTAACCCTCATGCCAACGTCAGACTTATTTAATCTTAAGGCCTCTCTCTCACATGCGTGACAGAATGGAAACACAGAGAAGTCAGGACATGAAACAACCTTGAGGCCTTGCTTGTGCCTGGTTTTGGTATTTATACGTGCCTGTGTGTGTCGCCTTGAGGTGCTCTGTTTGTCCTGCGATCTCCCGGCTTTGTCACCACAGTGCACCACAGCACACCACGAACAGCCATAAACTTTGCAGAGAGGGCTGCAGGACCAGGGAGCTATGGGAACCAAACCTGGGCACAGAGAGCAGGAGGTCGGGTGGAAAGCAGTTCCATGGGGGAGACAGGTCCAGGAGGTGGTTATGAGCAGAGAAAGGTTCTACGGATAATGGCCAGAAGACAAACCTGCGAGCCTCTACCCATTGTGTGGCCTCGGGCCACTCATAGCGCGCCCATTGGCCACTTTCCACGGGGGGAATTACCCTTGCCCTCTCAGAGTCTCTGACGCGGATGAATCTCGAAGCCTACCTCACTCGTGGAGACATGTATATATATATATATATATATATATATATATATATATATATATATATATATATATATATATATATATATATATATATATATAAATATATATATATATATATATATATATCTTCTTCTTTCAGCGAGCTCCCGTTAGGGGTCGCCACAGCGGATCAACCGTCTCCATTTCGCTCTATCCTCCACATCTTCCATTGACACTCCAACCACCCGCATGTCCGCCCTCACCGCATCCATGAACCTCTTCTTTGGCCTTCCTCTTCTCCTCCTGCCTGGCGGCTCCATCTTCAACATCCTTCTCCCGATATACTCCGCTTCCCTCCTGTACACATGTCCAAACCATCTCAATCTCGCCTCTCTCACTTTGTCTCCAAACCGTCCTACCTGCGCTGTCCCTCTAATATACTCATTTCTTATCCTGTCCATCCTCGTCACTCCCAACAAGAATCGCAGCATCTTTAACTCTGCCATCTCCAGCTCCGCTTTCTGTCTTTTTGTTCGCGCCACCGCCTCCAAACCATACAACATAGCTGGTCTCACGACCGTCTTATATACTTTCCCCTTCACTCTTGCAGCTACCCTTCTGTCACAAATCACTCCTGCAACTCTTCTCCACACACTCCATCCTGCCTGCACTCTCTTTTTCACTTCTCTCCCACACTCTCCGTTACTTTGGACAATTGATCCCAAGTATTTAAACCCATCCACCTTCCCCACCTCAACTCCTTGCAACCGCACCATACCACCACCCTCCCTCTCATTTACGCATATGTACTCCATCTTGCTCCGACTGACTATCATTCCCCTTCTCTCCAGTGCGTACCTCCACCTCTCGAGGCTCGCCTCAGCCTGCTCCCGACTCTCTCTACAGATCATGATGTCATCCGCGAACATCGTAGTCCATGGAGACTCCAGTCTGATCTCGTCCATCAACCTGTCCATCACCATTGCAAACAGGAAAGGGCTCAGAGTCGATCCTTGGTGCAATCCCACTTTTACCGTCATTCCTACCACACACCTCACCGCTGTCACACTGTCCTCGTACATATCCTGCACGATCCTCACATACTTCTCCACCACTCCCGACTTCCTCATGCAATACCACAACTCCTCTCTTGGCACCCTATCATAAGCCTTCTTGAAATCCACAAACACACAATGTAACTCTTTCTGGCCTTCCCTATATGTCTCCATCAACATTCTCAAAGCAAACATCGCATCAGTGGTGCTCTGTCCTGGCATAAACCCATATTGCTGCTCACAGATCGTCACCTCTCCTCTCAACCGAGCTTCCACTACTCTTTCCCACAACTTCATGGTGTGGCTTAACAACTTTATCCCTCTGTAATTTCCACAGCTCTGCACATCACCCTTATTCTTGAAAATCGGAACCAGTACACTTAATCTCCACTCCTCCGGCATCCTCTCACTTTCCAAGACTTTATTAAACAATCTGGTTGACAACCCCACTGCCATCTCTCCCAAGCACTTCCATGCCTCCACTGGTATACCATCTGGACCAACCTCTTCATAGCAGTCCTCTTCATAGCAGTCCTCTTCATAGCAGTCCTAACTTCATCCTTAATGATCCACCCCACTTCCAGATTCACTCTCTCCACCTCTTCCAACCTTCTCTCTCTCCCATTTTCTTCATTCATCAGCTCCTCAAAGTACTCCATCCACCTTCTCAACACACTCTCCTCGCTCGTCAGCACATTCCCATTTGCGTCCTTTATCACCCGAACCTGCAGCACATCCTTCCCAGCTTGGTCCCTCTGTCTTGCCAATCGGTATAAATCCTTTTCCCCTTCTTTTGTATCCAACTTCTCATACAGCTCGTCATATGCCTTTTCCTTGGCCTTTGCCACCTCTCTTTTTGCCTTTCGCTGCCACTCCTTGTACTCCTGCCTACTTTCTTCATCTCTCTGACTATCCCACTTCCTTTTCGCCAACCCCTTCTTCCTTATACTTTCCTGTACTTCCTCATTCCACCACCAAGTCTCCTTATCTTCCTTCCTCTGTCCAGATGTCAGACCAAGTACCTTCCTAGCTATCTCCCTCACAACTTCTGCTGTCGTTGCCCAATCATCCCACCCATCTTTACCACCATCCAACACCTGTCTCACCTCCTCCGTAAATTTCACGCAACAGTCTTCCTCCTTCAGCTTCCACCATCTGGTCCTTGGTTCAGCCCTCACTCTTCCTCAACCTCACCTCTAAAGTCATCCTACAGACCACCAATCGATGCTGTCGAGCTACACTCTCCCCTGCCACCACCTTACAGTCACTAATCTCTTTCAGGTTGCATCTCCTGCTTAAGATGTAATCCACCTGTGTGCACTTTCCTCCACTCTTGTACGTCACCCTGTGTTCCTCCTTCTTCTTGAAATACGTATTTACCACTGCCATTTCCATTCTTTTTGCAAACTCTACCACCATTTGCCCTTCCACATTTCTCTTGTTGAGACCGTTCCTACCCATCACCTCCTCATCCTCTTTATTCCCTTCCCCAACATGCCCATTGAAATCTGCTCTAATCACCACTCTTTCATCCTTGGATACACTCTCCACCACTTCATCGAACTCACTCCAGAAATCTTCTTTATACTCCATCTCACATCCCATATGTGGGGCATATGCACTGATGACATTCATCATCACCCCTTCAATTTCCAACTTCACACTCATCACTCGGTCAGACACTCTCCTCACCTCCAATACCCTCTTGACATAATCTTCCTTCAGGATTACCCCGACACCATTTCTCCTCCCATCCACACCATGGTAGAACAGTTTGAAACCACCTCCAATGCTCCTTGCCTTACTCCCCATCCACTTGGTCTCTTGTACACACAGTATGTCCACCTTTCTTCTCTCCATCATATCAGCCAACTCTCGCCCTTTGCCAGTCATCGTCCCAACATTCAGAGTTCCAACTCTCACCTCCACACTTCTACCCTTCCCCCTCTCCCACTGCCTCCGGACTCGCCTTCCCCGTCTTCTCCTCCTTCGCCCAGCAGTAGCACAATTTCCACTGGTACCCTGCTGACCACCGGTACCGGTGGTGGTCGTTGGTAACCCGGGCCTCGACCGATCCGGTATGGAAATTCGTTTTGTTGTCCGCATAGTGATTTGGCATAGGTTTTTACGCCGGATGCCCTTCCTGACGCAACCCTGGTCGCCTCTTACGACACACAGGGATATGGTACACCTATTCTAACCGGGGCATATATATATATATATATATATATATATATATATATATATATATATATATATATATATATATATATATATATATATATATATATACATACATACATACACACACACCAGATATGGTCCTACCAGCCCAAAAGCGGCATGACACTAAACATCATGTGCACCACAACTTCGCCTCCAATTCTGAATGGCTTCTGCGAAGCAGATACATATATTTGTCCATTGTTTATGTATTCTTGTGCAACGACGTGTCCATAAATTACTGTTCCAAATTCAAACGATCGTTAAAAAAACAAAACATGGGACACAACGATGTCTTGCATACGTAAGAACATTTCTCAAAGTTTGATTGTTGAGATTTGTAGATCATCATCAGAACCCAAGTGGACATATGGGGACTGCGCTCGAATGACTCACGGACGTGTTCAACATCACTTTAGCTTGGCTGGCCCGCTGCCTTCTTCTGTGGGGTGCTACCAGTCTCCATAAACTTTTTGTGTCTCCCACGCATCGTTTTTATCGATGGTAGATGCTTCCTTAGGTCGCCCAGAAGCTTCATTGAATCTGTCTAGCTGATTTGGTCTCCATAAATCTTACCGTTCATTGACTAACCCAGTCAGTGTGGACCCCCGAGTCGGCATGTGGAGAATTACATTTCTGGTGTGAAGCCCGTCGCTTGGCCGTGTGCGGCATGCCTCCGTGTGTGCCCGTCGGTGTTCGACTTGGGTAACCCACTCTGGGGACAGTTCTGGGCGGGTGGTTTGACTGGGGTGGTACACCTGTCAAACTGTAACACAGATGTCCTAAGGAGAGCTCAGAGAGTACGGAAACCTCCCACGGAGCAAAAGGGCCAAAGTTCACTTTTTCAGTACAAATATGGACCATGAAATTGTGGCCTTGCGATCCTTTTGACCTTTTGTGTTTTAAGCAATAGGTGTCAGAAATGTTACCACATGGATACCTGGCTTGTGGCGGCCAAGCATCCCAGAGCAACGTCGCCTTTTGATCCTTCGATGTCGGCTCTTCCTATCATTACGAAGCAGAATTTGCCAAGCATTGGATTGTTCACCCACCAACAGGAAACGTGAGCTGGGTTTCGACCACCGTAAGACAGGTTGGTTTTACCCAAATGAAGCTGTTGTTGCCGGAACAGTTGCTCAGTATGAGAGGAAACGCAGGTTCAGACTCTTGCCATGTGCATCTGGCTGAACAGCTATCGGCAGTGGTTGAGCACCCTGCTGGTGAAACTATCTAAACCCAGGATCACTACTCACCTCCACTCATTTGTTCCTCTTTTTTCCGGCCTGTGCAACGAACTTCCACATTCGCTTCAATCTGATTCTGCCTTTCAGATCTTCAAGACGACTGTTCCACCACCATCTCAGATCATCCCCAATCCAAAACCATGATATTTTCTACCCTCGATAACTCCCTATCCACTACCTATCCCAATCCTTCCTTCTTCCAAATTTCCAGTTTTCCCTCCTGAGAGTTTCCTTCTATATCAATCTTGTCCACCCCATGCATCCTCTCTACTGTTGGTGCCCCCCCCCCCCCAACTGTTCCTTTTGTCCTGTTGCGTCCCAAACCATTCAGTGTACTCGTACTAACTTTTCCATGAGCCTTGACTATGTATTCAAAAAAAAATGCTTTTTTGTGGGGGGGATCCATTTGCATAAATGTGACGTCACATATCATAGGAGACACCTGGAAACAAAAAAAGTAAATTAAACTTTTGAGAAATGTTCTTTCACATGCAGCAAACTGCATCGTTGCATCCCACCATTAAAATTTTTTTATTATGGTTTGGTAATTTACCATTTGGAATGGTAATTTGTGTATGCCCTGTACATCCCAGTCATATCATTGTTAGTCATGTATAACTTTTCTTTAAAACAACTGTCTCGTTGTGACCTGTCTGCATGTTATCTGCAGGTGAGTCATCATCCACCCATCTCAGCCTGCCACTGCGAGTCTAAAAAGTTTATCTTCTGGCAAGGTAAACTGTCTCTTTCAATCGACATGTGCACACTAGTTCCATTGTGTTTTAGTTTTGAGGTGTATTATTTTGTTGGAAGAGTTTTTTTTTTGTGTACCAAGTCTCGGTTTACGGAAGAGCAAGGTGACGGGGGTTATAAGACGGTGAGCAGTGGGACAACGTGCAGACGCAAATAAATGCGGATGAACGAACAGGACGAGGAGAGAGAAGTAAGAAGGAAACATGTAAGAAACATGTAACAGCTTGTAAGAGGACGTTAATGAGGAAAGAAAAGATCAGGGGTAGGGATATGGAGGATGGCCTGAGGTTTTGGTGCACTAACATTGTCCTAGTCCTGGAGGGAAGAAGGATTGAATAGGCTGAGCATGCTTCATTCACCTTTCGGTAAGTTTCGCAGAGATGCAGTCTTAATGTAGCAGAGCACATGGGACGTTTTATTTAAGGGAACAAGAGCACTTTGATTTGTCCCAACAGCAGTACGAGTCATTCAGTACACTCGAGGGTGGCCTGTCTCCCGCAGGGCACAATAATCAAAACATTTCTGCAAGATGGCTGATGAATATTTTGAAGAGTGGTCACCATTCTGAGACTGATGATATTTCTCCCTTTTAGTGGACAACCTGCTTGCCCATCTTAATCTCGCAATTAAATAACCTTTCAGTTGCCGTCCAAGAATGCCGACAGATTATTGTGAGAAGTTCGGACGCAGATCAGCTGCGTCGTGATTAGAATTTAACGTCTTACCAGAAAGACGACTCCACTGCTTGGAATGTAAACTTTTTCATCAAGTTCCATGTTGGAAGAGGTTTGCTGTGTAGTGGTGGGACAACTACAACATGCGTACTTTGGTGTCCCTGACTCCAAAAGAACTCTGCAATAAGCGGCTGTGTGTCGCGATGATCGTCGTACATGTTGCTCTGAAATGTTTTTGGAGGTTTGCGATGGGTCCGCACACACAAAGAGGTTGAGAATCACTGGTCTAGAATTACCTCTCATGAGCTACAATCAAGGTGTTAGCTTGCAAGTTTCCTTTCATGAAAGATATTCAAGTATGACGGAAAGGGTTTTTTATTTTTAATGAGAGAGGGCAATAAGCAACTTTATTTAAAATGCACACGTTGTGTATGACAGCATTGGTGGAGCATGCAAAAGTTAATTTCTGAAAATGAAAACATGAACACTCATGTCAAGATGCAAGCACAAAGAGGCAGAATTGTGTCTACTGCCGCATGTTCACGTAGACAGTGGCCACTTTAGAGGCCGTAACCACCTGTCCTTGCATTTTTTTTTTAACATTGAGCCTCACAGACAGGCAAGTCGAGAACTTTAAGATATAAAGTTGCATGGACTCCCGTATTGGAATTCTGATCACTCATTTAAAAAAAAAAAAAGCTGGCTGTCATGCCGTGTGTGTGTGTGTGTGTGTGTGTGTGTGTGTGTGTGTGTGTGTGTGTGTGTGTGTGTGTGTGTGTGTGTGTGTGTGTGTGTGTGTGTGTGTGTGTGTGTGTGTGTGTGTGTGTGTGTGTGTGTGTGTGTGTGTGTGTGTGTCACAAAACTGATGCGTCCACAAAATTATGTCTTGCAGACATAC
Source organism: Eptatretus burgeri (assembly GCF_056783735.1). NCBI lineage: Eukaryota > Metazoa > Chordata > Myxini > Myxiniformes > Myxinidae > Eptatretus > Eptatretus burgeri. The sequence goes on along the minus strand of NC_140964.1, from coordinate 17,411,016 downwards.
GGTGGAAGAATAAGTTTTGGGGAAAGTCAATGGAGATAATTCCTATTGGAACGGTACACCTGTCTCTGCCCAGGTATCACTTACATGTCCTATTGTCCAGCACCAGATAATGGAAGTCGCAGTGGAAGACTTTCTTATTTCCACAAACACATGTTTGGCTTGGCTTGTTTATGTTCAAGTCTGAACCCCTCGCTCATGATGCAGGGAACCAAGAGTTAAATTCCATGTACTATCTCTATATGTGTTTGACTATTGTATACTAATGTCTTTGTGTTTCATTAGTTCATATCGGTGAACATTGATGTGGACTTGTCTTTGTCAAGCATGTGATGCATGTATTCCATGAGCCTCAGGTCAATGAAAAAACAAGCAAACACAAAGCTAACCCAAAAGTGGTACAGTGGGTCTTGCTCTTCCATGAGCTGTGCTCTTGGAGAGGGTGAGGGAGGGAGAGGGAGGGACTAAAAATGTGTCATTTTGCTGCAGTCTCCACAAACTTGTCCATCTCCCTTCCATTATCTTTTATCCCTGCAATAAGGCTCGATTCTTGTATGAAGACAAAGGTTATTATGCATATTGTATTGAGGATCCATAGGCTCGTTTACATCACGTCTGCAAGGCCATTTGGGACACACAGGGTCAACGTTGTGTTCACACCAACTCCATTTGGTCATGGGCGAGTCGCTGGGCAACAAGAGTCACCTGCTTCAATACACCCACCCAGGGCCGATTTGGGCTCGCACAAGCGGCCAGTCAATGTCATCATGGTGACATCATCACTAGTTATAATAAAATCATGAGTGCCCTTACAAGGAACTTAAATGCAGGAAGGGGCCAATAAGCCCATGAAGCCTGCACGAGTTTAGTTTTTTTTTTGGATGCAGCCCGTCGCTGCTTGGCTGCATCATTTTCTGGGGGTGCGGCTGTGCCGCTGATGCAGTGCCTATTACCAGCACACTGGTACTCATTCAGCCGATCTCAGAATGACAGGCCGAGTCAACCTTACCTGGTGTTAATTCAACAGGATGACGGAAATGAACTCAAGACTCTCGGACCTCTCCTGCACTAGTGTTGGCAGCCTCTTGTTCTTTGTCCTTCACAGCAGCGTTGACAATTGTCCATGCTCTATCCTTTTTAAATGCTGAGGGTCAAGCAAGGAAGCAGCTCATCACATTTTTAGAGACTTTCGTACAACTAAGCCAGGGTTCGAACTGCTGACCTCTCATTATGCCAACCAGTCTGGTATGCTCAGATTATCTGGTCTGGTATGCTCAGGAGAGAGCACCATATGCTCAGATATTTATAATGTGCATTGTAGTTTTTAATTTTCACTTTATCATCACCATCATCATATCATACTAGAATGTGCAATTTGGTGTCTCTGTCTGTCTATCTATTTTTGACTACGATACATTTGGTCATTACTTATCCAATCTCAACCAAACTTGACAGGGGGACTGAGGTTCACACGATGGAGGTTGTAGCGACTTAATTTGCCCCTGCCCCTCCCCAAGGGGGTTTTCTGTCTTGGAAAAAATCCGTCTTTAAGTATATATCAGTGTTAAGATAGATAATCATCGCGTTTTTGCAAGGCCACTTCCAATAACAAAAGTAACTATAACAGTAATCAGTAGAGCGCATACCTCCACCAGGCTGAACAGTTTACGTTTTGTATCCCATCGATTGGCCACATTTGCTGACCTCAACCAAAATCTCATTGGCTTCTTCTTATAATCTAACCAACTCATTCACCAAATTTGGTCATAATCCATCCACAACTTTTTGAGATATTGTACTACACTGTATATTACTTTTGGCACCATTTCTCAATGGTGAAGAATCACTTTTGAAATTAATTTTTTTTTTTAGATCTTCACCAAAATCGAATCTGTTCATCCTGGTCACTTACACAACCTGTCAACCAAGTTTTCTTCGAATCCATCCACAGCTTTTTGAGATATTGTACGACATTGTTTTTAACCATTTTTTCAATGGTGAAGAATCACTTTGAAAATTCTAGTTTGCGGATCCAGATGTTCACCCAAATCTCATCAGTTCCTCCTTGTCACACACCCAATCTATCCAACAAATTTCGTACGAATCCGTTCACAACTTTTTGAGATATCCTGTTCACAGACAGACAGACAAACAAACAAGCCGGTAGGCGGCAATGGGTCGCCGAGCAGGAGGTAAAGTATTCCATATATCACAAAAAACGGAATGTATTTGATAGAGCATCACCTGTAGATCATTCGTGCCAAATTTCATAACCCTACGTGGGATAATGGCTTTCGGAATTGATGTCGTGTGAACGGTACCGATTTTGAAGGTTTTTCGGTTGTTGCTGGGGAACCAAAGCGTCCCTAGCAACCATCACAATTTCCAAAGCACGAGGTCATAAGATGTACCTACCACCCGAGTTTGGTCAAAATCGGCCCACGTTTACTACCAATTATGCTGATGACAAACGAACAAACAGACAGAATTACTAACAATAAGGGTCACCTATTTCGACGACCCAACAAACAAGAAGACCGTGCACAGCACGATATTTGCGAAATCCATAAAACAGATTTGACCTTAAAAATAATTAATGGTTGAATTCAATGACCAAATATGCAACTCCTCTTCAAATTTCAAGTCAATCAGATGAAAATTGACAATTTTAGAAATTTGGCCTATGTTGACCTTTTTGGTCGACATTGACCTCAATAATAATTGGTGGTTGAATTCAGTGACATGATATGCAAATCTTCTTCAAATTTCAAGTCATTCAAATGAAAAGTGAGGATTTTAAAAATTGCACCTCAGTTGTTGACCTTTTGACCTCAAGCAATCGGCTTCTTGCTGAAGACAAACTCTACCAGGTGGGGAAGTTTTGTGAAGATCGGTTTAAAATTGTGACCTGCAGGCTCTTGACAAACAAACAGAATAATGCACAAGACCAACCAATATGCTTTTAAAATCTTTGATTTTTGCAAGTAATACACAGACAAACAAACAGGGGTGAAAAGGATCTCCGTCCACCTTCAGCGGGGAGGTAATAACAACACTAATGATAACACGGATGATAATAGCATAATATTGATGTTATTGCAAAACAATATTCATCCTGACAAGTCTGGAGACAGCGATGATTCACGAGCAATGTACATGGTTCGCCTTTTTTATTTTTTGACCTTCGAGGGAACGCCACGGGCAAACTGGCGGGAATCGGGAAAAACGTAAATGATGAAAGTTGTAGTACTCGAAGAGCACTATTTGCATACCAACTTTCATTCGAAACAGTTGAAAACCCAGGAGCTCGATGCCCAATTTATTGATTTTTTTTGACATTTTCTAGGTTCGTGACCTTGTGACCTTGACCTTGGGACGAAAATGAAAAATCGAGCTCAGTGGGGCTATGCAGGTGCCATTGGGCTAACCAAATACCGAAACCCCTACAAGATTCGACAAACCCCCTCAGAGAAGATGCAATTTGAAACTGGCTACCCCCTAAAAACACATGTTTTTTGGGTGTGGCTCCGCCCATAATGGGCGCACCAAGCCCATTCTCAGGAAAACACAACTAGATCATGATACAAACCTTGCATCCTAATTTTATCAAGATCGGATCAAAACCCACGGAGCTATGCTCGGGACAGACAGACAGACACACACCCATAACGAATATAGTGGTCACTTACTGACTCGTGAATCAATATCCTATCTCTCGAAGGGGTTTTTCCTCCTTGAATAAACATTGTGTTAACGTGTACAAATAGCTTTTCATGGGGGCAGCTTTACCAGAAGTATGCCAGGTGTTAGTTTAATGGTTAGGGTGGTGGACTTTGGATCCGAGGGTCCTGAGTTCAAAATCCCCCTCGGCTGTTGAATTCATACCAGGTGGGGTTGACTCTGCCTGTCATCCTTCCGAGGTCGGCAAAATGAGTACCAGTTTGCTGGTATCCTGTGTCGGAGTGGCGACCCATCCAGGATCGTGTCCAATAGCCAAGGAGACTGCTTAGGCAGCACCAACGCTCTGCACGGAGTATGGTCCCGATGGATGGATGGATGAGGTCAATGTGGAGTATCATAGCAAAGGGGTTGAATATTTATTGATGCATTTCAGATTTTTATTTTTAATTAATTTGTAAAAATGTCTAAAAACATGTTTTCACTTTGTCATTATGAGGTATTTTGTGTCGATAGGTGACAATTTAAATTTAATCCATTTTAAATTCAGGCTGGAACACAACAAAATGTGACAAAAGTCGAGTGGTGTGAATACTTTCTGAAGGCACTGCATCTCTTGGAGGGAGTGGGCATTATTGATATTCAAAATTGACTACAACGTGTCCCAAGCATATAAAGTCGTGTCATCACTTTGCTAAGGGTCCAACGAGGAAGAGTCACAAGCTTGGACCACACGAGAGACAAAAAATTTGCAGCACTATCACCCTCCATGGAGGATATACAGAATGGAGTTGTCGCCTTCTCGGATCGCGTTTGCCGTCGAGGATACATCGGGAACTTTGATGAGGGAGAAGGACATTTGGTCAAAGCCTGCAGGTACCTTCACAGAGCAAAAGTATGCTCTCAAGGGAGCGTGAGTTTGTGACCAGCCTTCCTCGGGGCATCCGCATTTTACCGCACCGTTCTGTTTAAAACCAGTGTCCCACGTCTCATATCAAATCTTTCTGGGAGGCCAGTGTTTTTATTTATTTTTGGTATACAGACAGAGTTGAGGTTTGTGGAAGAGCGAGAACACTGAATGGAACAGGACGCAGCAGGACAAAAGGAACAGTAGAGGGAGGGAGAGGGACACCAATAGCAGAGTTGAAAGACAAAATAGAGGGAGACTTGGACAAACAATGGGTATGGAAAGGAATGAGTAGCAGGAAAGGATGCATGGGGTGGACGAAATGGATGCAGATGGAAATTCTCAGGAGGGAAAAGTGGAAATTTGGAAGGACGGCGGCTTGGGAGTGTGGATTAACGGGCAAGGAATTTCTTCTTCCTCTTAACTTCCTCCTCGTCTTCTTCCTCGATTTTTTTTTTTACACTTCCATGACCTAATCTGTTGAACTCTGTCATATATTAATATTAACAACAACAACAAAAAAATATATATATATATATATATATATATATATCTTCTTCTTCTTCTTCTTTCGGCTGCTCCCGTTCGGGGTCGCCACAGCGGATCATCCATATGATCCGCATAGTGATTTGGCACATGTTTTACGCCGGATGCCCTTCCTGACGCAACCCTGGTCGCCTCTTACGACACAGGGATAGATAGATAGATAGATAGACACAGGGATAGATACGACACAGGGATAGATAGATGTTGGGTATATATATATATATATATATATACCCAACAACAACACGCTCACCTTCTCCCGATTCTGCTTCTTCTTCTTCCTCTTGACTTCCTCCTCGTCTTCTTCCTCGATTATTTATTTTTTTTACACTTCCATGACCTAATCTGTTGAACTCTCTCATACATTATTTTTAACTACAAAAACGATCTTATAATGCTTCATCTTCCTCTCTCACACGTGTGGTACTCTTTACTGTTTCACAATGCACTACTCTTCTGCTATTTTAACAGACTGCTCTCATTTTGACCTCTCCTTCATTCCTTGCCTAAAAAATCCAACTATTACAGCGCTTCTTCTCTCCATGCTCTGAATTCGCCTTCATTGCATCCATCAAGAATTGTGTTAAATCGCATCTCTGACCTAAAACTTTTAAAAACCACAGTTTGCAATGGATGCTCGCTTTCCATCAAACATTCTTTTTTTCCAACTTCAGTGCCAACTCACCCCCCTCACCCCTCACTCTCACTCTCAAAGCAACCATCCCACTCTTCTCCCTCCAAGCCTCCCTCTCACCTCTCTCAAAAATTCCCCCCTCACCTTTCTCCCAGCTTTCATCCCCCTCACTCTTCCTTTTCAAAGTTGCCCCCCCTCTCATCCACCAACCTGCCTCCCTCCACTGCCCTCTCACCTCCATCTCTTCACTCCACCTCCTCAAATCCTCAACTGCCTTCTTCCTTGTCTCTTGTCCCCCTCTCTCCCCCAGCACCACAGAGCCTTTTCTCCTCCTCATTCGGCCCCCTCCCCTCGCTGTTCTGCAATACCCCACACTCCTTCAGCAACCCTCCTTACCTGCCCCCCTCGTCCCTTGTCCTACTCTCCCCCTCCCCCTCCACCTCCTGCACCCAAAGCCTCCTCCCCTTCCTCTTCATTAAAAGTGTGGACCTCAAATATCCGGGGCCTTCGCTCAAACCTTTCAGATCTTTCCATGCAGGTTGCCACTGACAAACCAGACATTATCTGCCTAACAGAAACTTTCCTCTCCCAAGACGTGTCTGACTCCCAAGTATCTCTCCCTGGCTACTCCCTCTTACGGTATGACAGACCTGAGCCTCGTCCTGGTGGAGGTGTTGCTCTCTTCATCAGACTCTATTCCTCACTCTCCATGCACTGCTCTCACTCCCCCACACCCCCAGGAATACCTCTGGCTTCGGCTTCCCCTCCACTCCCACCTCATGTTTATATGTGTACTGTACCGTCCACCGAACAGGGATGACTCCATCTACACCTCACTATCCGAAAACATGGACCATCTTCTATCTTCTCATCCAAACTCTCTCTTCCTCTTATGTGGTGACTTCAATTGTCATCACGCCAGTTGGCTAGGTGTGGGTACCTCTCTCACCTGCCATGGCACCTCAGCAAAAGCTTTCTGCGGCTCATTGGGACTGACTCAATCGGTCAACTTCCCGACCCGGATCTCAACCAATGGTACTCCATCTCTTCTGGATCTGATTTTGACAAATTTCCCTGACAATATCTGCTGCTCTTCCTTCGCTCCAATTGGTTCTTCTGACCACGTCCTTGTCAAAGTGGACATCTCTCTGGCTGTTATCAGAGAACCACCTCACCGCCGTCGAGTCTGGCATTTCACTCAAGCCGACTGGCAGGGTCTCCGAGCAGCCATCAAACTTACAGACTGGTCTCCTATCACTACTTTCTCAAACATCAACTCATCCTGGGAATTCTTTCAAAGAAACTTGCTCTCCCTCATGCACAGATTTATCCCCTCTCGTGTTCAGTTGTCTTACCCTTCCTCCCGCCCTTGGTTTACTGAAGCTTGTGGCGAGGCAGTTGTCCTGAAACAACTTGCCTTTGCCTCATGGAAAGCAAACCCAACTGAGGGCAATCTCAGTTCTTTCCACAAAGCTCGGAACAAGTGTGTATCTACCCTTAGGAGAGCCAGAAAACAACATCTTTCTCATCTCAAGTCTGAACTCTCAAACCTCTCTCCCTCCTCAAAATCCTGGTGGCGTTTAATCAAATCTGTTTCTGGTGTATGTTCCCCCTCCATCCCCTCCCTTACCTCAAATGGCCGCACTGCTGATTCCACACGTGATAAAGCTGAATGTCTAAACTCGGTGTTTGCAGCTAAATCTTGTGTCCTGAACCCATCTCTATCTCTACCCACTTTACCCAGTCGCACCCAACTGTCCCTGGACTCTGTATCCTTTTCTCCTGACAAGGTGGAGAGCTTGCTTTCAAACCTCGAGTCAGATTCTGCAACCGGTCCAGACGGCATCAGCCCACGTGTCCTCAAAGTCTGCTCTTCTGCTCTTGCTCACCCTCTCTCTGTTCTATTCACCCTCTCATTTGCCCAAGGTCATCTGCCATCTGCTTGGAAATCTGCTAACATCACTGCCCTGCATAAAAAAGGTGCAAAAACAGATCCCTAGAACTACAGACCAATCAGCCTTCTCCCAATCATCAGCAATGTGATGGAATCCATCATCGCCTCAGATATGAAATCCTTCCTCTTCTCCAATGGCTTGATTTCCAATCATCAATTTGGTTTCAGACCAGGTCACTCTACCCTGGATATGCTGCTTCTGCTCTCCCATCAATGGATGGAGGTCCTCAATGCCAGACAGGAAATCCGAGCCGTATCCCTGGACATATCACGTGCTTTTGACACAGTCTGGCACCCTGCACTACTCACCAAACTCTCTTCCCATGGTATTCAAGGCCATCTCCACTCATGGCTCGCAGACTTCCTCTCCTGTCGCAGTCAACGTGTGGCCCTAAATGGAGTTCTTTCATCCCCTCTTCCTGTGCAGGCTGGAGTTCCTCAAGGTAGCGTTCTGGGCCCTGTTCTTTTTCTGGTTTTCATCAATGATCTCTCGGACTCTCTGGAAAATCCTCTATTTCTCTTTGCCGACGACTCCACCCTCTGCCGTACCATCTGTCATCCCTCAGACCGGCAAGCAGCAGCTTCTTCGCTCACTGCAGATCTGGATAAAATCACAAACTGGTCCAACACGTGGAACATGTCTTTCAATCCAGACAAATCTCACACTCTCACTATGTCTCTTCGAAAGGACCGTTTACAAAACCCCCCCATCCACTTTCTCAACAATCCTCTGGAAGAAGTCTTTTCTTTCAAGCTTCTAGGTCTCACTATCTGCCATGACCTTTCCTGGGAAAGTCACATTTCCAACCTCGCCTCAAAAGCCAGTCGCCGACTGGGAATCCTCCGTCGTGCTAAGTCCTTCCTCGGCCCTCTTGAGCTCCTGACCACTTACAAAGCTTTTGTCTGTAGCCTGATGGAGTACTGCTCTCCCCTCTGGGCTGGTGCTCCTGCCTCCCACCTTTCTCGGCTTCACGCTGTCAAAACCAGGGCATTTAAGATCATCGGCATCTCCCGCAACGAAGCTGAGTCTTTGGGCCTCTCACTCAATCACCGCAGGTTGGTCGGTGGTCTTTCTGTCTTCTACCGACTCCTCTCCAGCCTTGCCCCCCCTGCTCTCTCTGCGATTTGTCCCCACCACATTTCCACAGGGCGCTCAAGGTCCGCCAACAACCCCCTTCTGGTAAAACTACCAAAATCACGAATCACTGCTCATCTTCACTCTTTCATTCCTCTTTTTTCCCGCCTTTGGAATAAACTTCCTCACTCTATTCTTTCCCATTCTTCCCTCCAGGCTTTCAAAACAGCTGTTCACCACCACCTCTTATCTTCCCCCATCCAAATCCTCGATCTTTTCTACCCCCGATAATCCACCCAAGCCCACTTCCTTCATTTCTCCTGCTTTCCTTCCTGAAAGTCCCTGAAATGTCCATCTTCTCTTCGCCATGTTCCCCGTCCCATCCCCATCCCTCTCCCTTCCACAGTTCACCTAATGTGTCTGTTCCCCACTGTTTTGTCCCTTCCACTCCCGCCCCTCTTGTCTCATGCCTCCTTGCTGTGAGTTGTGTGTTAGCTCTCATACGAGCCTCGACCAAGGTATACAAAAAAAAAAAAAAAGGAAAAGATCATGGTTTTGGATGGAAACGATCTGAGATGGTGGGAAATAGCGGTCTTGAAGACCTGAAGGGAAGAATGAGATTGAAGAGAATGTGTCAGTCGTTGGTGGCACAGTTAGGAAAGAGGCAGCTGTCTTGTTCATACACAATGTGAGCTTAACATGCTATATGAGCCATCTTGGGCATATTTAAATATTTAAGACCTCATAGATTCAGAGGCCTTGCCCCCCAATCTCCCCCCCCCCACCCTTCCACTCACAAGTAACTGCCCCTTCACCATACAAGGTAGCCTACTTTTGAGAGTAATTCAGCTCTTGTGAAAGCAGCTGTGTGTATGGTTAAATTTGAGCTGTGAATTTATCTGGAGCAGCGATTCTTCTGGCATCTGAGTTGAGCATACGTGAACTATTCATTGTTTTTCAAATGTTTTACAGCGTTATTGATAATACCTTCTGCAATTAAACTGATTTTTGGATATAATTTAGCCAATCTGACTTGTCCTCGACACACCTGTGAAGTTTTCCACATTGTTGGGGAGATTCAAATGTTGAACTTGCTACTCGTACATCTCCATGAGAAGGGAATCCAACTCTGGAGTTGCAGCGATAGTCAGGGCCAATACCTTGGTGTTGGGCCTGTGTACATTTGTTTGATGCATTGTCAGGCCTACAAAGAGGGGAGTTGCATTTTATGGTTGTTTGACATTTGCAGCATTTCAGGTTTCCCTCCACTCTCCTGTTTCACTTCTCATCTTCAATCTTTCCATCTTGCTCTTACTCATCCATTAAGATGTTGGCTCCCTGCCTCATGTCTACCATTCATACGTACAATAAGATCATATATATATATATATATATATATATATATATATATATATATATATATATATATATATATATATATATATATCAAAAACTAAAAAAACTACTTTCCCAAATTTTGCATGTTGCCGAAGAGTACCTCAAGTATGGTTTCTGTTGGTGTAGCATATGTGGGGGAGGGGGTTCAAGGTGAAGGGGGGAAAGACCCCAATTCTCTCTATGTAAATGTGTATCTCATCAGATCACCTGCTGGTATCCAGTATTACAAATCATCTTCTTATATAAAGAAGGTTTAAACAATTTGATATAAATATGCATTATGGTAACGGTGAAATCTGAGTGAGAATAATTCGAAATTTTCAAAATGTTTCATTTCACTCACTTTAAGCGGAGGTTCAAACCAAGGATGGTTGATGAAGGTAATGTCAGCAGACTTCCAAGCAGATGGAATATGACCTCAGGTAAATTATAGGGTGAATAGAGCAGAATGTTTGTGAATTACAACATACCGTCGTTTGATTAAACCCGTCAGCAAAGTCATAGGAACTTTTGCTAATCCTGGTGACCATCTCAGATTTCACGAGAGTTACTAATACTGGTGACTTTGTTTGTGATCTTCCATATCCCACCTGTTCCCAATATTTTCATTGCCATTACATTAATTTTCTACAATCCTTCCATAAACCTGGATATCTGTGTCGAAAAAGAAATAAAACAATAATGGACTGATGCTCTCATGATGTATGCTTCCAGGTATGAGGACCAATACGAATGGAACAAGGTCACCTCATGTGTACATAATGTACTGGTGGGTCAGCGCTGGGTTGAGCACTACGGTGAAATAAACATCCGCAATAGAGCTGATGATTCCTTCCGCTGCAAGCTGTCTTTACTCAAGGTGCTGCAGTAATGCACAAATTGTGCTATAGATGCATCAATCATGAGTATTGTATTTCCTCTTTTGACAGGGCAGACATTCAAGAGACTCTCCTTTTGTTCACCAGGGAAACTACTGGAGCTCCAGTGCTAATGAGGTGCAGGGCTCTTTGATTGACGCCAGTGGTCATGTGGTGCAGCGTCTTTTTGGGAAGTGGAGTGAAGGACTGTACAGCGGTGCACAGCGTTCTGCAAAGTGCATATGGAGGCCAGGTCAAGCCCAAAGTGCTATAACCTGAATTGTGCATCAAGTGTCAGGTTATAAACCTACAGGTCATTTTAAACATTGGTTAGGTGTGATATATGAGTATATTAGATCACACTGAACCACGACCTTGCTCTTGGTAGATTGTACATAATGTGACTTGGCTCCCTTTGTTGATGTGCTTCTTTTGTTGCGTACATGATCGAGGCTCGTGGAAGAGCTGGAGCAGAATGGAAGGGAGCAAAATGGAAAGGGGGAAACACCAACAGCATAGTAGGAGAGTGAGATCAAGAGGAGGGAGGGGTGGGGTGGGAAGGACATAGATGGGGTGAACAAGCTGCACACAAGCTGAATGAAACACAGTAAGAAGAGGAAGGGAAAAGTGGGGATTCAACAGAAAAAGGAACAAACCAATGGACAGCTAACAAATGAAAAGGGGCGAGGGAGTGGTGGTGGTGGTGGGGGGATAACAATAACCTGGAAAAAAGTGGTGGAAGAAGTGTCATTTAGGATGAAAGAGATCATGAGTATTGATGCGGAGGGGGAGAGGGGAGGAGGGGGGTGACCTGAGGTTGTGGTGAACAGATGTCTTGAAGCCATGGAGGGAAGAATGGGACTGAACAGACGGGAAGTTGCTTCTACAGGTGAGTGAACAGAGAAACAAACGAGTGGAGGTGAGCGGTGAGCCTGGATTTTGGGAGTTTAACAAGAAGATGGTTACTGGCAGACCGTGTGCACCTGGGACGGACAGAGTCAAGAGAGGAAAGATGGTGCAAGACCAAAAAGGAGCTGGTAGAATAGAGAGAGGCCATCAATCCGTCTGAGACGCAAGACTAACAGGCCTAGACACTCGGCTTTGTCACAGGAGATCCCAATGATGTTGAGGGCCTTGCTTTCCATGGCATCAGGTTGAGGTGCTTGTTGTTTATCTTGTTAGAATCTTGAGGTGATGTGTAATCATCTGAGGGGCTGGGGATGTACAGATTGCACGAAGCCATGATCTGAGGCATTTTAGTACACAATATACCGTTAGAAACGCTAGCTGGGTAAACAATCCTGCCACTCATATGTTTCAACATATCCTGAACCAAAGTGAGCAGCTCACTTTCCTCCTTTCCAGGTGCTTTGCCAGCGAATCAAGAGTTGTATTACGGCTTCACACATTTTGCCATCGAGCTCAATGAGCTTGACCCAAACTTGAGGCCCTTCCTGCCTCCGACAGACACACGCTTCCGTCCAGATCAGAGGTAAGATTATGGAACTCTGTGCATGATCATCATATGGAAAGGGTGAGAGATTACACCAGACATGACCTGTTCCGAGAAACATCATGAATTGGACAATATATCCCCGAATTTAATGATGGATATGGCTACAGGTAAAACACCTGGTTTAAGGGATAACTGACTGGGTTTCATTATCCTTTTTCGTGCAGATTTCTGGAAGAAGGTAATCTAGAAATGGCTTCAAGGGCAAAGCAGCATCTTGAAGAGATGCAGCGACAGCGCTGGAAAAATATGGAAGGAACGTATCAGCCTCGATTCTTCAGGTAAGATAATTTTAATGTGCCCCAACTTTTATGACAAATATCTGAATGTTGAAATAATGAAGCAATAATTGTTTTGAATGTTAAATGGACCACTTGACAATGCTGATAGAAGTAGAATGAAGAACTGGCTTTTCCTGGTGAAGGCTCATCTCAATCTACATCGGCGGACATGTAGTAAAATTGAAAGAAATTGACAGGACGTTCATTGATTGAGGTGTACCAACTGCTGTGGGAAGCGAGGAGAAGCTGACGGTTCAGGTATTAACCCTTGGTCGGAGCAAAATAGGGATGCCCGAAATGTCAATCTGCTTGCTTTCCACGACGGTTGGCGTACCAGCTCGATCAACGTCCTGCTGATTTAATACACTGATAAAAAGTAGGCCTGACTTTTAATCCTGAGAAATCCCACACACTCATTTTTCTCTCTGAAAGGAATGTCTGGTACACCCTCCCATCTACTTTCTCAACTATCCTTTTTAAATAAGTTGTCATTCAAACTTTTGGGCCTCACTATCAGTCATGATCATTCTTGGTCAAACCACACCTCTAAATTGACCTCCGAAGCCAGACTAGACATTCTCCGTTGTAAAAGGTCCTTCCTTTAGGCCTTGTCACACCTTGACGATTTAGCCAGCGTATCCCGACGTATGAAAAATTTGTCTAAAACGCTGGCACACGTCGAATACGTATAGGTAAGTTTTGTATACGTTAAGAGCACGCTGGCATACTTCGTCGTAGTACGCCGAGCTGTTAGACAAATTTTCCATGCTTGAAATTTTTCGACGTATGCCAGCGTATGACTCACACGTTCCGCATAACGCTGGCCATAAGTTATAGGCACGCTACGTGATCGTTGACACACGTCGACACGCGTTACTTGTAAGTTACTCATAGTCGAAACACGTCGAGGTAATGGTTAGCGTCAGTGTTCCAAACTCCATAGTTTTTTTTTTTTGTTCTTTTCTTCGGTGTGACGGTGATGTTGACACTTCGATTTCTAGTGCGGTTATAATATAATATAATTAATAGGCTGCCGCTCAACGATTCAATTCATAACCGCACTAGAAATCGGAGTGTCAACATCACCGTCACGCCAAAGAAAAACAAAAAAAAACAAAAAAAGAAAACGGAGTCTGGAACACTGACGGTTCCTCCTGTGAACCCCATTTTTATATACCAATTCCCCTAAACGCTGCCAATACGCCATTATACGGTAGCTGTAAGTTAGAAACACGTTCAGTAAGTTCTGTGGTCGTCCGGAAGACGTCAATCAAATACGTCTACACACATCAATGTGCGTTGGAGATACGTTACACATAGGTTCAAAGCACGTTACTCCGAGGTTAAAAATTAAGTTTCGGGTACGCTAAACATTACCTCGACGTGTTTCGACTTATGAGTAACTTACAAGTAACGTGTGTCAACGATCGCGTAACGTGCCTACAACTTATGCCAGCGTATGCGGAACGTGTGCGTCATACGCTGGATGTGTCAAATTTTTCAACATGCTGAAAATTTGTCGACGTGCTCGGCGTACTACGACGTATGCCAGCGTGCTTCAGCGTGCTCTTAACGTATAAAAACTTACCCATAGCGTATTCGGCCAATTTTTCATATGTCGGCATACGCTGGCTAAAACGTCAAGGTGTGACAGCGGCTTGACACTTCGATGTCTAGTGCGGTTATGATTTGAATCGTCGAGCCGCAGCCTTTTAATAGGCTACGACACGTGATCGTCGGCGATACGCTGCCGTGCTATGCATAAGTTAGTCTATCATTGGGCATAGGTTGTGAACGCCGACAACACGCTCAGCATTCGTTGGTATAAGTTATCTATATGTTATTGAAACGTTCTGTGTACGTTACTAACACGTTATGCATACGTCCAACTCGTTATGAATACGTCCAAAACTGGAAAAAAACATCAATAGTTCAGCGTACACCAGCTTTTTGCATACATTTTGATACCTTGCCATACGCTGGCTAAAACGTCAAGGTGTGACAGGGCCTTTAGCACACCTGAACTCTTATCCACCTAAAAGGAGTATTGCTCTCCCCTTTGGATTGGCAACCCTGCCTTCCATCTAACTTAGCTTTCAAGATTATTGCAATTTCCCATGATGAAGCTGAGTCAATGGGCCAATCACTTTTCATCACAGGTAGGTTGGTGGTAACTGTCCTTCATTCTGGTCTTACATCGTCTGCTCTTTCTGTGCTCTTCCCCCAGGTCTCTGCAGGGCACAGAAGTTTTGCCAACAATCCCCTTCTGGTGAAACTCAAAAAATTTAGAACCACTGCTCACCTCCAATCAATTTGTTCCCCTTTTCTCCCACCTGTGGAATCAGCTTCCACATTCATTTCAATGTCATTCTTCCCTCCAGGTTTTGAAGACAGTTGTTCACCACTATCTCAGATCATCCCCCATCTAAAACCATGATCTTTTCTACTCCTGTTAACGCTCCACAAGCCTATCTCTTTCCAGCATTCCTTCCTGAGTTTGTGCTTCTGTATCCATCTTGTCCACCCCCCTGAGCCCTCCCCTAGTACTCGTTTTCCCTCACATCTCTCATCTTCAAAGTCTTTCTCTATTTTGTTCTTCAACCTGGATGTTATGCGTTTTCTCCCTCTCCTTCTGCTGTTCATTTTGTTCCGTTACGTCCTGATCTCTTCTATGTTCCACGAGCCTCGACCGGAAAAATAATAAGTTCCCTGGAACTACGTTCCAGATGAGCTAAAGAAAAAAGGCTTCTGGAAATAAAATAAGAAAGTGTCCAATTTGCATTCGCCAGCAACAATGTATTTTATCATCTCATTGATCTTTTGGCAGGAAAGCAAGAAGTTCAGATGGACAGGAAGAATGGGTCACAAACAACACGTATTGGGAGCTGAGGAAGAATCCAGGATTTTCCAACATGGAAAACCCAACATTATGGTGAAGCAGAAACTTGCATTTACGTACCTCTGATGGTAAAAAAAAAAGCACTTTATTCTAAATAAATAAAGAAATCACTTCACAACAGGGCTATTAAGTTCCATCAATAGCTCTAAAATGCCAACATATACTTCCGCATGATGGCACAACCTGCAGTTCACCAGCAAGTTGGCAGTCGAAGGGAAGCTACTGACTGACCGTTCGAGTGAAGTGTGAGTGCCGAATTCGACATTACGATGCATGGAGTTCTTGTGTGTGCGCGGAACAACAATTATTCCAATGTGTAACTTTTATATGAAGATCGACATCTTTCTGCGGTGTGAGCGAGCAAAATGAACAATAATTATTTTATCTTTTTTAGTAACAAGAGTCCTTTTCGTAAGGTCCATAGGCTAGCAGGTAGGATGGCCTCGAGGTAAGCACACTCGCTTCTAAGCTGTCTCGCCTGAGTTTGAATCCCAGCTCAGCTATAAATAGTCATCCTGGTGTTTCACAGGCAGGGTGATTCATCAATCTGTGTGCTTTCCCTTGGATGGATGTTAAACTGAGCGTCCTGTCTGTCGGCATTAGTTGGTGTACGCTAAAGAGTTGGTGGACAGTATTCTTCAAGGAGAATAGGCAAGCTATTGCCGGCAACTTGGCCCAATTACAAATTCCGGCCATAACCAGCAAATGGGTGTTGCATCAGCGGCACACACACAGTCAATGATGCTACCCCACATGACAGGCATGTGCTGCACACAAAAGATGATATGGCCTATAAAAGCAGAAGCACAGTTTTGCAGTGGGAAAGTGCCGTCGACCCCACGAGGACCCCGTCAGGTCGTTTATTTTGGGGAGAAGAGAAATCTGACTGATTTAAACTAAAGAAATATCCTTCGAAGAAACACAAATACATTAACCGTTAAAACTACCGCCGCAGAAATAACTTGAACAATTGCTTGATGTCGACTCCTTTGTACTCGTGGGCATGATGCGGCATCCCAAGCCATGTTCTGCTGTGTACTGTAGTGAAAAGAAAGAGTTGCATGACAATATATGAAAATGGAATTAATTATTGCACAGTGAACGATTCTCATTGAACGTTTACTAATATTTTAATATGACTGTTTGTAAAGCACCTGTTACAATGAAAGCATGAAGAATCGATTCATCTCATGTTTCATGGTTCATTATTCCATATGATAAGAGAGATGTGTCTGTGTGTCACCATTTTCTCAGAGATAGTCGAACGGATCTTCGTCAAACCATCATTATTTGCTTTTAACGATGTGTATATATGCATCAGGAAGAAGATAATTGGTGTCGGGTCTCATGGTCATTGGATAGTTGCAATTAACCATTAAATTACACGGGGTTTCCTCATATCTCGTGGGATTGTGAGTTCGACAGACAACCATGACAGGCCATGCGTGTTTCGATCGCGGTTTGTTGGAGTTGTTCCGATCGGTTTCTGTGAAGTCGGTGATAGCATGATATGGGAGGGAAAAGCATGAAATATTCCGCTGTTTTGATGTGGGAATGACCATTTGCTTTTATGAGCGGGGGAAGGGTGAGGAGGGGAGGACAGATTTTGGGTTGGAAAAAGGGGCGGGGGGTGGAGGGAGAAAGAATGGAACAGAGTTTAGAGGCAGGGGTTGAGGACTTGGGGGTGATGACTTCGGGTTTATAGGGGGTGGGGTGGGTGTGGAGAGTTGAAGACTTGAAGTCACATTTTACATTGTAAGGATGTTCCGTGGGTCCATCTTTGCAACGCCGGGTACCCCTGCTCGTGCTTTACAAGAGTGAAATATTGAAATAACTCTTGGATTTTGGATGTTGGTGCTCGCATTTTAATCTGCTCTGTTGGATATGGTCTCCTCGTCACTTCAATTAACTGGAATCATTTGAGCAAGGATTAAAAGAAAAAACACATTTCCTACAATCAAACTGTTTATAAAACAAGATAAGTCCAAGCTTTCATTGTTCCAGCCACCACACAACTTTTTAATAACCCTTGGGAATGTGACTTTCACTGTTTCATTGGTTCACCAAAAAAAATTATCAAAACATTGGGACTTCAAACCACCATCCACATAATCGGCTAGGTGCAATTTTACAAACCAGAAAGCTATTGAACAAATCGGTTTTCTCACCTTTGTCATGGTTCCTCACTAATTCATAAACTTGCTGCCATTCATGTCACCCATGAGCATCGGGACAGGCCTTCGGCCTGGCAGGGTTCACACGTCTACACCGATCCTCACAACGCCCAAGGGCTAAGATGGTAAGTCGGTTGGTTTGCGATACTTGTCTGGTCACTGTTTGTGCTGATGCTTTGGCGAATCTGTTTTAGCTGTAAAAATTCCTCAAACAGGAGAGCTGAAACACAGTCCACAATCCAGATACTAGAATTTTTTAAAGTAATTCGGCACCATTGAGAGCCACGGCCGAACACAATATATAGCATGATATCTCAAAAAGTTGTGGATGGATTATGATAAAACTTGGTGGATAACTTGAGTTGGTGACAAAAACAAGCCGATTAGATTTTGATCCAGCCTATCAGTGAGATACAAAATGAAAACTTCAGCCTGGCGAAGGTATCCAATCCAATCCATTGGGACCATACTCTGTACAGAGCGTCGGTGCTGCCGAAGCAGACTCCTGGGCTATTGGGCACAATCCAAGACGGGTCACAACTCTGACGCAGGATACTCGAATGGCTCAATTATCCCAGAAAGCTGGTACTCATTTTGCCAACCTCGGAAGGATGGCAGGCTGAGTTGGTAGAGGTATGCGCTCTACCAAGTGCAGTTCTAGTCTGTTTCCTCTGATATGTCTGTTGTATTTGCCAATAAACACTTTTCTCTGAAAGACTTATCTTCATGCACAAGAGATGTGAAGTTTATTCTGCACTGCTTCTTTTGAAACACCCTGCATATATAATCTCACATCATGAATTTTGTTTGTTGCAAGGAGAAGGAAACAAAAGTAAAGTCAAGGTTTTTCTGACCAACCCTCCCTTGCAGCACAAATGTACCAGAGTTAGAAGAAAGAAAAAAAAACACCCTATCATGTTTGTCAATCACAAAAGCAATTTGTAGAGAAAATAAGGTACAAGTAAAAGAAAACCCCCAAAAAATTATGAAGTCTTATCAAACTTTTTAATGCAGTCACAAACATCTCAATGTTGAGATTTGGTTGTAATATTAACTCCATCAAAAACATTATTTTGTTTCTTAATAAGTTGAGTACACCCTCAACTACATATCCATGAAACCATACAAACAATTCACATTTCTGTTTTAAATACAAGATTGAGGCTCATGGAAGAGCGAGGTGACAGAGGATTTTAAGAAAATGCAACAGACTGACAATGGAGCCAGTGGGATCACATTATGACAAGGAGCAAGGGAATGAATGAACATGGGAAAAAAAAGAATAAGAAAGCACATATACAAGGGGTGAAGGGTGGTTTAAAAAGAAAGAAAGCAGCACGACATAATCTTGATAACACATGGGGCACTGGTTAGTGAGTGAACCAGAAAGGGAACAGAAAGAGGGACGAGGAAGAAGCTTGTCTGGGTGCAAGGTGTTTCAAAGGGACAGTAAAGGAAGGAGATTAAGCATTCTAAAATATAACTTTTAAAAGATTATTTGAATAAGTTGGCAATTTGTTGGAAAGGAAGTGATGAGTCGGTAAGAAAGAAAGTAACTACGAGTAGTATCATGATAAGAACAATTGAAATTATGAAGGAAAGCATGAGGGCAGAATTAATTTGGTGATTTGTTGGATTTATTATTTCTAAATAATTTTTGTTCTAATATTTTTTTCCCCCAGGAGCACGGCTCACTGGAAGAGCTCAGTAGAATATACAGGAGGAGAAACATCAAAGGAATGAACAAAGAGGAGAGAGAGAGGAGGAAGGAAACACTGCAACTAGCAAGTAAGACGCTTGGGTTAGGAAAGGTTAATGGGGGTATTAAAGATCATGCATCAGAGCAGGGAACAAAAAAAAACCCCAAAACATTTATAATCAGACAGATTCCGCAATAAGGAATACTTCACCTTAGAAGTTTTTACTTAACTGGGAAAACTGCGTGCAGTTGCAAAGATCTTATTTTAAATTAAAATAACACTGCTACATCATCATGAGCAATGGTGAAAATAAAAGTACATATGGGCAGCAGTTAGTAAGTATGAACATTTCTACTACTACTACTACGACTACTATTTTTTAGAAAATAAATTTTCTTCAAAAATGGCAACGACAGTAAACCCTCAAATATCGCTGGTTTCCACTAATTGCGGGCAACCGATTGTGCTCTGATTCAGTTATTGCGGTGTTTCATTTCGGCCAATCATGGTTTTTGAGCTCAGATGAGTCATTGTTTGCGTCCGCATGTATGATTACCTCTCATGTACGAGCCTTTTCTTGTTTCTGGCACACCGTTAATTGGAGTAATCAGACAAGCATATGGGAACGAAGCTAAATTTAAGAATGAATAGTCATTGAACAGGAATTGTCAAACAGAGAGCGTGTAATATTGGAACTACAAGATTCTCGTAGACAGTAGACACACAACAGTTAATAATTGTGCCCAAATGTAAGAAAATGGATAAAATTAATCATGCCAAAAGGCAGAGAAAGGTTATGACATTGTGCGAAGAAATCAACCGATTCGATACATCGGCAAGAAGTGAAAGTGCGGCACCTGTGGGCCGCCATTACGGGATCAATGAATTGACTGTGTGAAAACGTCAGTCAAATATCCGCTGAAGTGTTCCCGTTCCACAAACCGCAAAGGTCTCATTCAAGTCCCATGATCATCATATTGAAAGGATGGAAAAAGCGCTTAATGTTTGGAACGAGGACCAAACAGAAAAAGATGCGTTTGAGTGGAATGGTGTATGGCAGTAATCATTGTAGATTTATCGGGACTTTGAGTGGACCAGTGTATGGGAGAAACCGTTGCAGATTTACCGTTTTTATGAGGCACCCAGGGCCAAAGGCTCCAGTTCAACCGTGGCTCAAGGAACGAATCGAGGCGAAGGGATTTATGCTGGAGCAGGTTTTTAACAACAAAGAGATGGGATTGTTTTGGAAGAGAATGCCTTCTCGTACCTTCCTGTCCAAGCAGGGAAGATCTGCTCTGGATCAAGGTGGCTCGGGATCATTTTACCCATCTTTTATGTGGCAATACAGCAGGTGACTGTCATGCTCCTGATGATCCAATAGGCATCTCAAGTTCTACATCCACATCTTTCTCACCTCCACTCTTCCCCTTCTCGCAGCATCATCATCATCCCAAGCTAAGTCTTGTGTTTTCTACTTCTGGCAGAGTACAGTGCGAATAGTAAGTAATATGTTTACCCTCACCCAACTCACTGTTTTGAAATCAATTTAAAAGGTATAAAACTCTTGTGTTTTTGTTTAATTTACTCTGTATTTATTGTATTTCCATATTTATTTCAAAACGAACATGATATATATATATTTTATATATATATATAGTGTATATATATATATATATAGTTTATATTTATATATATATATATATATATATATATATATATATATATATATATATATATATATATATATATATATATATAGTTTATATACTGTATATATTTGCATGGTTATTTTAATTATAAGTGCTTATTTCTGGCTGCTGTTGATCTTCCTCGACATTTTCTCGAAGTCCAAGAACTGAAACCCCTCGTCCAATTGATCATGCCATTTTTCAGGAACCTGAGCCCCGCAATATTGGATGGCCGGTCAAAAGTTTTAGCACACACCCATTTTTCCAGTTTTTACTGAAATTTGAGCAGTTTAATGTTTCAATGTACTCTGAAATTAAAGCACAGAACAAATAAACAATTGCAGATAAAAAAAACAAATCATGGAATCGTTTTGTTGAACAAAATTTAATCGAAATTTTTGACTCATCAAAGTAGCCACCTTTTGCAGCACAACAGCCGAACATACTCGTGGCATTCTTTTTACAATTGGAATCAAATTTTGTTAGGAAAGTTCTTCCCAACACTGTTGCAGAAGTTCCCACAAATGTGTTGAACTTGTAGGTTGGTTTGCTTTCACCCTTCTGTCCAGTTCACCCCAAACCAGCTCGATGGGGTTTAAGTCTGGACACTGTGCTGGCCATTCCATGACTTGAAACCTACCGTCTTGTTCTTTTTTTTCTGAGGTAGTTCTGACACAGCCTGGAGATATGTTTTGGGTCGTTATCTTGCTGTGCGATGAACTTCTGACCAACTAGGCATAGACCAGAGGGTATTGCATAGTGCTGCAAAATGCTGTGGTAGCCCTTTTGGTTCAGGGTGCCAGCCACTGTGCAAGTCGCCGACTCTGAATCCAGCAAAAGAGCCCCAATTCATCACGCTTCCTCCTCCATGTTTGACAGTTGGTATCACACACTGAGGATCCATCCTTTCGCCTACTTGACTGCGTACAAAAACCTTGCGTGAGGAACCGAAGATTTCAAATTTTGATTCATCGGTCCATGATACCTTCCAGTTTTCAGTCGTCCACTGCCAGTGCTTCATGGCCCAGACAAGCCTCTTCTTCTTATTTTGCCATCTTAGCAATGGCTTTCTTACTGCCACTCGACCTGTCAAACCTGCAGCTCAAAGTCTTCTCTTCACAGTTGAAACTGAGATTTCCTTACTTCGACCAGTGTGAAGCTGTGCTTCAAGCTGCTGTCCTGTGAGCCGCCAATCACACAAGCTGTTGACTCTCAGAAACTTGTCTTCTGATTGTGTTGTGGCTTTAGGTCTGCCAGACCTCTTCCTGTCAGAGTTTCCTCCAGTTTCCAAGTGCCTTTTGATGGTGTAGGAAACTACTCACTGACACCTTGGCTTCTTTGCCATTTCTCTCAAGGAAAGACCTCCACTTGTAAGGGTTACAATGGTCTGTCTGTCTTCCTTTGTTTATTGTCTTTTTCTCGCCATTATGAGAACAATATACTACTTCCTGCAGTGCAATATTGTCCAAATAATGTTTGGACAACATTATTTGGACAACAACAGGGTGTAGCAACACAATCTGTTCCAACACTGCTTTTATACAGACAGAGGGTTTGTAACGAATCAACAAAAGTTGGAACACCTGTAGGAATTGTTTTCTTCAACTTTCAAGGCTTAATTTACTTCCATTGCTGCAGAACAGCTGCAGTTGCAAACCCATGACTTGTTCCCTGAAAAGGGCCTTTTTTAACAATTCAATTTTTAACAATTAAAAAACAATTGTTTTTAAACAATTCTCAAATTTACATTATTTTTCAGTTTTTGGTAACCTAAACTTTCTGTTTTTTTAACCTCTGGCAGTTTACCGCTTCGCTTTGTACCATTTCAGGTTATTCACTGGACTTGAACTGGTTAAATTTCAGTAAAAACTGGAAAAACGGGGGTGTTCTCAAACTTTTGACCAGTCATCTATTTATCTGCGATCACAAAGTGATCGTCAATGTTAGCCTCCCTGGCCCCATGATCCAATGATGGCATTTTTTTTGGACCGCCATATGACCTTGACCATCAACATTTAGCGATACAGTGCATCTCCAATCTATCCATAAAACGAAACCATGAAATTCTAAAGAAAATGAGTCAAGTTATGATCAAAAAGGTGTTTTTTTGTTAATTAGGTCACAATCCGAAAAAGTATGTCGAGGATATGAAACAAATATCAGGTGCACAACTTCAGTGCAGGTCCCTTATTATGATGCAAGAACATCTTGAAAGGCCAAGTGGTCTTTGAGATCTTTCAGATTTTCTTCCTTTTTTTCTTTCTGCCAGAAAACTTCTTTTTCGATCCTCGTGGAGGATCTCAAAGTCTTACGTTGTTGTTCTTGTGGACTTTTTTGTTTCACAGCCTACAGTTTTTAATCGAAACTTCCTGAAACTTGGCATATATATGTAAAAATACCCTGTGCAGACAGTCACCATCTCCGATTTTGAAAATTCCTCCTAGAAAAAAGTTATGACGTCAAAATATCTCCGCTAATGGAAATCGCCTAAAAAATTATCTCCGGAACTAGGCAAGCTTTTTGAATTCTGTTTGCGGGAATCGAACAGGGCATTAGCAGAGATGAATTACCACACATATGATGCATCACTATGACGTCATATCAATTTTCATGACGTCATTCCTATTTTTTGACATTTTTTGTTTCACAACCCAGAGTTTTCATCAGATCTTCGTGAAACTTTCCATGTATATGCAGAAAGCCCACGCGCAGGCAGTAACCATCCCCAATTTTGGAAATTCTTCCGAGAAAAAAAGTTGACGTCATAATATCGCCGCAAATGGAAATTCCCGATACCATTATCTCCGAAACTCGGCAAGCTGTTTGAATTTTGTTTGCGGGAATCAAGCCGAGCATTAGCACAGATAATTTATTGCAATCCTGATACATCACAATGATGTCATATTCGTTTTTATGACGTCATCATTAAGATGACGAGGATCTAAGCTCATTTGAGCTTGTTTTTTTCAGACCGCCATTTGTCCTTGCCATTAAACTCGGAGGGGTATCATGTAAATTAAGTGGAAATGCAGCTTGCTCTAGAGTCTAGACTATCTGGAGAAGGGAATTTTGTTCCGATCGGATAATAATTCGTCAACTTATGGTGAAAAATGTTAAAACTCTATAATTGGGAGTTGACCTTAACATTAGGTCAATGTCCAAAATTTATATCAACCCCGCATACTTTGTATCCCCATTATTGAAGTAAAATTTCATTCTGAAAGTCCCAGTAGGCTCTGAAATACAGCTTGGACATTGATAGAAAAAAGGGAAGAAAAAACAACAAAAAAAAACCTGAATGTGGTTGAGTATTCCTGGGGGTTGAAGAAACTCTGAGGTACCACAAAAAAAAACTGGGGGAACCAATTGTATAAATAAACCCTACAACATCTATAAGCCCCCCACTATCCTATAGGGGGAGGCTTTAAAAAGTAAGCAACATTGCTGTAAGTCAGTAAAAAAACAACTTAAGAGTGTGCCCTATGTTAAAGAAGAGCGCAAGTGAGCACAATATACGCCCGAAAAAGTCTCTGTGACACACACACACACACACACACACACACACACACACACACACACACACACACACACACACACACACACACACACACACACACATACGCACGCGCACGCACACACTCAATTATATATTCAAATACGTCAATTTATGAAGAACAAGAAGGTATATACAGAATTGTGCTACCACATGGAAAACAGCATCCTGGTTGCCATGGCAACCACTTTAGATGACGAACGTATGCCGCGACACACCGTCTCCACAGTCTGTACCGATGTACCAAATATGAAACGTGAAAGTTGAAAACTTTGGGAGTTAGAGTGCGGACAGGAACGGACGGACAGACGGACGACCGGTATCACATAATACGCCCCGATATATATATATATATATATATATATATATATATATATATATATATATATATATATATATATATATATATATATATATATATATATATATATATATATATATATATATATATATATATATATAACGGGCATATAAAAAAGTGATGGTGAGGTGGATGACAGCTCATATTTATTGTACAGTACAGTACTCCTTCGCTTTAAACGAGGGACGTGTTCCTGCAAAAGGGATGCAAAGTGAAATCGTTTAAAGTAAACCACTTTTGACATTGTACAAAGGGGGATCGGTTCAAGACGCTGTCCCAAGACCCCAAAATTGAAGTTTTCTCACTGACGTAGCACACAAAAATCATACATGAATATACAGTAATATAATTAAATAGAAATACAGTATAAATGAGTAGTTACCCATACAGGCTGGCTTTTATGTTTTATGGGCTATCGGGCTCACTCGTCCCCACACTTGCAGGTGTACTGGTGTGGCAGTCATTAGGCGCTCGGACATTTATGCTTGCAGAACTGGTGGTGGTACGAGAGAAACTTGACATTGGGGAAGAGATCCTAAAATGTAGTGCGAAGGTGGTCTATTTTACCACACACTGTTTCTCCCTGTAGGTCTGCTTTGGCGGTAGCCAAGACAGATGTTAATACCCTCCCAAACTTGAAACTTCGCTGCAGGTTTGAGTCCATGTCTACTGCTGTCTGGGCCGGCCGGTTAGCGAGTGCGAAGTCAGCCAATTTCTTGGTAGTCAGCTGACGTCGATCCACAGCAATTTCATCCTCCTCCACCTCCTGTTCCTTCTGCTTTGTCATTTCTCCTTTGTCAACAGATTCTTTAATCTTGGAAAAAAAAATTCCTTTGAATGGAACGTATGCTTGACTCGCTGAGGTTGAACACCCAGCCAACCATCGTTGGGCCATCTCCACTCTCAAGTCGTCAAAACACCTCCAACCTGGTTTGAAGCGTTACACTCTTCTTTTGTTTCTTCGTGGGAGGCTCTTGAGATAATGAAACACTTGTAGGATGTTAGGGGGATGCCATGATGCAAAAAAGTATCAGGAGCGAGCGTCGGACAACTTACTATGATGAACAGCACAAGTATCGGACAACGAAGCGCTGCTTGGTGTTTTGGCGGTATTTCCCATAACGTACTACGACAAGGCAGACACGTGAAGCGTGCAATTTAAAATTAGGCGCTCATCTCGTTCTCGCCAAATATTGTATTTTACAAATCGTTTAACTCTGAGCCGTACCGTTTATATCAAATTTTTGGTGTTAATAGATAAATTGTTTTACTTCAAAACCGTTCAAAGTGAACATGTTTAAAGTGAGGGAATGCTGTATACTCATATGTAGGAAACACTTGAATAGTTTCTGACTCTATTATCAAAAAACTTAAGTCGGATGTGGATCATACTGCTCAAAATGACCATTACTTGCAGCTGGCCATTAGTTTGAGGTAGTGCAAAGCGTTGCTCGCAGCCTGGTATCTTGCCGCTTCCCGGCTGCAGCCCATACCTTGGCATACCGCCGCCGGCTGGGTAAAAAGCTCCACTAAACATTGCTGCTGCCCACTCTGACTCTGCCCTGTGGGAGGAGAAAGCACAAACACAAGATGCTGAATATCTGTCTGTTCATTGTAGAACACATGAGGTCGAGGTTTACGGCATTCATTTTACGATTTTGATCAATCGAGCTACAAGAGCAAATTCAGTTCAACATCGCCTTCCTCTTGTGGACATGTTAAAATAGTAGTTCAATGTTGAAATTTTGTGGGAAATAAATTATCCACCCTGAGAAAGTTATACAGGAAGAGACGTCAATATTGTTCAAATAATTCTGAGTAAATCCAAGATGTTGGCAAGTTGTGTGTGTGTGTGTGTGGCAGAACAGAGGTGTACTATCATTAAGATTCCTTGTGAAAGAATAGCAAACCAGCTGAAATTCACAGAAACGGTTATGCACAGTTTGATGATAAATATCTTTCACGCAGATGGTGCAGCGAGTTCAAAAATGGCCATGGAATGGTCAACGACCTTGAGCATTCCCACAAACGATCAGATGCTGTCACTCAAGCTAACGTTAATCGTCTCAAACAACAAATTTTTTGAGGATTTCCAAATGACTACAGACCTGTGAAATTGCAGAAGTGCATTAGATGTTGGAGTTGGAAGTGTGGTAACATTCGTTCTCACTGACAATTGAATAAGACGAGAAAGAGAGGGCATCTCCAAGTTGGAAGTGGCCATCCCAACTTAGAACATTTCCAGGCACACCCTGAGTACAACCAGCAAGTTTCAATGCATTTCTTCCCACAAACGAGAAGGGCACTCGGTAGAGCGCATACCTCCGCCACGTAATGCCTGATCCACGAGAACATATCGGGCCCAATACATTTTTGAAATATCATGCTGTCCAGTACGACATCGTTTTTGGCCCAATCTCTCAATGGTGAAGAATCACTTCAAAAATTAAATAATTCTCTTATCCAGATCCTCACAAAAATCGAATCAATTCATCCTTGGGACACACCCAACCCATCCACAACTTTTTGAGATATCATGCTACATGTCGGTTTCGCCCGATCTCTCAATGGTGAAGAATCACTTCACAAATTATCAGATCCAGATCCAGTTCTCTGATCTTCACCGAAATTTAATCAATTTTTACTTGTCACACACCCAACGTGTCCACCAAGTTTCATCCGAATCCGTCCACAACTTTTTGAGATATCCTGCTATATTTTCAGCCCCATCTCTCAATGGTGAAGAATCATTTTTTTTTTAATTCCAGTTGTCGGATCCGGAACCGGATCTTCACCAAAATCTAATCAATTCATCCTTGTCACACACCCAACCTGTCCACAAAATTTCATCCGGATCCGTCCACAACTTTGAGATATTCTGTACACAAACAGACAAACAAACAAATAGACAAACAAACAGACAGAAAGGGGTGAAAACAACCTCCTTCACCTTCGGTGGCACAGGTAATAAACAGAAGCGTAGGCCCCGTTGGTATCTATTTTTTTTCGATAGCAATATATCGGTGGGGTCACACTGGTATATCAGTATTATTTTTAAAAAAAGATTAAAATCTTTTTCTTTTTTTTTTAACGCAGGTTCCAAAAGTACGCAATGGGCCATTATGTATTCATATATGACACGCATCATTGGCACACTGTAATTTTTCAAAGTATTCCCACATATTGCCTTTTTTTGTATTCCGAAAGATGAGAACGGTTATTTTACTTCCAATTTCAACTTGTATTAAAAATGATTTTGTTTCAAAGCGAGATCAGCGTTGGTAATCCGCACAGGTCGCAGGATCCATCACTCTCGCCGTATCGGTATGACGATCTCAGAAGGCTGTACCGGCATGATTATACCGGTATCGCCAACGTACCGGCATCACTATTGCAGATCACCAACTGAACACGGGCTTTCTAAAGCACACTGACTCGGATAAATAATAACCAATCGACAATTACTTTAAAACCACCCACGAGGGCAAAGCAAAACACGATTGCTTGTACGTTGCTCGGATGATTCTGAGGATTAAAAGGTAAAACCTACTGTGCGTACTTCCTATTACGTGTTGACATCATACGTTCCACTGTTCCAGGTGTAGCAGAGTCCATCACAGCTTTTTACCCCTCAGCCCGAATTGGGCAAAGGGGTATTGTCGTCACAGGCGTTGTCCGGGCGTCCGTCAACTTTTGGTTTCCGTCGATTTCGAGGAGAACGCCTTGTCCGATTAAATCCATTTTTGCAGTGTGTGTTGGGGCTGGGTAGAGGAAGGTTCCTTTCGATAATCAGTGCGATGCGATATCCAATACGGCGGCTAGGGCAGCCATCTTGAATTTGGTTTCCGGACAATAACTTCAGAACGGCTTGACAGATTGATTTTATTTTCATGGGGGTATAATGGGGCTGGGAAGAGGAAGGTTCCTTTCGATATACAGCACAATCCGATATCCAATATGGCGGCTAGGGCAGCCATCTTGAATTTGGTTTCCGGACAATAACTTCAGAACGGCTTCACACATTGATTTCATTTTTGTGTGATATAATGGGGGTGTTTTGAGGAAGGTTCCTTTCGATATTCAGCGCAATCCGATATCCAATATGGCGGCTATCGCAGCCATCTTGAATTTGGTTTCCGGACAATAACTTGAGAACGGCTTCACACATTGATTTTATTCTGGCGAGGTATAATGAGGTTGAGCAGAGGAAGGTTCCTTTCCAAAATGGGCATGCTGTGATTTTCACTGTGGCCGCCACGGCAGCCATCTTGAAATTGGTTTCCATCGATTTTGAGAACGCCTTGTCCGATTAAATCCATTTTTACTGGGTGTGTTGGGGTTGAGTAGAGGAAGGTTCCTTTCAAAAATGGGTGTGCTGCGATTTTCAATATGGCCACCATCTTGAAATTGGTTTGCGTCAAGGGGCTGAGGGGTTACGCCCGCTTTGCGGAGCTATTTTAAAATCATGTAGTCCATGGATAGTATTTATTTATTTAAAGATTGTACACACCTTTCTTCAATTTGTTCATAGTTGGTATCACAGCTCAGTATATATACTGATTATATTTTTCATACAGGTTTTTTTTTTTTGGTGTAATGGGTACTGAACAGTGTGACCACTCCTCATTTTTATAAATGCCAAGGCGAGCCAATGAAAAAGCCAAAAATTCACAAGGTTTTGGAAAAGCGATGATAATAGAAAACCTATACGCCAAGGTGAACAACGAATAGCCAAGAT
Organism: Eptatretus burgeri; assembly: GCF_056783735.1. Classification (NCBI taxonomy): domain Eukaryota; kingdom Metazoa; phylum Chordata; class Myxini; order Myxiniformes; family Myxinidae; genus Eptatretus; species Eptatretus burgeri. Next base: position 17,381,063 of record NC_140964.1, on the reverse strand, counting down.
CTTGTGAAAAAAGCCAGAGTGGTCACACTGGTACTGAATCTATAAAATTCCACCCAACGAGCAGGGAAGCAGCTGTTGTTTATCTCACACGATGACGACAATCCATGCGCCAATGATCGGGGTTTATTGGGGAGTTTTGCAGGAAATAATTTAATAAAAGAAATAAATTAATTTTATTCCACGATGATTTGCACACGCTGAGGGATCCTCTGTATTTTATGGTCTGCAGGTAATGAGTTACATAATACAGGTCATTGTACTGAGGCGACCGAGTTAAATCAGGCAATTACGATTCATGACTTGGTGGTCGTGGTTTCGGATGTGGAATGAACAGGGGTATTTCAAGGGGATGGTGTGAAGTGGGGGTTGGGGGGTTTAAGGACGAGAGGGGTTTGAGATATAAGAATAAAAGGAAATCTTCCAACACAGATGGAGGCCATTCAGCCCATCATACCTGCGCGAACACCAAACTAATTTATCCACACAAGATCCAAGGAAGAAAATGTAATTAAAAAAAACAAAACAATTAATTGATTTTTTAAAATTATAATTCTAATTTTTTATTTTTAAAGTTTTTGTATTTTTAAAATAATTTTTGGTATAAATATATATATTTTTTCTTCCCCTCAGGGGAGGGGGCATGGGCTTGATTAAAAACATACATCATCAACCACACAACACTCCTTGACAAGACCCCCAACCAACAGCACTCCGTACACACGCACACAATCACCCATCAGTGCTCAAACTACCTAAAAGTCTTATCAACATCCCTATACCCCTCTATCTCCATAACTTCCAGGTACCTATCTAATTCTAATTTAAACTTATCTACTTTTTTGATGCCACGACCTTTTCAGGGAGACCATTCCATGCATTAACTACTCTGAGTAAAAGTCCCCTGCCCTTACTACCATCTTAACTCTCCGCTTCTTTACTCTCAGGCTATGGCCCCTGGTCCTATCACTGTCGACTCTGTTGAATAATTCATCTGCACTTATTTTATCCATACCTTTCATTATCTTAAACATCACTATCATATCTCCTCGTCACTGCCTCCTTTCTAGTGAATAAAGCCCTGTCTCCTTCAGCCGCTCCTCATAGCTGAGTCGAGCAAGACCAGGAATCAATAGAGTAGCCCCGCACTGAACGCTCTCCATGGCATCTATGTCCTTCCGGAACTGTGGTGACCAAAATTGCACACAATATTCTAAATGTGGCCCTCACTAAATTCCTATACAATGTTAACACCACCTCTTTTGATTTATAATTGATCCCCCTCCGAATACAACCTAAAACCCGAATTGCTTGACTTATCGCTGCCTGACACTGTGCAGCCTGCTTACCTCCCATATCTATGACCACCCCCAGATCCTTCTTCCGTGTCACACGCTCCAAAATTACCCCTTGCATCCTGTAATCTCTATTTTCATTGTTCTTTCCCATCCCCAACATCTCACACTTGCTCAGGTTAAATTCCATCTGCCAATCTTTTGCCCAATCTCTGCAAGTATCAATACTTTCCTGAATCTGATCACCACCCCTTCTGCTATCCACCTCACCTCCAAGCTTTGTGTCATCTGCAAATTTGGAAGGCTTACTCTTTACCCCATTATCCAAATCGTTGATGTAAATAATGAATAGTAATGGTCCCAGTACTGATCCCTGAAGTACTGATCTACTACTTACATCCTCCCAGCAAGACATCCTCCCACTCACAGCCACTCTTTGCTTCCGATCACTAAACCAGTTTGCAATCCAATTAGATGGAGGAACGAATGTGTGGATTCAGGTGAGGGAAGTTTTGCATTGGGATTACGGGGTTTGAACGGCAAAAAGGGCAGGATCGTGAGGACTGAGAACTTTGTGAATTACTGTTTGGAAGTTAAAGGGTGAGGGTTAAACTCACAAACCAGCAATGTTATTTATGAGTTGAAGTGCTGATGTGAAGCTCGGTACGTGGGCCGCACAACACGTCCCCTTGGCGATTCGAAGAAAGATTGTGAGGGTGAGAGCACAACCAGTCCGAGCATGTAGAAATATCCAGCAACCACCGGCCACTGCATCTGCTTCATCTGCCATTGCACAGCACCTGGTTGCCAACCCTATCTGTGCAGACCAGTACAATGCAGATGTGTTCAGGATATTGAGCCGACGTCGGAGCTCGTTTCATTTATGTACGTTGGAAGCAACCTTCATCCTTACCACCGATCCAATATTATGTCGTCAAAAGGAATTTGGACGATCTCTGTGTCTGTTTCAGCATGGAAAGATCAAGGGAAGTACGGTAACAAATGGTGAATGGACCTTAGGGCCCCGTCACACCTTGACGTTTTAGCCAGCAATGGCAATGTATAAAAATGTATGTGAAACGTTGGCGTAGGCTGAAACTTTGTTGTTTTTTTTTTAAGTTTTGGGCGTATTCATAATGTGTTGGTCGTATTCATAACATATTAGTAACGGGGACAGAACGTTTCGTTGTGTTATTGATAACTTTTACCAACGAATGCTTAGCCTGTTGTCAGCGTTCACAACCTATGGCTAACGATAGTTTAACTTACGCATAGCACGCTAAACGTATCGCCGGCGAACTCGTGGCGTAGCCTGTTAAGAACCTGCCGGACGCCGATTTAAATCATAACCGCCTGAGAATTTGAAGTGTCACACCTTGACGATTTTGCCAGCGTATGCCGGCCCATGAAAAATGTGTCTAAAATGCGAGGCACACGTCAAATACGGTATAGGTAAGTTGTGTATACGTTAAGAGTTGGCTGGAAAACGATGAAGTACACTGTCATATTACGTGGTATGTGTAATACGTCATGAAATTTCAAGCATGCTGAAAATTTTACGACGTACTCGGCGTATGGCTAACACGTTCTGCATGCGTTGTCATATGTTCCTGGCACGCTCCGCGATCGTTTCCACACGACGGACACGCGTTACTTGTAGGTTACTCATAAGTCGAAACACGTCAAGGTAATATTTAACATACCCGCAACCTAATTTTCAACCAATGGGTAACGTCCTTTGAACCTATGAGTAGCGTGCTCTGAACCTATGTTAAACGTGCTTGAAACCTATTTGTAACTTGCCTTGAACCAATGACTAGCGTGCTATGAACCAATGAGTAACGTGCGTTTAACCTCTGTGTAGCATGCTTTGAACCAAAGTATAACGTGCTTCTAACCTTTGAGTAACATGCTATGAACCGATTTGTAACGTATCTAAAACGCACATTGTCGTATGTAGACGAATTAGATTGACGTCTTCCGGACGACCACAGCCCTTACTGAACGTGTTTCGAACTTGCATCTACCATGTAATGGCGTATTGGCAGCATTAAGGGGAATTGGTATATACAAATGGGCTTCACAAGAGGAACCCATCATTGTTCCAGACTCCATGTTGAGTAGATGTCAATGCCAGTAGTATCAGTAGTAGTAATACTATTAGTAGTAGTTGGTGTGCGTGACAGTAGTAATAGTAGTAGTAGTAGTTGTAGCATTGGTAGTAGTAGTATGTCTATGTCAGTAGTAGTATACGAGCGTGGTGGGGAGGGTGTGGGTGATGATGGATCCTCTTATCGTCCACGAATAGGAGACTACTTTGCACCATTGTTCGATGTTCTTTTTGGCTATTTTTTTTTCCTCATTCCCACGATGAAATATTTCTTTGTTTTAATTTTTAAAGTATTAAAAACGACTTTGACAAATGCATAATGTACGAGTAATGAACACAGAATGCTTCGATAACATAGATAAGTTATACCAACGATTGTTTATCGTGTTTTAGTCATCCACAACCTATGCCCAACGATAATCTAGCGTATGCATAGCGTAAAAATTCCCAAGCACGTTATTCATAGGTTATAAATAAGTCACGGGTACCCTAAACATTACTTTGATGTGTTTCGATGTATGAGGAACTTTCAAGTAGCGTGTTGCGAAGTGTGAACAACGTTCGTGTAGCGTGCTTATGAAACGTTACTCATAGTAGTCCAAGACCATTAGGTCAAAATAGGCCCTAACCTGGACATTTTTGGTAACAAGCTGATTTTTTCAGGATAGGTCCAGGAATATGTCTAGAATAACATACTAAAAGTCCTCATAAATCCTCCTTAAGTGTTTTCCGCAATCTAAGATGGCGTCCAAAATGGCCGCCTCTTCTGTTTTTTTCATAACTTTGCAAGCAGGTTTCCCCAAAACACACTTTAAATGTCTACATATATGTTTTGAAGTATGAGGAACTCATTAGAATACATCTTAAGAGATGCTGAAGCACGCAAGTACCAATAAGATCTCTTGAGTTCTTCCAAAAGTCCAGGCAGAAGCAGACGCCGACACCCTGATTGTCTCCACAGCACTAGCACTGGCAGAGTCAGAACATGTGCCAGTTGCTGTCGTTGGTACGGACACAGACTTACTGGTAATGCTAGTTGCTCGGGCAACCTCTTCCACAGATGTGTACATGCTATGCCGCAGTAATCCTGTCACGGTCTTCAACATTCATGAGATTCAGCATGCCATAGGGGACACAAGAAATCACTTGATGTTTCTTCATGCTGTGACGGGATGTGACACGGTCTCTGCGATCTATCGTCAGGGCAAGCGTAAAGCTTTCAACATGGTGCACAAGAAGCGGGACTACGACTTGCTGGATACCTTCACAAACAGTGGAAGCACCCATGACGAGGTGGAAAAAGCTGGGGAAAGCTTCATTCTTAAGCTTTATGGAGCCAGCAGTTTTGAATCTCTTGATGACTACCGTCACATCGCATACAAACGGGCAATCGGTCGCAGTTCCCTGAGTTCATCCTTTCAGCTAGAAAGTCTACCTCCAACTAGTGCTGCAGCAAAGCAACATTCATATCGCGCCTATCTTACCGTCCAGGAATGGATGGGTAACTCCTTATCTCCAACAGAATGGGGCTGGCGATTTCAGGACGGGACTCTTACCCCGGTAGAAACAGACATTGCTGTTGCACCCGACACTTTGCTGAACATGGTGGCATGTGGGTGTAAACTAGATGGTTGCAGAAGCATGACATGTAGCTGCAAGAAACTTGGGCTCTTTTGTACCTCAATGTGCAGTAAATGCAGTGGTCTCAATTGCAACAATACAGCACCAACTCTTATAGATGCCGACGATGATATTACCCCAACTTCAGAGGACATCAACATTGAAGATACAGCATCCGACGATGAAGACAATGACTGATGCAACTAGGTGTGTGCATGCGTAAGGTAAAGATTCATCTGAAACTTTTGAGGTTTGAATCTCTAGCATGATCTTGTTTTGAATGTCTTTGCCTCTTGAAACAGGCTAAAACAGCAGTGTGTTGATAAGTGGCGGACATTTTGAGCACCATTTGAATTTCAGAAAGAACTTCAGCGGTTTTATTGTTTCCTTTGTACTTCAAAGTATCTGAATGAGTTCCTTATTTCTCAAGACATAATATATTTAGAGATTTAAAGTGCATATTGAGGTAACTTAGTCACAGGGTCATGAGAAAAACAGGAAATTGCAACCATCTTTGGCGCCATTTTGGATTTTGGGACTAGTTCAAGTAGTTTTATTGGTATAGATATGCGTGTTTCAAATCTGCGAATAAGAATTTATCTAGATTCCTCGACTCCCATAACATATATAAAGACATTTTAGCGTGCTTTATTGGGTTACTTAGTTGCAGAGTTATGAGAAAACAACAACAGGAAAAGGGGCATTTCGGGCGCCATTTTGAATTTCAGGATGAGCTCAAGTGTTTTTATTGGTAAATGCGTGTTTTTGAAAAATTCCCAATAAGTATATGATTCATTTCATTGAGTCGCAAAACATATATTAAGACATTTAAAGTGCGTGTTGAAGTACCTTGGTGTAAAACCAGAAACGGCAGCAATTTCAGACGCCATTTTGGATTTCTGAAAGAGCTTAAGCGGTTTTATTCGTTTTTGTGTGTTTCAAAATCTTCCGATATGTATTGTATTGAGTTCCTTATACTTCAAAACATATGTGTAGACATTTAAAATGTGTTATAGGTAAACCTACTTGCAAAGTTATGAGAAAAACAGGAAATGGCGGCCATTTTGGACGCCATTTTGGATTGCGGAAAACGCTCAAGGAGGATTCATGAGGACTTTTAGTATGTTATTTCACACACATTCCTGGACCTTTCCTGAAAAAATCAGCTTGTTACCAAAAATGTCCAGGTTAAACCCTAATGCTCTTGGACTATAGGTTAGAAATAAGTTTCGGGTACGCGAATGTTACCTCTACGTTTTTCGACTTATGAGTAACATACAATTAACGTGTGTCAACGATCGCATAACGTGCCTACAACTTATGGCCAGCGTTGCGGAACGTGTGAGCCAAACGCCGAGTACGTCGTAAAATTTCAAGCATGCAAAATTTTTTGGACAACCAAAAAGTACAACGTTTTAAACCAGCATAATATGACCTATGGTCGTGTTTTTCAGCGTGCACCTAACGTATTCGACGTGTGCCAGCGTTTTAGACAAATTTTTCATAAATCGGCATACGCTGGCTAAATCGTCAAGGTGTGACAGCCCCTTTAGGGGAAACCTATCCCCCTCTCTCGAGGATGCGGTTGCAAACGTCAATCATCGACGAACTCTGCTCCAGCCAATGGGAGCTCGAGATGAAGATGACGAGCCAACCAATGGGCGTTCGGATTAACCGTGACATCATTACTGTTGAACCAATCAGTGTCTACCTTATTGAGACCTGCATGTAAAGCACGCGCCTTCACTCCCTCCTTCACTTGCTGCAATTTTTACCCTGAAGAGTGCGGCATGAAAAGCTTCGGTCACTATTATGTCGTGTTTGTTTGTATCCATATTTATATATATATATATATATATATATATATATATATATATATATATATATATATATATATATATATATATATATTGTTACGAATTTGGAATTCAATTGCACACAACATACAGGTTCCCTTAATCAGCTTTGTTGATAAGTGCATGTTCCCTAGATAGCTCACCTTCCATTGTTTAAATGTTCAGAGATCGATGAGATGCGCTGCGGATCGATTTAATAGTTAGGGAACTAAACAAAGGAGACGTCCCTCCCCCTCTTTTGCAAAGAGGAAGAAGAACCCTGCCATCCCGTGACGTCAACAACTCCCTCCCACTCGTGGTTGAGCGGGGGGTGGATCACGAGGGCACGAGTCATGCCAAGTGCGGAGGAGGGAGTGCGAAGGATAAAGGGGAGATCCTTTCTTTGTTCGTAAAAAAAAGAGCTCGTGAAAAGAATCCCATGGGAGTCCCGTGGTAGGGCTGAGTTTGTTGGAGTCCCGTGGCAGAGTTCGTGTACTGAGTCCCGTGGGAGGAGTAAGCTTTTTGCTTCGGCAGTTGGGGGAGTCGGGAGGAAGCCAGAAGCCAAGGAGCTGCGTGGAAGTCCGGGCATCGCGAAGGAGACGCGAGCTGGAGGCGCAGCCTTGCCTGCTGTGGCGCACGTTCGTGTGGAGAGAGTCGGAGAGAGCTCGCCTGCCACAAGGAAGGCCCGAGCTCGACCACGGCTATGCCAGCTGCCGTGGGGAAGGAGCGTCGTCCAAGCCAGACACCACGAGGGTGCAGGTAACCTGCAACGGTCTCGTGGGACTCGTTCGGTCTGCCAAGTCCCACGCCATAAAGACCCAAGAGGTCCAGTCTGACCCCATTGCCTTTGATGGGGTCTTTTTCCTGCTTTTCTTTCGAATGAATGTTGTGGCGCCGAGTCCCGTAAGTAAAACTGTGTAAGTGACTGTACATTAATAATTGCTTATTGACTGTTGTAGTTCTTTTGTCGTGCTTTTGTTGCTTGTAAAATTGCATACGTGTTTCATTATAGTAAATGTCCTTGTGTAAATGTACTCCTGCTCGTTGCGTCCATTCCCTCATTGACTGAACATTTCGTGTGTTGGGAGTTAGAAAGCCGTTGGTTTGCCGTAATAGGGGGACATTTGGACCGACGGTTCTCGGCAATTACGCCGCTTGGAATCGCGCATGGACAAGCTCGCCTCGGCGGTTTGTTCCGTATGAGATCTGTCGAGGGTGGAACACCCCGGTAGTTGGATCACGTGGGTATTTAGGTAAATTGAAGATTGGCAATCGACCCTACCCCACGTGATCTGCTGATTGGCGTATTTCGGTTCTTGTACAAGGACCCGTCGCTCGGAGTTATCCGGGCAGCGATCTATATTCCGGGTGATCGGTCGGGCCGACTCTACTTGCGGCCCCGTTTAGAGCGGTCGGTTGGCGGCCGACCCCCGGCCTGTAACAATATATATATATATATATATATATATATATATATATATATATATATATATATATATATATATATATATATATATATATATATATATATCTGTGTATGTACGTGTATGTATGTATGGATATTATGGTGAACCACTTTTGCAAAAGTAGTTGCTGGAATGAAGCACGATGTGCCTCTCGATTGCACAAGTGAAGCTCGGTGATCGACCAAAGTTTGAAAATTTTCCCGCCTTTTTTGACCGCGGGCCACCATTTTGAGATTTCAGGAAAAAAAATCCATATTTTTGGAAATAATATTCATTTTTGAATATCTTTTAAAATATATTTCTCTGTGTTTAGATGGCCGAATGCACTTCAGTAGGCACCAGTATGATAGTAAGTACCCATAAATATTATTCACAAACTTGTCCCGATATTTTGAGAAGGGGTTGCCATTTTGGAAATTCAGTGAAAATCGTATATTTTGTGTATATCTAATGAAATATATATATTTTTATTCTTTGTGTACTTGCAGATAAACCTTGACTGACCAATGGTCAGGGCTCATGTGGCTATGTGGGACAACTTCGCTAGTGACAGGAAATTTTGCGAAAGTGCGAATTCTTTGCGTGTCGTAAATGATCTCACTGAAAGAGGAATTAAGCTAGTGTCTGACTTTATTCATATGAGCAATGATGAGAAACAACGTCAAGCATTGCGACAGTGCGTGGAAGAGCACAGGAAGCTTTACCCAGACTATACAAAACAAATGCTATGTTCTCTATAAGATATCTGTGTGGTTGCTTGTTTGCTCGATTGTTATGTTGTCATATATGAAAACCATGTCGCTTGAAACATATTTGGTTGTTCTCATAATTAATTGATCATGCTCTCATTTGTCATTAATAATGTCTTTATGAAAACGCTACTACTGATATTCTGTAAATGCCAAACAATGTGCCATGTAATAATTGTCAAAATATGGGATTTTCAGTGAAATTCCAAAATGGCAACCCTTTCTCAAAATGTTGGGACAAGTTGTGAATAATATTTACAGGTACTTACTATCAAACTGGTGCCTACTGAAATGCATTTGGCCATCGAAACACAGAGAAATATATTTTTAAAAATATTCAAAAATCAATATTATTTCCAAAAATTTCAAAATGGCGGCCCACGGTCAAAAAAGGCAGGACGATTTTCAAACTTTGGTCGATCACCTAACTTCACTAGTGGAATCGATAGGCACATAGTGCTTCATTCCAGCAACTACTTTTGCAAAAGTGGTTCACCCTAATGGATATATATATATATATATATATATATATATATATATATATATATATATATATATATATATATATATATATATATATATATATATATATATATATATATATATATATATACAGTAGACAAGGCGTAAGTCGTCACCATTGGGACCGAGAAAAAAGTGACGACTTAGAAATGTGACGACTTACGCGTATACGAACATTCATGATGACTGTGGGGTGAAGGATGAAGTCGCGCGTGGCCTGGACACTTTTGTGTGAGAGCCGGCTATTGTACCAAAAGGAAAACAATCCTCGGGGCAGAAGTGGGGATGAGTTGGTGAGTTGGAAAGTGATCAAGCAAAGATGGAATTCATGAATCAGTTTATCAAAAGTAAAGATAATGAACAACTCTGTAAGACAACTCGTATACCATCGGTGATGGTATGGTGACACATTACATGACACACAGTCATCATGGTGATGATTACCACTCAATGCCTATGTGTAAGTGAGTGCGGTAATGTACAAAACAAGCCAAGATAAAACCATGATCGGACTTCAACACTAAGCTCGATCGATCCTTTACTTCTTCTCGAAGTAATCCGTTATGTTTGATTGCCTCAAACTCTTGGGCATCTGGTGCATGAGAAAGGATTCAAACCGGTCATTGTATTCCATGATGTTGGCTGGGCAATCCTCCACCGAAACACAGTATCGGCCGAATATTTGGCCGAATCGGCCGAAACTGAATATTTGGCTGAGCCGACATTTGCCGAAACCAGATGATGAGCACGTCATCGACATCTTCAAAGGACACACATTTCACACTTCCCACCGGCCTCACGATCTTCTCCACTTGTCCAAATATCTTGCCCTTATTCTTCAAGATATCGTTCAATGTCTGCTGTTTGATGTCCAACTTCTCAGCTATGTTTGTTTTCTTCATCAGTGGATTTGCCTCACAAAACTGGATAATGTCGTATTTTTCTTAGTAGGTTTTAGTTGTAAGCTTACGCTTAGTCGCCATTGTCCTGCCTGCAGTGCGATCAACGTGTGTACGCAGTTATAAATAGCCTATCACTGGCGGTTTAAACCAATGAGCGAGCATCACGATTCCATGAAATCGGGCTTCTCACGAGGCAGCAGTTCCGTGTGACGAGTTAGGAGTGGTAATTTACTTGAGTTTCCATTATGTGGGAATGGACAACATCTGACGACTTAGACGAAGTGACGACTTAGAGATGACGACTTACAGTGGGATGACCCTTTATTCAAAGGGATTTAACATGAGATAAATTCGGGACTTTTTGACGCTGCCGAATTAGGCGAAGTGACGAGTTACACGCTGCCGACTTACACCTAGTCTACTGTATATATCTATACATATATATATATATATATATATATATATATATATATATACAGTATATGTTTATAACCGGGCGTAGTGGCGTGCGCCTGTAATCCGGTGACTCGGAGGCTTGGGTTGGAGGATCGCTTGAGGACGGGAGCTCTGCTCTGCGCTGGGCCGCGCTATGAGAGGGTGTAGGGCAGCCTGGAATCATGGCGAAACCCAATCCTTATCCCTGTGTCGTAAGAGGCGACCAGGGTTGCGTCAGGAAGGGGATCCGTCGTAAAACCTGTGCCAAATCAGTATGCGGATCATAACGGATGATCCGCTGTGGCGACCCCTAACGGGAGCAGCCGAAAGAAGAAGATATATGTTTATATATGTTTGTGTATATATATATATATATATATATATATATATATATATATATATGTATATATATATATATATATATATATATATATATATATATATATATATGTATATATATACATCTACACAACATGGCAGGATTTGTTGAAGAAAATGTGAAGAAGACGAGTTTTCAGTCACAAATGTACATACATAACATTACATGGCCAAAAGTATGCGGACACCCCTTCTAATGAGGGGATTCGGCTATTTCAGCCACACCCATTGCTGACAGGTGTATAAAATCAAGCACACAGCCATGCAATCTCCATCGACAAACATTCGCAGTGCAATGGGTTGTACTGAAGAGCTCAGTGACTTTCAACATGGTACCTTCATCGGATGCCACCTTTCCAACAAGTCAATTCGTCAAATTTCTTCCCAGCTCGAGCTTCCCCAATCAACTACAAGTGCTGTTATTATGAAGTGGAAACGTCTTGGAGCAACAACAGCTCAGCGGTCACAACAAAGTGGTCGGTCACACAAGCTCACAGAATGGGACCGCCAAGTGCTGAAGCACGTAACACGGAAAAATTGTCTGTTGTCGTTTGCAACACTCACTCCTGAGTTCCAAACTGACTCTGGAAGCAACATCAGCACAAACACTGTTCGTCGAGAGCTTCATGAAATAGCTTTCCTTGGTCGAGCAGCCACACACAAGCCTTTCATCAAGGGCAATGCCAAGCAACGGCTGGAGTGGTGTAAAGCTCACCGCCATTGGACTGGAGCAGTGGAAACGCGTTCTCTGGAGTGATGAATCACGCTTCACCATCTGGCAGTCCGACGGACTAATCTGGCTTTGGTGCATGCCAGGAGAATGCCACCTGCCCGAATGCATAGTGCCAACTGTAAAGTTTTGTGGAGGAGGAATAATGGTGTGGGGCTCTTTTTCATGGTTCGGGCTGGTCCCCTTCATTCCAGTGAAGGGAAATCTTAACGCTAGTGACATTCTAGAATCTAGATGATTCTGTGCTTCCAACTTTGTGGCAACAGTTTGGGGAAGGCCCTTTCCTGTTTCAGCATGACACTGCTCTTGTGCACAAAGCAAGGTCCATACAGAAATGGTTTGTTGAGATCGGTATGGAAGAACTTGACTGGCCTGCACAGATCCCTGACCTCAACCCCATCGAACATCTTTGGGATGAATTGGAACGCCGACTGCGAGCCAGACCTAATCGTCCAACATCAGTGCCCGACCTCACCAATGCTCTTGTGCCTGAATGGAAGCAAATCCCCACAGCAATGTTCCAACATCTTGTGGAAAGCCTTCCCAGAAGAGTGGACCAACTCCATATTAATGCTCATAATTTTGGAATGAGATGTTGGACGAGCAGGTGTCCACATACTTTTGGCCACGTAGTGTATGTTTGCTCCATTATAATAAGATTATACACAAGTATGATTCAGTCATGCAAGGTGGATACTAAAGATAATCAAAATGCAAGCTGCAAGAGACCTGCAATACTACCAGAGGGAGAAAGATATGATGGCGAGGTATGCTGTCTCAGAATGTGATTGCACATCATGATAATGCCTGCCTTCAAATAGCATGTGATGGCTATTACACAGGTGAAGATGGGTTGTGAAGTTCTCAGTCAACCCCCATACAGTCCAGACTTGTAAACTTGAGATGTTCATCTATTTTAACCGCTAAAGCAACATCTCGGTAGCCTCAATTGTACAAGTGATGAAGGTGTCAAAGCACGTGCCACTTACAATTTTTTTTTTCACACAAACGGCCCTGAGGTGCTTCCACATCGATGGGACAAGTGTGTATGTGTATGTGTTGCAGTGGAATTCTTTGAGAAACTAGTGACGTTTATCAACTGTCATTTACTTTTTGGTTTTCCCGGAGCAAATTATTATTGCAATTTCACAGAAAGAAGTTTAACTACTTTTTCCGAATGATGCAATGCTAAAGGAAACAACATACAGTGCAATGCATTCTGGAGTTAATTTAAACCTCTGGTTAATAAAATGACTAGAAAGTCAGATGGACACACCTAAATGGTAATACGTGATGTGGAAATGCTCCTCCTGTGCAAGCTCTTGAAGAAGCTGACAAAGTCCATCCTCATGAAGGCTCAACGAGGTACCCTTCAGGTATGATATCTTTTCTCCAGCCGAGTTGCGCAGTGAGTCCCACGTGCAGCCTCCCGTACCCTTGCTGCGTCCGCCACACAGCTGGCGGTCACGTTAACACAGACATGATCGGTCAAGCATCGACATGACAATCAAAAGAGCACATGGCACAAGACTCACATGATGCAGAAAACTATTGGGAAAAGTCTTGTACTTTTTCACTTATTGTGACTTTTTAAAAAATTAGCGACTTTCTTTTCCAGTACTGTCACTTTTCTATTACTTTTCTAGAACCTAAACCTTCAAATATCGTAGGGGTTACGTTCCTGGAAAATGCTGCGACAGTTAAAACTGCGATTGTTAAAAACAAGGCCTATGGGAAAAGAGGGGTGAGGTTCTTGAGCTTTGAGAAAATATAGAGGAAGATTGGTGGCAATGAAATAAACACATCACAATTGAAATAAACATGGAAAATCTATAAAAAGCATGTTAACATTGAAATAAACATGTAAGTAAAATAAATACAGGATAAAACTAGAAGGGCACTTGGGAGAGCGCATCTCTCCGCCACACAATGCCTGATCCATGAGAACATATCGGGCCCAGTACATTTTTGAAATGTCATGCTATATATCGTTTTTGGCCCGATCTCTCAATGGTGAAGAATCACTTAAAAAATTATTCTCGGATCCAGATCTTCACCAAAATTGAATCAATTTGGCTTTGTCACACACCCAACCTGTCCACCAAGTTTCATCCAAATCTGTTCACAACTCTTTTGAGATGCTGTGATATATATATATATATATATATATATATATATATATATATATATATATATATATATATATATATATATATATTGTTGTGGTTGACGAAATTCGCAAACCACCATTCAGGTCCCTTATGTGAGATATCTCTGTAAGTATATGTGTAGTTAGGCACAAACCCGTTGTTTAGAGGGAATAAATGTCATTCATGCGGGCTGCGACCCTTTTAGATAGCCGTTTTTCTTTTACTATCTTTATTTTGGACCAGCCGCCATTACTACCACCACCAACCACGTCTCAACAGCCATCACACAACAACCACCAACCGCAACGCCGCTTCACAACAACAGCCACGACCTTTACCGTCACAACTCGCCCTCGCAACCATTGCATCACCGCCATTTCCGCGCCGCTTGTGGGCACCGATACTGGACTCGTGCAGGGCGCACACCGAGCAGCGTGTGCAGAAACATCACAGCCTTTCCGAAGAAAACGGATCAAAAATGACTCACGCCCACTTCTGTTCCGTCCTATCGGCGAACGTGGGGCGATTTGGCCCCGCCTCCAGGTGCGTTGGAGTGTGGTCGCTATATGCAAATTCATGGATCAAAAAGCATTCACGCCCACTTTTCCTCTGTCCAATGGGGAGCCAGCCGGAGGTGAAGGGTCAGAGGTAAAGGGTCGAAGGTGAAGGAGCGAGGCCACGGGGGATATAAAGGGCCGCATAGTCAGTCAAGTGGAGTTCGGAGTTGAGTTGGGAAGAAGAAGCAGTAGTAGTCAGTCAAGTGGAGTTCGGAGTTGAGTTGGGAAGAAGAAGCAGTAGTCGTCAGTCAAGTGGAGTTCGGAGTTGAGTTGGGAAGAAGAAGCAGTAGTAGTCAGTCAAGGAGTTCGGAGTTGAGTTGGGAAGAGCCAGTCAAGAGAGGAGTTGGAGAAAGCAGTTGGACGGAGCTGTGGAGAGTTGGAGAGGTGGCGGCGGCGAAGGCAGTCGAGGGGGTGCTCGTGTCAGAGTCGGGGAGCTGCGGAGAGGAGAGGCCGGCAACGCGACCGAGGTCGTGGTGGAGACGCTCGTCGCGGGACCCGAGCCAGGGAGATACCCTCCTTCCCCCGAGCATCAACAACCCCCTCCTGTTTCCCCCCGCGCTGAGATAGTGCGAGAAGGGGGCCCCGTTCCCACCCCATTCCAGACACTGTCCGCGAGGCCCGCGGAGTCGGGGCGCCACCGCCATTTTGCGGCTCATCATCAGACGGGTAGGCCCGACGTGGTCTCGGCCCCAGGCCTGTCTGCCCCCATCATCCTTGAGGGTGGTCCTTTTCTTTTGCTTTGAGTATATGTGTTGTCGGCGCCGTCTGTGAAGTAAAACTGTATAAGTGTTGCCGTGTGCTCGGTAGTCGGTTAGCTCTGCATTGTGTTTTGCTTTTACATTTGCTTTTTGTGTATTATTGTGTGTTTCTTCTTCTTTTACATTTGCTTTTGGTGTAATTGTATATGTGTGCTTTCCGTTCATCGCGAAATAAATGTGCTTTATGTTGAACTGTTTCTCCCGTTTCGCTTCGTCTTTTCTCTAATTGAATCTCCATCTTACTTCACGTAAAGGGTTGGTCGTGGGCTAAAACGCCCGATAATTAATCGAACCGTCCAGGTTGACGATAACACCGCTCGGTTATCCCGATAGTACGGAACGGGTCGCTTAAAGTGGCCCGTGTCCGAAGTCGACCTGCGGCGAGGTGCGATCGCCCGGTCTACCCTCCGTGTGGGTACTTAGGTAGGTCGAATTTGGCGAGCAACCCTATCCCACGCGGGGGGCCGATTGGCACGATCGTGGTGAGGCCGAAAGGGCCCACCCGTGACTAGTTCCCGGCGTTAGTCCGAGAGGGTCACGACGGGATTGTCCGTCCGGTGGGCGACGTTCCGCGATTCGAGTTACGTGGCCGTCCGCACGCCGGCGGGCGCGAATCCGCAACAATATATATATATATATATATATATATATATATATATATATATATATATATATATATATATATATGTATGTGTACATATATGTATTGGTTTAGCCCGATCTCTCAATGGTGAAAAAATCACTTAAAAATTATTGAATCCAGATCCGGATTCAGATATTACAAAATTCTCATCAGTTTGTCCCTTGTGACGCATCCAACCTGGCCACCAAATTTCATCCGGATCCATCTACAACATTTTTAAACGTCCTGCACACAAACGGACAGACAGATAAACAGAAAAACAAACAAACAAACAGACAGACAGACAGACAGGGATAAAAAGATACAAACAGACAGACAGACAAACAAACAAACAGACAGACAGAGAGGGGTGAAAAGATAACCCCCTTCACCTTTGGAGGTGGAGATGAACAAAAACAAGATTTTTACCTTATAAATTTATTCCAAAACAGCGAGGTAATTTTTACAAAACAGCGAAGTGGGTGATCGTAAGAATACAACTTCCAGTACACTGCCGACAATAGAAAACACAAGACTAACAAAGCTCAGCATAATGATGATCCTTTTGAAGTGGGGATGGGTGAAGGTAAGAAAGATGCAGATGTAGAATTTGTGATGGGTATTAGATCATCAGGAGCTGGTTGAGGCACTGCTGGTGGTTGTCAGGTCAGGCCACATCAGATCTGTGACTTGCTACAGGCACCATGTAAACCTGTACGAACCCATTTCATAGTCAGGTTGGCAGCGACGAAAACGAGGAGGAGGGTGTTGAGGAGGGTGTATGGATATGGACACCCAGCAGGATTTAAAACAAAGCTGATAAAGGGTGGAGGAGCTCCTTGTGAGCAAAAGGCCATCCATATCTGGCGTCCGACTGTGTCTGTGGACGTCCTCCTGCAGTTGGCTTACCTTTTTCTAGGAGGATGGTGACAGGATATGCACTGCGGCTATCGTAAATAACTTCATTCCGCAAAACACGTTAAAAAAAAAATGCAAAGAAAACTGAAAACCCACTCCGGGGAATACCTCCTGTGCAGCTGCCCTTCGCAGGGCAGCTCACTGGATGATGAGATTGGGGCAAAGCCTCTGGGACACCCATCGGTGATGATAAGAGGAAAAGCACAGGGTAACCTTCCTGGGTCAGATTGCAGTGGTGTATGTCGGGGGTGGTGCTGAAGTATCGTCCACCAGACAGTGGTCTTATCAGGTTAACCTGAGGAGGTCCCTTTGGATGGGTGCCTGGAATGTCCTATTCCGAAGAGAGGATGATCACCTGTCTCTACTATAATTTGAGCTCCAGCGTTTGGACATCAGTATTGTAGCACTCTCAAAGGTTCGGAGACTGGATAGTGGTGAGATCATGGTAGGTGGTAACACCGACTGCTGGTATGGTCGCTCTGATGGTTACCATGCTCAAGGAGTTGCTGTAACTGTGTCCAATAACCTGACTCCCATGATAAGTGAGGTAACTGCTCAACGCGCTGACTGACACGCTGCTCCGGCGCATGCTCCCATACCTGACCTGACCTGACCTGAACTGACCTGAACTGGCTGCTCAACAAGCGAATGATGAGACTGAGGATTCATCGCTCCATGGGTGTCATTTCCCTGGTCTCTGTATATGCTCTGACTGAGGCGAGTGACCTCACTGTGAAGGAGGCATTCTATGCCACACTCGAGTCTATGGTTGATGAGTACCCCAAGCGAGACACTACTAGTCTTGGAAGATTTCAATGTATCAACTGGCACTGATGGGGATGGTGATGAGACATGTGTTGGTCCCCATGGGTCTAGAACGGTGAACCAGAATAGCACCAAGTTCCTTGACTTTGCAAGAAGGCATGGACTTGTGGTGGCCGGTTCATGGTTTCAGCACCCACAGGCTCATCGCTGGACTTGGTATGCCAACTCTGGTGGTGTGGCAAAGGAGATTGACCAGGTGCTCTTTGATGGTCTCTGGAGGATGATTCAGAACTGCAGAGTCCACCGGAGTGGTCAGTTTCTCAATACCGACCACAGGCTTGTTTTCGCAACTCTGAAGTTGCAGCTTAAATCCAGGAGAACTGTAGCATACCAGCCGAGGCTGGATGTTGGCAAGCTCAAGGATGAGAGGGTAGCTGAAGAGATTGCGAACAGGCTGAGTGGGGATTTGAGGGGGGTCTCGGTGTTTTGGAGAATCCTGAAAAGTTGTGGCGTGCCTTAAAGACTGCCTTCTCTGATGTTGCCAGTGGATAGGTTGAAACCCACCATCAGAAGAAGAAGAACATTGTCTCCCAAGGGACACTGGATACCATTGACCAGTCGCAGGGCCAGGGTTAATGGCAGAGCTGAGCTGTTCAGGGAGTTGAGGCGTAAAACTACGTGTGGTGAGGAAGAGGCCTATGTTTGAGGAATCCGTGAAGGGGTAGAGCAGCACCAGTGGTCATGTGATTCTCATCCTGCTTACAAAGGAACTTGTGCGTTGCATTCCTGCAAGCCTGTCCCTCGGTGTACTGCAGTTAGAATTGAGGGTGGTGGGCTCTTGACAGAGTCCAAAGTGAAGGCCCGCTGGGGCCGGTTATTTGAGCAGCTGTACGAGGCTGACCCACCAGCTGTTGATTTGGATGTCAGGGGTGTAACTATCGCTATTGCTGACCCTCCAATCAACAGTAAACCACCTTCATTTGTGGAAACACAGGCTGCATTGAACCAGATGAAAGGGGATAAAGCTCCTGGGATTGCGGCATCTATGCTGAACTTCTCAAGGTTGGTGGAAAGTATCCAGATAATTGCATGCAGTTCTGTGCTCTTGTTGGAACACAGACATCATCCTAACTGACTGGAAGAGTGGCCTTGTTGTCTCACTTCGGAAAGGGAAGGTTGGTCGACAGGACTGCAATAGCGACCAAGGGGTGACGCTGCTCTCAGTGCTGGGCAAGGATTTTCTCGGATAATTCTTGATGGGGTTCCCACCATCGGCTTGAGCACTAGCACCCAGAGCAGTCGTGCTTTACACCAAAGAGGTCAACGATTGACCATATCCTTGCTCTTTGGGTCCTCACTGAATGTAGATGAGAGTTTTGGCAGGAGCTGTTCACGGCCTATGTTGATCTCTGCGAAGCGTTCAATTCAATGAATCGGTCAACGTGCTGATTCCGACGCTGAGAGTGCTTTGAGATGTGGTGATACCATTTCTGACTTATTTCCAGTTTTTACTGGAGTTCCTCAGGGGTGTGTACAGGCCCCCTCACTTTTCATCGCTTGCATGGGCTGGATTCTGAGGAGGATGTCGGAGAGATCATGATGCGGTAAATTGTTTGGGAATGTCAAGATCTCTGACCTTGATTTTGCAGACGATGCAGTCATCTTTGCAGAGACGCTGGATATCCGTACAGGGGTCCTCCAGGCACTGAATGAGGAGTCGGAGCCACTGGGATTATGGGTTTCCTGGGTCAAAACAAAGAGCCAGGCTTTCAATGACATATTGGATGCTGCTATGTTGTCTGCACCTGTTTGTTGTGAGGATATTGAGGTCATGGAGAGATTCACTTACCTTGGCAGTGATATTCATGTCTCCGTATGTTGTGAGCCAGAGGTCAATAGACGTCTGGGTCAGGCCTGGGGAGTTGTGGATTCACTGGATCATGGGGTGTGGCACTGTCGGTACCTATGCAGGAGGACGGAAGTCCGAGTCTTTAAGTCCTTGGTGCTTCCAGTCTTGTCTTGCTCTGCAGATATGAGACTTGGATTCTCACCAGGGATCTGAGATGGAGACTTAATTGCCACATAGGAGAAGGGTAAGCCGATCATTAGCCACCTTGAACTCCAAAGCAGATCTTTCCTGCTTGCACAGGAAGTTATCAGATGGCATCCTCTTCCAAAAGCATCCCGTCTCGTTGGCGTTAAAAACTTGCTCCGGCATAAATCCCTTCACCTTCATTTGTGCCATGAGCTGAGTTTGGTCGTTTTTAGCAGCATCATGGTCGGCAGATGCTGCTTCCCTGACCAATGTTACGTGATGGAGGCCGAATCTTCATTTGAATTTCTCAAACCAACCCTTGCTGACGTGGAAATTGCGGAGAGCTGTGGTCGAACCACCTTCTGCTCCAGGTGCCTCGTGGAAATGTTGGTAAATCCGCAATGATTTCTCCCCTATCACCATTCCACTCAATGGCACTTTTTTCTGTGTTTGGTCATCGATCCAAACATTAAGAACTTTGTCCATCCTTTCAATATGAGGATCAGGGGACTGAAATGAGACATTTGTGCTTTGCGTAGCGCTGGCGGCAACACTTGCACGGATATTTGATTCACTTTCACGGATACACCGGAGAGTCAATTCAGTGATACGGTAATGGCAGCCCACAGATGCCACACTTTCACCTCCAGCCAACCTATGTAACAACTCGACCTTTTTGCCCAACATGATAACCTTTCTCTGCCTTTTGGTAGAACTACATTTGTCCATCGCTTTATGATTGGGCTCCACAAAAAAACATTTAACGAGAAACAACAAACGCCTCCTAATGGGAGATAAAGTAATCGTACTCGTGGATGCAAAAGATGACTCATTTCAGCTCAAAAAATGCAATTGATGGAAATGAAATCGCCCAATAACTAATTCGGAACACAATAGGTGGCCCGTGATTGGTCGAAACTTGCGATATTTGAACCTGCAATATTTTATGGTTTACTGAATATACAATATGGACAGGGATACAATTACCTGGAACCGATGAACAAATAAAAATGCCATAATATTAAAAAAAAAAGTTTAATATAAGGTTATGTTGGGCATTCCTTTCTGAACCTATGGCTCATGATGCTGGAATCCCAGCATCAAATCCCGTACAGTGTGATTCAATGGATTATTACAGAACTCGTCTTTGTGAAGGCTCATGTCGGTCTGTGTCGGTGAACAAGATAAATGATGATTTAATCAACTGAGAGGTGATCAAAATCTTTTCACCATCATGAGAAAGAAAGTGTGGTCAGCTGAGTCGCAACAGACTTTAAAAAAAATGGTACATACTGCTCCCTCACTTGATGGTCAGCATTTAGAGGATAGACCAGCATGGCTCCTCCCCGACTCCGAAGAGAAAAGCAAGCACTACCATTAGATGGCACATGCACCAACTGAGTTCAAGGAAGTTACTCCCTCCCAGGAAGTTAAACTCTTGTGTTGTGTATCGTGCCTCTGTCTGTGCGTGTGCATGTTGGATTTGTATGTGAAAGCTTAAATTTCATGAAACTTAGAACTGTAATTATTTTTGGTCTTACCAGAGGTATGTGCTCATCATCTGCATCAGGTTCAACACCTTCACACCTCTCAGTAGGAATGTCCCGTATTCGAGCCAGCATCTGCGCAGCTGCATTTCTCTTGGCCAGTTTTTTTGATGTCCCACTACCTGTTGAATAAATGTACATGTAAACTAAGGGAAGTCAGAGGGCAATGAGGGGTGTGGGTGGGGTGAGGGGTAGGGGAAATGATGCCTTGTGCCATTCTCCCATTAAATGATATTAGGTTGCAAGTGCCATTTTCAGATTGGTGCGTTGGCTTTCACATCTGAGCAGACTACTCTTGATGCTGGGATCCCAGGTTGAAATCCCATATATTAGGTTGCTTTGTCCATTATCGACTAATCTTCTGTGTGTGTGTGTGTATATATATATATATATATATATATATATATATATATATATATATATATATATATATATATATATATATATATATATATATATATATATATATATATTCTCCACCAGTCTGTTTCGGGTGGGGCTATCCCATTCAGGAAGGAGCTTCAAAATCAAATTGCTGCCATTATTTTTGCTCTATGGCCGTTCTCATTCAGTGCTCTGGTTACGTGATTGGGTGTACGTGTGGATATTTGGAGAGACGAGTGTTTCCTCAGAAGAATAAGGTAAGTAGAGTATTTGTGGGGTCTCAAGTTCTGATTCTATTAATGTTGAAAAATTTCCTGTGCTTTGAGGCATCACAAAACTAAACCCTTTTTGGGTTATGCCATAATTTATTCTTCTGATTTTTTTTTTTTTTGTGATGTCATTCTATCACCGACATCGTTTAAGACTCGACTAAAACAAATCCCGAGAAAAATCGGACAAAATTAGACATTTACAGACATGCAATTTAAATAACTAAATAGATGTATCACTTTTGGACTTGTCCCCTCGGGTGTGGTTGGTCGTAAGGCTTGTTATGTGGACATCTCTTTGACGTGTTTGCATTTTTAGAGGTCCCTCGAGGTATTCTGAATGAGGCTGGGAGAAATCTGGGGAAAAATGAACAAGTCCCTGCTGCAGTTTTGTGGAATGCATGCATACTATATTTAAAAGCTCTTCCTGGCCATGGGTAGAGGGGTTCGGACCTGTTCCCTTGAGTTTTGCTGTCTGTCTTTTCCCTGGATTTCTTTTGATTTCTTGTGGAACACCTCGTGGGACCTCTAGCAATGTGATGCACATATAGTACTCCACCGGTCAAAAGTTTTAGAACACCCCCATTTTTCAGTTTTTATGGAAATTTAAGCAGTTCAAGTCCAGTGAATAACCTGAAATGGTACAAAGCTAAGCGGTAAACTGCCAGAGGTTAAAAAACAAAGTTTAGGTTACGAAAAACTGAAAAATAATGTAAATTTCAGAGTTGTTAAAAAACGCCCTTTTCAGTGAACAAGTCATGGGTAAGCAACTGCAGCTGTTCTGCAGCAATGGAAGTAAATTAACCTTGAAAGTTGATGGAAACAATTCCTACAGGTGTCCCAACTTTTGTTGATTAGTTACAAACCCTCTGTCTGTATAAAAGCAGTGTTGGAACAGACTGTGTTGCTACACCCTCTGAAGCATTGTTTGGACAATATTGCACTGCAGGAAGTAGTATATTGCTGTCATAATGGCGAGAAAAACACAACTAACAAAGGAAGACAGACAGACTGATATAACCCTGAAAAGTGTAGGTCTTTCCTTCCGAGAAATTGCAAAGTAAGCCAAGGTGTCAGTGAGTACAGTTTCCTACACCATCAAAAAGCACTTGGAAACTGGAGGAAACTCTGACAGGAAGAGGTCTGGCAGACCCAAAGCCACAACACAATCGGAAGACAAGTTTCTGAGAGTCAACAGCTTGCCTGACAGGCAGCTCACAGGACAGCAGCATCAAGCACAGCTTAACACTGGTTGAAGTAAGGAAGTCTCAGTTTCAACTGTGAAGAGAAGACTTTGAGCTGCAGGTTTGACAAGTCGAATGGCAGTCAGAAAGCCATTGCTAAGAAAGCAAAATAAGAAAGAGGCTTGCCTGGGCCATGAAGCACCGCCAGTGGACTACAGAAAACTGGAAGAAGGTCTTGTGGACCGATGAATCAAAATTTGAAATCATTGGTTCATCACGCAGGGTTTTTGTACACCGTCGAGTAGGCGAAAGGAAGGTTCCTCAATGTGTGACACCAACTGTAAAACATGAAGGAGGAAGCGTGATGATCTGGGGCTCTTTTTGTGGATCCAGAGTCGGCAACTTGCACAGAGTGACTGGCACCCTGAACCAAAAGGGCTACCACAGCATTTTGCAGCACCATGCAATACCCTCTGGTCTACGCCTAGTTGGTCAGGGGGTTCATCCTACAGCAAGATAAAGACCCAAAACATACATCCAGGCTATGTCAGAACTACCTTGGAAGAAAAGAACAAGACGGTAGGCTTCAAATCATGGAATGGCAATCACAGTCTCCAGACTTAAACCCCATCGAGCTGGTTTGGGATGAACTGGACAGAAGGGTGCAAGCAAAGCAAACCACAAGTGCAAAACATTTGTGGGAACTTCTGCAACAGTGTTGGGAAGAACTTTCCGAACAATATTTGATTCCCATTGTAAAAAGAATGCCACGAGTATGTTCGGCTGTTGTGCTGCAAAAGGTGGCTACTTTGATGAGTCAAAATTTTAGATTAAATTTTGTTCAACAAAATGATTCCATGATTTCTTTTTTATCTGTAATTGTTTATTTGTTCTATACTTTAATTTCAGAGTACATTGAAACATTAAACTGCTTAAATTTCAGTAAAAACTGTAAAAATGGGGATGTTCTAAAACTTTAGACCAGTAGTGTATATAGGACCCCTTTAAACAGTCTTCCTGGCTGAGGGGAAAGGATGGGGGGGGGTGGAAATAGGAGAGGAAGGAGGGGGAGAGGAGAGAGGGGGGAGAAGAGAAAAGGGGAGTTGCATAATAATTACTTTGAAAGCGATTCAAATCTAATATATAAAGCTGAGTTTGTGTCTCTGGGTGTATGTGTGGTTGTGTGGGTGTGTGGGTGGATATGTGGGTCTGTGGGTGGATATGTGGGCTGTGGGTGGGTCATAAGCACCACCAATTCTACAGGCCATGCCTTCCCACTCCTTTCCCCGACAGCCATCCAGAAATCGCCGCAATATTTTTCGCTCCACATAGCTCGGATTGTTTATCGGCCTCTGATGTACATATGAAGACTGCACAATGCGTCTTCTATCATTAAATGAGGATACTATTTTGAGGAAACAAAAGGTACATTTTGATTACAGCTCAAATGATGTAATGCAGGTTTTGTCTGCAGCGATCGTCGCAGTGGTCAAATATGCATCCCCAATGAAGTTGCGTTAATTCTCAAATGCAGAGGAAAGAAAATAATGATATTTCATTTGAAAAATATTTGGTTTTCGCCCCACTTTTCAAAGCTTATAAACAAACTGATGGACATGTAATATTGTGTGAAGTAAATAAAGATTAAAATCAGCTTGGTCATGAAATACCTGCATCCGTAATTAATTAGTCGGGAGGCCGCCAGGGAAATTACCGAGATATTTATAATGTACATGTACACTTTAAAGGAGTTATGTACACACACACTTTAAAGTTGTATGAAATGTACACGTCCACTTTCGTACACGCAACATCACCTCTGAGTTTATGTACATTATAAAAATGAACAAGGTACGTTTTAATTACAACAAAAATAGTCATGATCTAAGTCTTTAATTAAAAAAAAAAAACATGTCCTTTTGTCTGTCTTTTGTATGTCCTGTATGCTGTTGAGATGTCCAGGGGTGTGTTCAGTTATGAAGCAGCGAGCTAGCGCTTATCAATGGTTTCTAATGGAGTGCTTGCTTGAGTGCTTAAGCCACTTGGTGAGCGCTCTACAAGAAACTTGGTAACTGAACATACCCCAGATTCATTACATGGCGATGAGGATAAATATGTATACCATCACTTCTTTCAGCCATATAGATGAATTCGTCCCTCAGGGTGTGGAGTGGGAGGAGGCAGGGTAAGGGGTAGGGCGGAAAGAGGGACCCAACGTTGCGGAGCAATATAGACCCCTTTGAAAGCTCTTCCTGGCCACGGAGGGGGAAGGGGAAGAAGGGGGTCGGGGCAGAGAGGAGAAAGAGGGGTAGGGTTTGGAGTGGAGGAGGGAGAAGAGGGGAGTGGGGGTGGAGGGGATGAGTGGGTGAAGAGGGAAGGGTGTGGTTGAGGGGAGAGAGAGACGGGAAGTGGGGGAGAGCTGAGGGTTTGAAGTCACATTTTACATTACATGGAATTTCCACAGGTCCCTGCTAGTCATTATAGAATCGGCTCATGCCGTCTGTCTATCTGTCCCACCCTGAAACAAGGAAACAATCCTCGGAGAGAAAAAAATATTGAGTAAAAGTTGCTTCAAATTAATATTAAACGGAGAGAAAAATAACATGGAGAGAAAAAAAGAAATTTAGTAAAAGTTGTTTACATGGAATTTACATGGAAATTATTATTTTTTCAATCAGGCCAAAAGAATTGAACCTGCGTGGTGACCATTGCCTCGATCACTGAGTTGTTGTTTTTTTCTGTTAAGAAATATGATGATTTTGGAATTTGACACGACTCCATACATCTATATAAGAAAACGCCGGTTCGTCCTTCTGTTTGTGTTCGTCCATCTGTTTGTTTGACTTCCGGTTCCGGTTCTTGAGTGACGGTGGCGGTTCTGCTTCAGGGTCTCTGCCAACTTTCTCAAAGATAAGTTTTCCGGTCGTTTTTGTCGCGTTTTTACTGCCATTTTTTTTTTTTACCTCTGCCACCGAAGGTGAAGAAGGTCATGTTTTTTTAAGTGATTTTTCACTATAAAGAGATAGGGCGAAACTGATATATAGCACGATATCTCAAAAAGTTGTAGACAGGTTCGGATGAAACTTGGTGGACAGGTTGGGTGCGTCGCAAGGGCGAATTGAATAGATTTTGGTGAAGATCCGAATCCGGATCTGGATACGAGAATTATTTAATTTTCAAAGTGATTCTTCACCATTGAGAGATAGGGCCAAAAACGAAATACTGCAGTACTGTATAGCATGATATATTTCAAAAATGTATTGGGCTTGATATGTTTTCGTGGATCAGGCATTACGTGGCGGAGATATGCAATCTACCGAGTGCCCCTCTAGTTATCTCTGTGTTTCTACTTTGGTCTTGTGTTGAAACTTGTGCTAATTGTGGAGTTTTCGTCGCATTTCCACAACGTTTACATTCGCTTCTTCCCGTTTGTGTGCGTGATTGTATTTATTGTATTTCTCCTTCTTACCATCAGTTTTTATTTTCTCAACTTTCCCCCCCACCCTCCTTCTACCCCTCTCAACTAGACCCTCTGTTTTATGTCTTTCATGTCATTTCATGTCATGTACCTCACGTTGTACTGCACGTACATGTGACTTCCTGTACCAACTCTTCTTCCTTCTCCTGCTGATCGACCATCTACTTTTGTCAACCCAGATTCACCATACTCCTTCACAATATTTTTCTTCAGCCTTTCCTTTTCTTAATCTCACGTAATCCTTATAAAAAATATATATAAAAAATGGTCTCTTAAAATGTTCCAACTTCCTCTTTCACACGTGTGGTTCTCTGTATTGTATCACAATTCACTACTCTCTTTCTTCTTCAAAAGACTGTTTTCAATTAGACCTTTCCTTCATCCCGTGTCTAAAACATCCCACGGTTACCATGTTTCTTTTCTCCATTCTCTTAACTCTCCTTGATTGCATCGCTCACGTAAATGTCTTTCATCGCATCTTTGATTTTAAAAAAAATTTAAATCCCATTTTGCAAAGTATGTTCGACCCATGTCAAGTCAGGTTTGATCTGTGACCTGCTACAGGTACCATGTAAACCTGTACTAACCTGTTCCATGGTCGGGTTGTCGGCGACTAAACCGTCTCCCCCACCAGGTTTTCTGGTGAGGAGGGTGTTTGGATATGGACACCCAGCAGGATTAAAAACAAAACCTGTCAAAGGGCGGAGGAGCTCCTTGTGAGCCAACGGCCATCCATATCTAGTGCCCAACTGTGTCTGCGGACGTCCTCCTGCAGTTGGGTTACTTTTTATGAGGAGGTTGGTGGCAGGATTTGCACTCTGGCCACCGTAAAACCCTTCATTCCGCAAAACACACAAACACAAAAAAATCTGAAAACCCACTCCATGGGAGTACCTCCTGTGCAGCTTCCCTTCGCAGGGCAGCTCACCGGATGACGGGATTGGGGCAAAGCCTTTGGGACCCCCAATCTTTGATCGGAGGGAAACCACGGGGTAACATCCCTGGGTCAGATTGCGGGAGAGTGTGTCGGAGTGGTGCCGAGGTGTCGTCCACCAGACGGCGGTCTCCTTGGGTTAACCTGAGGCGGTCTCTTTGGGTGGGTGCCTGGAATGTCCTATCCCTAAGAGAGGATGATCACCTGTCTCTGTTATCATCTGAGCTCAAGCGTTTGGACATCGGGATTGCAGCTCTCTCTGAGGTTCGGAGACCGGATTGCGGATAGATAATGGTGGGTGGTTACACCTACTATTGGTCTGGTCACTCTGATGGTTACCATACCCAAGGAGTTGCTGTAGCTGTGTCCAATAAGCTGATCCCAATGATAATTGAGGTAACACCGGTCAACGAGCATATTATGAGATTAAGGATTCGTCACTCCTTAGGTGTCATTTCCCTGGTCTCTGTTTATGCTCCGACTGAGGCGAGTGATCTCACCGTGAAGGATGCATTCTACGCCACGCTCGAGTCTGTGGTTGATCAGTGCCCCAGACGAGATACACTTCTAGTCTTGGGGGATTTCAATGCATCGACTGGAACTGATAGGGACGGTTATGAGGTGTGTGTTGGTCCCCATGGGTCAGGAACTATGAACCAGAATTGCACTAAGTTCCTTGACTTTGCAAGAAGTCATGGACTTAGGGTGGCTGGTTCATGGTTTCAGCGCCCACAAGCTCATCGCTGGACTTGGTATTCCAACACTGGCGGTGTGGCAAAGGAGATTGACCATGTCCTCATTGACGGTCGTTGGAGGATGATCCATAACTGCAGGGTCTACCAGAGTGCTCAGTTCCTCAATACTGAGCACAGGCTTGTTGTAGCAACTCTAAAGCTGCACCTTAAATCCTGGAGAATGGTACCATCCCAGCCTAGGCTGGATGTTGGCAAGCTCAGGGATGAGAGAGTAGCTGAGGAGTTTGCAAACAGGCTGAGTGGACACTTGGGGGGTCTGGGTGCTTTGGGGGGTCCTGAAGAGTTGTGGAGTGCCTTCAAGACCACCATCCTTGATGTTGCTGGTGGATGTCTTGGAGCTCACCGCAGGGCAAAGAAGAATTTTGTCTCTCAAGGGACACTGGATACCAATGACCAGAGTCGCAGGGCCAGGCTGAATGGCAGAGCTGAGCTGTTCAGGGAGCTGAGGCGTAAAACTGTACGTGCACTGAGGGTGGACAAGGAGGCCTATGTGCGAGGAATCTGTGAGGGGGTAGAGCATCACCTGTGGACAGGTGATTCTCGTCCCGCTTACAGGGGAATTCGTGCATTGCGTTCATCCAAGCCCATCCCTCGGAGCACTGCAGTTCGAGCAGAGAGTGGTTGGCTCTTGACAGAGGAGTCTGAGGTGAAGGCCCGCTGGGCCGGCTACTTTGAGCGGTTGTACCAGGCTGATCCCCCAGCTGTCGAGTTGGACGTCAAGGGTGTTACAATCCCTGTTGCTGACCCTCGAATCAACTGTGGTCCACCTTCGCTTGTGGAAACACGGGCTGCGGTGAACCAGTTGAAACGGGGCAAAGCTCCAGGGATCTGTGGCATCCATGCTGAACTTCTCAAGGCTGGTGGAAATGCTGCACTCGTGTCGTTGCATGCAGTTTTGTGCTCTGCCTGGAACACAGGCATCATCCCAACTGACTGGAAGAGGGGCCTTGTTGTCCCTCTCTGGAAAGGGAAGGGTGATCACCAAGACTGCAACAACTACCGAGGGGTGCCGCTGCTCTCAGTGCCCGGCAAGGTCTTTGCTCGGATAATTCTTGATAGGGTTCGCCACCATCTGCTTGAGCACCAGCGTCCAGAGCAGTCAGGCTTTACACCAAAGAGGTCAACGATTGTTCGTATCCTTGCACTTCGTGTCCTTACCGAACGCAGACGAGAGTTTCGGCAGGGGCTGCTTGCAGCCTATGTTGATCTCTGTAAAGCGTTCGATTCAGTCAATCGGGATGTCCTCTGGAGGATTCTTGGTCTTCGTGGGGTGCCACCAAAACTGATCGATCTGATGTCTGAACTCTACTCTGGTACTGAGAGTGCTGTGAAGTGTGGTGGTATCATCTCTGACTTATTTCCAGTTGTTACTGGAGTTCGTCAGGGGTGTGTACTGGCCCCCACACTTTTCAGCACTTGTATGGACTGGATTTTAGGGAGGATGTCAGAGAGATCAAGCTGCGGTGCATCGTTTGGGAATGTCAAGATCTCGGACCTTGATTTTGCAGATGATGCAGTCATCTTTGCGGAGACTTTAGACATCCTCTTGGGGGCCCTCGAGGTGCTGAAATAGGAGTCGGAGCCGCTGGGATTACGGGTTTCTTGGGTCATAACTAAGATCCAGGCTTTCGGTGACATCTTGGATGCTGCTGTCCTGTCTGTGTCTGTTTGTGGTGAGGATGTTGAGGTCATGGAGAGATTCACTTACCTTGGCAGTGATATTCATGTCTCTGCTGGCTGTGAGTCAGAGGTCAATAGACGTCTGGGTTGGGCCTGGGGAGTCATGGATTCACTGGATCATGGGGTGTGGCGCTGCCGGTACCTGTGCGGGAGGACGAAAGTCCGAGTCTTCAGGACCTTCGTACTTCCAGTCTTGCTCTATGGATGCGAGACTTGGACTCTGACCAAGAATCTGAGACGGAGACTTAATTCCTTTGGTACCAGGTCTCTTCGGAGAATCCTTGGCTATCGCTGGTCGGATTTTGTGTCCAACGAGCGGTTGCTGAGAGAAACTCGGATGAGATTTGTTACCTGCATAGTCCGTGAGCGTCAGTTGAGGCTGTATGGACATGTGGCTCGTTTTGCTGACGCTGATCCTGCTTACCAGATTCTCTCAGCGAGGGAGTCTCATGAGTGGAGGAGGCCAGTGGGCCGACCACGTGCCTCGTGGTTGCAGCAGGTTGACCATCATCTCAAGGAGATGGGGATGGGCCTGGCATCTGCCTGCAGGATGGCCAGACGGAGGCCCCTGGAGTACCGGCGGAAAGTGGACGCAGCGACGCGCTGTTCTGGCACATGCTCCCATACCTGACCTGACCTGTTCGTATTCCATCAAGCGTCCTTTTTTTCTTTTTCTTTTTTAACTTCAGTGCCAATTCACCCCACCTCCTTAAAGCTACCTCTTCCTCGCACCTCACCTGTTATCCGCTCTCCTTTACCCCTCCCCCATCTGGCCCTTCATCCTTCCTCCGCTCTTGGCACTTCTTCACCGTCTTCTGTTTCAGTATCAGCTCCTCCTCTGATGTCCCAAACTGTGTGGTGTTCTAACATCTGTGGGCTCCATTCTAACCAAACATATCTCGCTCTCTTAATCAGTGCACTCATCACCATAAACATGCTCCTTCCTTGCTCTCAGCGCAACTCCCCCTCTTCCCAACCCCTCAAATCTTGTACCTCCCCCTGCCTGCTCCCTTCTTCACCATACCTCGACCAAGTCTCATTCTTCCCCTCTCCCCTCCTGCACCATCGTCTTCCTGCAAATTGCTTCAAATCAATCCAAACCTACGGGAAAATTATATATATATATATATATATATATATATATATAAAAGTTGCACACAAGAGATTGCATCTTTACACATATAAAGCACAGACAGTGCAACATGTGGAACTGAGATTTACCCAATCCAATGTTTTGAATAAATCAATGTTGTTGAAGTAATTTTACTATTATTTTCTTGAAGTGCCAGGTGCATACAATTACAACTCAAAACATTCCTTATAGAACCTGCCATTTATGAGTTCTTTCAACCAGTGCAAGAATTGATGGCTTCTTTTTTTTTATTTTTTTTCGATCGTGGTATTTTTTTTTTACCATGGGCTTCCGCTATTGGCCTCATAATTCATGTAAAAGTACACTGTTGTCTCCTAAATTCCTTTTCCTGGATTGAATTTATGTAAAGCTCCATCACAAATCTTAGGTTTGAAAAAAAAAAAACCCAAAAGAAAATCTGAGTGCGAATGACACAAAAAAGCTAAACTCTAACCAGACAATGTGGTTCATGATCGTATTATTTTCCATTTTACCTTACTCATTTTTAATCCTCAAGCCGCCCCACAAACCCAAAACACAAACACAACCTCCGATTGATGGAGCACAGTACAGAGGTCTAAATACGGCCTGCACATTTACACTGTATGCCTGGTGTTGACTTAATGGTTGGGGTTGTGGGCTTGGGATCCTTGGGTCCTGAGTTCAAATCCCACTCGGCTGTTTAATTAATACCAGGTGGGGTTGTTGGGTTGACTCAGCCTGTCATCCTTCCACGGTCGGCAAAATGAGTACCAACCTGCTGGGATGAATGAGCCATTCCAGTATCCTGTGTCGGAGTGGTGACCCATCTGGGATTGTGCCCAATAGCCCAGGAGACTGCATCGGTAACACGAACGCTCTGTACAGAGTATGGTCCCAATGGATGGATGTATTTAGACTGTGAAGATTTTCTCGTGTGTAGCTAAGGCCTAAGTCACAAGTTTGCTCTACGGCGAGGATACGGTGGCCATACGCCCTCTGAATTGACAGAAACGTGCGGCGGCCGCAGAGTTTCTGCGGTGGCCTCAGGGTGGCCCAACGCCGTTTGGCTATATTTTACAGGTCGTAAGGTCGCCCTGGAATTATAACGTGGAGTTATAACTTTTTTTCATTTCCACGTTCGCCGTAGCAATTCAACAAGCCGAAACAAAAAAAAATCGTAAAAATAAAAAAAGAACCCACTCGTTACCATCCGTCTGGCCGCACGTTCGCCTTAGGGCCCCCCTGCGGTCCCCCTGCGGTCCCCCTGCGGTCGCCTTGCGGTCACCTTGCGTCTGCCTTGAAAATTCTATGGCCGCCGCAGGAATGCTCTCAGGTCACCGTGCGACATCAAATCAAAGACCATATGGCACCCCCACGTTTTCGTTCTCCAATTTATAAATATGCCATGCGGCTAATTAGGAAATTAATAATGTGTGGTGTTATTTTATTTTCAGGATATGTAGTCGAGGCTCGTGGAAGAGCTAGTAAGAGTACACTGAACGGATCAGGATGCAACAGGACAAAAGGAAAAGCAGAGAGTGGGAAAACACCAACAGCAGAGCCAAAGGCCAAGCTCGAGGGAGGTGGACAAACAATGGGTTTGGGGAATAATGGGGGCACACAAGGAAACTCTCAGGAGGGAAATCTGGAAATTTGGAAAGAGGAGATTGGGGTGGGATTGGTTAATCCCACCCCAATCTGAATCTTCGCTAATCTGCCCTCAGGACATGATACATGAATGCTGAATCTCAGTTATTCTGCCCTCAGGGCATGAGACAGCATGAAAGCTGAATCTTCGCAAAACAAATGCTGAATCTTGAAAAATTTGAGGGTAGAAAAGTATTTCTTTTTTTGAGGGAAGAAATTTATTTTTGAAGTCAATGAGGGTAGAAAAGATCATCATTTTGGATTAGGGACACTGTGAGATGGTGTGTGTGTGTGTGTGGTCGTATGGCAGCTTAGCTGCTGGGGTAGCTATCATTTCTTGAAGCGCGACTGTGTCGCTGATGCAGTGCCGCTTTACCAGTACACACACTGGAACTGGTACTCATTTCACCGACCTCGGAAGGATGACAGGCTGAGTCAACCCCCTGGTGTATTAATTCAGCGGCCGACAGGGCTTGAACTCAGGACCCGAGGATCCCAAGCCGCCACCCAAACGACTGAGCCAACACCAGGCTTCTGTGAGATGGTGGTGAAGAACTGTCTTGAAGACTTGGAGGCAAGAATGAGATTGGAGAGGATGTGAAAGTTGGTTCCATGGGCAAGGAAAAAACAGGAACAAATGAGTGGAGGTGAGCAGTGATCCTGTATTTAGGTAGTTTCACCAGAAGGGGGTTAATGGTGGACCGTATGTGCCCTGCAGAAAACTGGAAGCGATAAAGCACAGAAAGAGCAGAGGGTGCAAGACCAGAAAGGAAATGGTAGAAGACAGAGAGGCCACCGATATATCTGTGATGATGAAGTGATAGGCCCATAGACTCAGCTTCATAGTAGGAGATTCAAATAATAGTATAATGGGCGTAAGCCTGGAACTTCTAACACACTTTTCTCCGAACATATTCTGTTCATACTTCCGAAATCTTCA
Source organism: Eptatretus burgeri (assembly GCF_056783735.1). NCBI lineage: Eukaryota > Metazoa > Chordata > Myxini > Myxiniformes > Myxinidae > Eptatretus > Eptatretus burgeri. The sequence goes on along the minus strand of NC_140964.1, from coordinate 17,347,287 downwards.
CATGATGTGTTCCATGTATTTACGCAGGTGATAGCGGATTCAAAAAATCGAATATAGATAGAATTTTCAAAGAGGGAATCTGACGTCACAATCAGCAGCGTTTGGCGGCAAACCGACGGCCGGGTCCCAGACAACGTGCTTTACTTAAAGGAATCCATGAGTTCGGGACGTTTGTTCAACTCCGCATTTACGACTTTTATCCTGCCATGTTGTTAATCTGTTGATGGAGGTAATAAAGAAACGATGAATATGTCAAATCGTTCGTGTTACTCATCCGGCATGATGTGTCAAGGCCAACAATCTAAAGCGACCGGTCTCAGACGCGACCATGGGCACCCAGACACACCACCAATATGAACTGAGCTGTTGAATGCGGCGCAAAACATCCAAAGAAACTTCCGTAACCGAGTATTGTGATCTGTCCCGTCCCCCATACCCATCTACGACGGGTATCTGCCAGTAATATTAAAGGCCTTTGTTTCCACAGCGTCAAGCTGGGCAAGACATGAGGCAGGAGAGCTAGCCCAGAGGGGAAAGCAGTACTCCATAAAACTACAAATGAAGGCCTTGTAGGTGGATAGGAGTTCAGGCATGCCAAGGAAGAATTTTGTATGACAGAGGATGCCAAGTCGGCGATTGGCTTTGGATGACGACTTTGAAATGTAGATTGCCCAAGAAAGATCATGGCTGATAAAATGAGACCCAGGAGTTTGATTGACTGAACTTCTTCAAGAGGATTTTTTTTTGTTTAATACATAGTCGAGGCTCGTGGAAGAACTAGAATTAGTACACTGAACAGATCAGGGCACAACAGGCCAAAAGGACCAGTTGAGAGAGGGGTAAAACACCAACAGTAGAGTTGAAGGCTAAGATAGAGGCAGAGTTGGACAAACAATGGGTGTGGGGAGGAATGAGGGGCAGGAGAAGATGCATAGGGTTTACAATATGGATACAGAATGAAATTCTTCGGAGGAAAAACTGGAAATTTGGAAGGAGGTATTGGGGTGAGGGGTCGTGAGAGTTAATGAGCATAGAGAAGATCATGGTTTTGGATTGAGGATGACCTGAGATTATGGTGAACAGCTGTCTTCAAGACCTGGAGGAAAGGAATGGTATGAAAGTTGGTAGGAGGGTTTGTCAGACGGTCCTTTCAGAGAGAGATAGTGAGAATGTGAGATCCAGGTGGTGGACAAAAATGTTGAAACACAATGTAAATTCACTTAATAGGGTGATAGGCCACCACATGTGGTCAGTACGGCTTGTATGCCCATGGCATAGAGTCCACCAGCGTCTGCAATTCTGCAGGAGAGATGCAACACCATTCTTCCATGAGAAAGTCAATCAACTCACACCTGTTTTGATGGAGGTGAAAAACACAGTCTCAGGCGTCATTCCAGAACATCCCATAAATGCTTGATTGGGTTCAGATGAATTTTGGTGACCGAGAAGGTCATGACATATGGATAACATCAATGTCATGCTCATCAAACCATTGGGCGACCGCACGTGCTTGAGGATGGGAACATTGTCATCCTGGAAGACACCCTTCTCGACTTGGAAAAAAAAAAGTTACAACATGGGTTGAAGATGATCACTTAGTACCATTAAGTCGCAATCGGCATTGACCTTGCCTTCTCGGGGAATGACTGCACCCAAACCATGCCAGGAAAATATGTCCCACAGCATTACAGAACCACCGGAACCCTTTACTGTTGGAACCAAGCACTCAGGTTATGGAGTTCTTTCGCTTGACGCCACATGTGCACTCGTCCGTTTGTCGAGAATATGGTGAAGGATGATTCATCTGACCATATTACATTTCTCCACTGCTGGGTAATCCATTGCCTGTGCTCTTTGTAGCACAGGACTCACAAATGTGCATTGCTCAGTGTGATGAGCAGTTTATGCACTGCAAACCGACGATGGTATCCTGCTCTGTTGAGTTCTCGGCAGACCGTTTTTTGATGAAACTGGCTGCTTGAGCCCTAGGTTGAAATTTAAAGTCAATTGATATGCAGTTGCTCACCTGCTTTGCCTTGCCCTTCAAATTAATGCATGGATATCATGATCCTGGAGTATGCGCTTCCGCCCACTGTTGCCTTTTGCCATTGATGTCTTTCCTTCGGAGTTCCTTGCCGACATCACCTTAGACACAATTGCTCGTGAACACATCAGCAGGTTGAGCTGTCTATGTCACTGAAGCTCCTGTCAAATGCTCCCCAACAATCACCCCTCTTTCAAAGTCACTGGGGTCCCCTCTTGCAGCCAAGCTAGCCATTATTATAGGCAATCAGGCCTGTGCAGCATTTTTATGCATGGCCCGAAGCATGCTGGGATGTTATTTGCTTTATTAACACATGGGCCACACCTGTAGGCCTGGTGTTGGCTTAATGGTTCTGGCGGTGGGCTTGGGATCTGAGGATCCTGAGTTCAAATCCCACTCAGCTGTTGAATTAATACCAGGTGAGGTTGACTCTGCCTGTCATCCTTCAGAGGTCAGCAAAATGAGTGCCAGCTTGCTGGTATCATGTGCCGGAGTGGTGACCCGTCCAGGATTGTGCCCAATAGCCAAGGAGACTGCTTAGGCAGCACCAACACTCTACATAGAGTATGGTCCCAATGGATGGATGGCCACACCTGTGTAGAAACTGTTGCTTTCAATATACTTGGTGTCCCTCATTTACTCAGGTGTTTCTTATCTATTGCTTGTCTATTATCTGTATGCCAGGATTGAAAGACATATTCCAAGTGTTTGACCAGCTCGTTATTTTCTTTTTTCATGGTCTGAAGAAAGGGAAGAGGCTGCAGCCCACCTGTCTGAAGGATGAGGGATGTCACAACAAAGGGTAGAGTCGTCAGAAAATCGATCTACTTGCTTTTCTCCGTAATTTACATTTTCCAGAGAGATCAATGATGAAGATCAAGAATAGGACTGGGCCCAGAACACTCGGTGCCTTGGAGCACTCCAGCCTTGACAGGGAGAAGAGATGAAAGGATTCTGTAGAGTGCTACACATTGGCTCTGAGAGAAGAGGAAGTCAGTGAGCCATGCGTGGAGTTGACCTTGGATGCCATCGGCAGAGAGTTTGGAGAGTAAGGCAGGATGCCAGACTGTATCAAAAGCACGAGATATGTCCAGATAGATGGCCCAGATCTCATGTCTGACATCGAGGGCATCCATCCATTGATGGGTGAGGAGAAGAGACATCACTCCCAGGACAGCATTTTTTACCATGAAACCCCTAATGCAAGCTGACAATGCCAGCATCCCTGGAACAATAGTCTCTACCTTGGAAGATGTGAACTGGAAGGAGAAGTTATTGTTTATGTGTAATGCAACGACTGATTGTAGATCTAAAGTACAATCTGACACACTGACCTCTCCAATGACATTTCCTCATCGGAGGTCACAGTGGAATATGTGATCCATCAAACTCCATCCAAGCATGATGGTCATCAGGACAATAGCCCAGGAGAATGGGCATCTAACCATATGGGCCTACACAGTGACAAAGACATTGATTGATTCATCTGATCAAAGTGACTGAATACATTTCGCAAAAGGCTAGCAGAGTGCTCTTTTTTGTGGTTGAAATAATAGGGGGTTTAGGTGGGTATGCTGTGGTGCAGATGGACTTTTGGAGTCCCCTGCTTTCTGCACATGTGATTTTAAAGAAGCATTTTGACAGATGTGGTACACAATCATAAAGACCTACCAGTCTCCATAAAAGTCTCCACGCGGCAAGTCATGGTGAACTCTTTTCGGTGTGCTGGGCCTGACTCGTGTGTCACAGTGTACTCAGGCAACCGCCAGCCTTTCAACACCACGAGTTCCTGCATACCAGGCATTAAAAACATTTTTTTTAAACCAAGGAACACAGAAACCATTAAAAGACGTGTACTCTTGCTCTCAAAGTGCACATACAATATCCAGTGGAATTACAATGAAGACATTAAAGCTGCAGACACCTGCAGTGCTCCCACGGGGTTGTTGTCGGTATGGCCATTTTGTGCGGATGTAGAAATTTCACTGTCATCATTCCCACTGCAAAGATAACAAAGGTCCAAACACACCGGCTGCACAACACAAACACCGCCTTAAAAAGTCTGTTTCAAAATATGTTAGTTTCAAGTCTTTGTTGATAAGACATGTTGGTCTACGTGCTGCAGTTCTTAAGGCCCGGTCCTTCAATGGAACGGATGAAAACAGAAAAAAAAATGACATGACACCAAAGGAGAACGTCTACACTCTACACGCATATGAATGGTCAGATCGTACCTGCCACCACTCTCGCTGTTACACCGGAACTTTTGAGCAGACTCGCCCTGAAGAATGTGAAGAGCCGCTTCGGCAGCTTTGTGTTTAGCTGCTTTTTTGCTTGGCCCCTGGCCTGTAATGTCGCACAAAATCAGGACACTGTATCACCATACATCTTGTTATTACATGCCCATCTTCAACAGCAGCACTCAATTACTCCAACATTCTCCACCTCCGAGTTCCCAACCTATGCAGCTGATAGCTCCGACAGATACACGGAAGGTGAAGTTGGGCTGGTGTGCCTGTCCTTCAGCTTTGAGAAGGTCATACACGGGTGTCTTGCCGAGTCGAGTGCCATACTCCTGCAACAGGCTTATTGGAGTTTTTCCAGGACTTGGCAGCACAGGTAACTCAACACTGTGGACAAAAAGCCTCCTTGCAGCATTTGCATAGTGTCAGCAGCACTATTCTGGGAAACATGGGGGTTAACACAAAAATAATAGGAAATATCTATTTCCGAGGACAAAACTTTGCAAAACTAACTTTTGTATGGACATACCAATGATATGATAAATGTTATTGTAGATGGTTATCAGAAATATGCAGTCCTCTTATTCTTGCGTGTGGCAGCTTGGCTGCCGGGTAGCTATCATTTTGTTGGGGCGTGACGATGCCGCTAATGCTGTGCCCCTATACCCAGTGCACTGGTACTCATTTTGCCAATCTCAGAAGGAAGACAGGCTGAGTCAACCCAACATGGTGTTAATTCAGTAGCCAACGGGGCTCAAACTCAGGCCTTCCAAGCCAGCCACCCCAACCACAAAGCCAACACCAGGCTTAGAAATATGCAATTATTTTTCTACAGTCACATGATATGAAAGTAAACATGAATTTAAAACAAGGGCATAAAAATTATGTAACAGCATGAGGGGGAATTGAAATATTATGTCTGGAAAAAATGGTGGATTTATTTTCTCCTCCCACACAAGTGCCGTATAACCCCAACCCTTACTTCTACTGCCGTGGCCAAAAATATTGGCACCCTTTCACTTTTTTTTTTCAAACAACTCAATTTTCTCTAAAAAATAAGTTGAGATTTACAAAAGTATTTGGTCTCCACAATTTTTTTATTTCACTGTTAATAATACAGAACCTTTGCTTTTGATTCAGAACTTAATATATCCTTTTAAATCAGAAAATAAAACGAAATGACATTGACACAATTATTGACACCCGCGATTTAATATTTGGTCGTACAACTTTTGGTTAAAATAACTGCAGTCATGCGCTTCCTGTCGCCATGAATGAGCTTCCTCCACCTCTCTACTGGTAGTTTGTCCCACTCTTCTTGTGCAAACTGCTCAAGTTCTCCCAGATTTGAAGGGTGCCTTCCCCCAACTGCTGTTTTCAGATCTCCCCACAGGTGTTCAGTGGGATATAGATCTGGACTCATTGCTGGCCACTTCAGAACAGTCCAGCGTTTTGTCTTAAACCATTCCTGGGTGCATTTTGAAGTGTGTTTGGGGTCATTGTCCTGCTGCAAGACCCATGACCTTCGACAGAGACCCAGCTTTCTGACAATAGGTTGAACATTGCGCTCCAAAATGCCTCCTTGGTAATCTCCTGATTTCATGATGCCATGTACACATTCAAGGCACGCATTGCCAGAGGCAGCACAGCAACCCCAAAACATCACTGAACCTCCTCCATGTTTGATTGGAGGCAAGGTGTTGTTTTCTTTGAAAGCTTCATTTTTTTCTGTAAACAGAAAGATGATGTGCTTTACCAAAAAGCTCTAATTTTATCTCATCTGTCCACAGGACATTCTCCCAGAAGGAGTTTGGCGTGTTCAGGTGTGTTTTGGCAAACACCAATCAGGCTTTCTTTTCTCTTCTCTTCTCTTCTCTTCTCTTCTCTTCTCTTCTCTTCTCTTCTCTCAGCAGTGGGGTCCTCCTGGATCTCCTACCATGGAACCCCCTTTCATTGATTTTGCGATGGATGGTGCGATTTGAAACTGTCGTACCTTGTGTCTGAAGGTCAGCTTGAATCTGTTTGGCAGTTGATCGAGGTGCTTTCTCCACCATCCAAACAATCCTTCGCTGCAATCCTCAATCAAGTTTTCTCTTGCGGTCACGTCCAGGGAGGTTGGCTGCAGTGCCGTGGGCCTTAAACTTCCTGATAACATTGCGTACGGTGGACACAGGAACATCAAGGTCTCTGGAGATTGACTTGTATCCTTGAGATTGTCCATGCTTGACTACAATCTTGTGTCTGACCTCCTCAGACAATTCTCTAGTTTTCTTTCTTTTCTCCATGCTCATTGCGGTACACACAGTGACACAAAACAGCAGAACGACTCCTTTTCTCTTGTCAAACTGCTTGAATGATTGATTTTTATATTGCAGGCACCTGCAACTCACCACAGGTCAGTTCAATTCCAAAGTAAAGTAGAATCACCTGCTTGAAATCTAATTATTTATAACAACTTCTAAAAGGTGCTGATAATATTGTCTGGGCCATTTTAGGATTTCTATGTGTAATAAGCTAAGATTTTGTATTTTTTTTCACCTTTTTTTGTTTTATTCCAGTGCAAACCAAAGAAATACATTTGTGGATGCCAAAAGATTTTTTAATTCCAACAATTTTCTGGAAGAAATGGTGCATTATTTGAAAAAAGTGCAAGGGTGCCAATATTTTTGGCCATGACAGTATCTCCCCACACCTTTTTATCCTCCTTTTTCTTCCATTTTCACCCCACCCCTCCAGCCAGACTTTCTTATTGGTGCATACAAAAGCAATGTATGGCTCAACCCTCACAATCTCCTTTATAATGTAGTTGGTAATGGAATATGATCTTCACAAAAGCTGTTGTTAAAGACCAAAGTCTGAATGAGTCAAAACAAAGTTACTAGGTTTTACTTGGAGTAAAATTTATTGATTGTTATGTGTCTACTCGACGTCGATCTCGCTTTATGGGATCTCCGTATGTCACTTCGTGCTTAATTACAATTCATTAATAAACCTGGCCCTCGTTTCCGTATGCTGGTCTGATAGCGGTGGCAATAAGATTGACTTCACGCGAATATGGAGCTATTCAAGCCACCAACGTACCTCTCTTTGGCCGCCACAAACTTAGCAATAACTGCGCTGCTAGTCCCAGAAATTTGATGTTATTCGAGGCATCAGGACAGGCTACAGCAGCGGAGAGGAAAAGTTACCATCTCGCTTCATTGCGCTGGAACTTGAGGTGTACAACACGTATTCGTTCAACCCCGCATCAGACAGTTGGGTACTGTCAGAGGTGATAAAAACAGTTCAAGGAGTACTGCAACCCTCAAAATAATCTGGTGTACGAACGGCACAACTTTTGGGATTTCAAATATTAGGATGGGCAATCCTTCGGCCATTACCTGACAGACCTAAGAACGTTGGCCAAATCATGGGAGTTTGCCAAGGTGGATAACATGATCGGGATAAAATCATTTTCGGAATGTCTGATCTGTGGATCAAAGAGCATATTTTACGTGACAAGGACCTGGATCTTGCCAGAGACATGGATATTTGCCGAGCCGCCGAAGCAAGCCACACACAAATATAGTCAATGTACAAGATGCCACTGGAGGTAAACGAGCTGCACGGAAGAGAGTCATAAGGTTTATGTGATGCAGTGTTCGTGATAATGACGCAGTGTTTATGGGACACGGTTCTTGCGGGAGAGATTCTTGCGATTCTTGCGAATGCCAGTAAAGCTACGGCTCAACAGGATAGTTGCCCTGAATGTGGATACCAGCAGAGAAGGGACCATGACTGCTCTGCCCTCGGCAAAGAATGTAAAACTGGATGAAAGGGTCAAATCCCAGGCAGTCAGTCCACACTTATAGCATGGACACACAAGAGGTGGATGATTCTGGTACAGAACCAGTCTCCCCTTGTTGGATCTCCTCCAGTAGTATAGCAATGGGTGAATAAAACAAGCAATCTCATCTGCGCCGGTACTCAAATTATTTGAACCAGAGACCATCTATTGTGCAGACCAATTCATCAACTGGCCTGGGAGCCTATCTGCTGCAGGATGGCCGGCTGGTCGCATGTGCTTCACGTTCACTGTCCACTGCTGAAGAGAAAGAGATGTTAGGGGTGACGTTCACCTTGGAGAAGTTTCATAAGTATGTCTACAGATACAAGACTGAGGTGCAGACCACCCATCAACCTCGAGTGACAATTGTCAAGAAACCACTGCACAGAGCTTCACCTGGACTTCAGTTGATGATGCTTCAATTTATGCATTGGTACATACTTGTAACACGTTCCTGGGAGGATGTACATTCCAGACACTTGTCACAGTCCAGTCACAATGTACAACTCCATCTTCGAGGATATGCAGTTGCAGGTACACAAGCTGGTGACCCATCTTTCAGTCAGCCAGAGCAAGCTGGAAGTATAAAAAGTGATGCAACTGCAGATTATGACAATTTACAATGACTGTCTGCGTACATTCTGAACAGCTGACCAGTGCACCAGGCCAACACTCTTGTATCCATCAGATCATTCTGGGATTTCTGAGATGATTTGTATGTGGCAAATGGTACGATTTTCATGGGAAGCACTTGGTAAATCCTGCTACAGCAACACAGATCTAACATTCTCAAAACAATACACGAAGGCCACGTTGGGCAAGAGAAATGTAAAGCCAGAGCGTGCCAAGTGGTCTATTGGCCAAGTATCAACGAGGATATACGTCCTGTTGCCAAGTGCTCAACATGATCCAGAACTGCAGGGTCTACCGGAGTGCTCAGTTCTTCAATACTGACTACCGGCTTGTTGTAGCAACTCTTAGGTTTCAGCTTAAATCCAGGAGAATGGTACTATCCCAGCCTCGGCTGGATGTTGGGAAGCTCAAGGATGAGAGGGGAGCTGAGGAGTTTGCGAAAAGGCTGAGTGGAGATTTGGGGGATGTGAGTGCTTTGGGGGATCCAGAAGAGTTGTGCAGTGCCTTCAAGACCATCATCCTTGATGTTGCCGGGAGATTTCTTGGAACTCACCAGAGGGCGAAGAAGAATCTTGTATCTCAAGGACCACTGGATACCTTTGCCCAGAGTCGCAGGGCCAGGCTGCATGGCAAGCAGAGGTGGGTAAAGTCAATATAAAGACCAATTACTGCACCATAGTCCCAAGAAGGAAGCCAGATATATAACACACACACACACACACACACACACACACACACACACACACACACACACACACACACACACACACACACACACACACACACACAATTTACTGGTAAGTACTTACAAAAACTTTATTTGAAGTTATAACCTTAACTTGTACACAATTGACTGATTTCCCAACTGCCCGGATCATCAGATGAGCACTGTTTTACAGGTTTCGATCCTTTCAACCGAGAACCTCTCCAAACAGTGGATCCACAACCCCGGTCACAGGTGAATGAAAATGAATGAAATGGGATCCCATGATGTGGTTTGATGCTTGTGAATGAACGAACATTTCTCAAAGTTTTATTGTCAAGGTTTATCAAGATCATCATATTGCATTCATCATCATTGATGATCATCACTAGGTCTTTATAAACCAGGCAACACTGCTCTTTATTGTGGTGACGCTATTTGCAGTAAATGTGATGTCACGAGTCACAGGCGACAACTGGAAACGAAAAAAGTAAATAAAATTGAGAAATGTTATGCGTGTGTTCTCTTATTTGGAACCTCCTTATCATTACTGATTCGTCAACATCTCAAACAGAATTTTTATCATGTGCAGTTAACCCTATGCGTGCTGCATTGTTGACAGCCACATAGTTCCCTGTTGCTTAATTAATTTTTTCATAGGACTGTGAATTTCAAGTGGTATTTACAAAAAAAAAAAACACAATTTGGGTGTCAAGTTGGATGAATAACGAAAAAAATGTTTTAAACTTTCAATTTTTGTGCTGTCGTAAGTCTGCGACCGCAGCACGCAAAGGGTTTAAAAAAAAAAAACCCGCTTTCGATTCCTACCAATCCGATTTTTGTCACCTTCAACTTGCCACGTATGCTAAATACCTCCATTATTTAATACTATATATATATATATATATATATATATATATATATATATATATATATATATATATATATATATATATATATATATATATATATATATATATATATATATATATATATATATATATATATATATATATATATATATATATATATACACACACACGAGGTCTGTCTAAAAAGTAACGGGACTGAGCCTGCTGTGTGCTCCACTTACACAACTTGAATGAATGGGTTGCGTCACAGTCTTTCACAACGTTCCAGAAATATATATGATTGGTGATGGTTGACTGCGCTCATTGTGTGATTTTTTTTACAAGTTGTGCTTTGCACGTTGTCTTGTCTGAGTCGTCGCATTATGAGTCCTGAGCAGAGAGCCAATCTGAAGTTTCTTGCCAAGCTTGGCAAAACACCTTCCGAATCCTTCGCAATGCTGCAGCAAGTCTACGTGGAAGAAACGATGCCACGTATACGTGCATTTGAATGGCACAAGAGGTTCAAAGAGGGACGGGAGGAGGTTGAAGACGATCCACAGTCTGGAAGACCTTCAACGAGCAGAACAGTGGACAACATCGAGCATGTGAAGCAGATGGTATATGCAGATTGTTGACTCACGGTGTGGATGATTGTTGAGGAACTTTCCATCAACAAGGACACTGTCTGGAGCATCATCACTGAAAATCTCGAAATGCGCAAGGTGTGCGCAAAGATGTTCCGAGGACCAGAAACAGAGAAGAGTCACTGTCTGTCAAGACATTGTCGAGCGCTTCGAAGATGATCCAGATCGGCTTGGGAGAGTCATTACCGGCGATGAATCGTGGATATTCAAATATGATCCCGAGACCAAACAGCAGAGTCGTCAGTGGAAAAGTCCGGCATCACCAAGACCAAAGAAAGCAAAGATGTCTAAGTCGAGGGTGAAGGTGATGCTCATCTCGTTTTCCGACATCAAGGGCATCGTCCACTTTGAGTTTCTACCACAGGGTCAAACAGTGAATCAATACATGTACAAGGAGATCCTCCGGCGCCTCATGAGATCAGTCCGGGACAAGAGGAGGGATCTGTGGGAGAACAACGTCTGGGTGTTCCACCGTGACAACGCCCCTACTCACAGTGCCCTGAGCACCTGACAATTTCCGGCAGAGAGGAACGTGTCAACTCTGAAGCAACCCCCGTATTTGCCAGATTTTGTCCCGTGTGATGTTTTTTTTTCATTTCCCCAAGCTCAAGGGGGTGATCAAGGGGACCAGATTTCCTGATGTGGAAGCCATCAAAAGGGCTGTGACGACGGAGCTCCGGAGGATCCAGAAGAAGCCTTCCTGGGGTGCATTGAAGCGTGGAAGAAGAGGATGGACAAGTGTGCAAGACTGGAGGGAAACTATTTTGAAGGGGACAAGCTGTGATTTCAATATATTTTTTGGAATAAAATTTCTGTGAAGTCAGTCCCGTTACTTTTTAGACGGACATCGTGTCTGTATATATAAATATATATATATATATATATATATATATATATGAAATAAAGTTTAATAATAGCTAACGCAGTGAGCTTCATACTTAACGCATGCACGTGAGAGAATAGGAAACAACAACACAATACCCCTGGCTGTTTGGAATCCGTGTCGTCAGCTATGACCTTTTGCTTCCGGTTGTTGTTAAACGCTGTGCGGTGTATAAACACAATTGGGTTTTATTTCTATCTTGTGAATATTACTTAACGCGTGCACATGAGAGAATAGGAAACAACAAAAACAACACAATACCCTGCCAATTGTGAATCCGTGTCGTTGCCTATGACCCTTTTGTTTCCGTTTTTGTTTTGTTGTTTCCGTTTTTGTTTTGTTTCCGGTTTTTGCCATGGGGAATGATGCATGCCGGGAGATAAAGGCATCGTCGGAGACATGAAAGACCCAAATAATATCAGACATGGTGGATATTTCCTCCACCGATTTTAATATTGAAGAATTTACCTCACGAAAATAATTAATTCACTGTTATTATATCAAATGCAATCGGAACTTGTTTCCACGAAAACCAACGAAACTTCAACAAAAGGTGACGATGGACTCCAAAGACATTCTCACAAGATCTGATCAATCAGCCAAATATCCTCTGTTTAACATGATGGGGGGATCTCAGCACGTTCCACAAAATCATCCTTGACTGAACAAAGTCTTGCAAATCCAAGTATCTGAGATAAAAAGACATTGGAACCCATTTTTATTGGCTCTGAAGGCCCCGGACGACGATGTGCAGCACTTCCGATGACGTCACGTTTTCGAGTCGTCATGTGACCAATCCGTGCCCTCGCATCAATCTCAGCGTGATAAGCAACCTCCGGACGAATCGCCTCAGAACCTCATACGGTTCTGTACGAATATTCACTGCTATTCAGAAACTCATCTAATCTTCACGAGTTACATTAATCTTAAACGCGTCGACCAAATAAATAGGGTGCGTTGGTTTTCACATCACAATTGCATTCTCTTGACTGAATGGAAATGAAACGGTGAGAACAATAATGAAGAAGATCATCAAGTAGTGACACCTCACAGTGACGTAGCTTACCCGAATGGGAAAACGTCCATATCTTCACTTCGCACCTTACTCGCTCCCGAAGCTGCCTTCGGAACGAGGTCGATGTGAGAAGCGGAAATCACAGAACGAGGATTTTCACAGCACCGTTCGTTTCGCAATACAATTCGTCACCACAAACGACATCAAGAAAGATTTTTCGAATAAAATTCTTTTTTATGCTGGGCGGTGTGCATGCGTCTGTCTACAGCAATCTTTTTCGATCCATCTCTCGCGACTCATCAGGCGGTGTATAAGTAATGTTTGGGATTTAATTTTCTTCTGAAACACTTTTTTTGTTTGCTCTCATATGTTTTTCCACATTAACATTGAGAATATAAATTGATATAAGTAGAGGATATAAAAAAGTTTTGTTTTGTTAAGGCGAGAATGCGATTTGTCTATGAGGATTGCGATTGCAACGGGTGGCAGCACGAGACCGAACAACAGAGAAAGGAAATACAACAGCAGTGGCAGTCCAAGATAGAGGAGACTTGAACAAGCAGTGGGTGTGAGGAGGAATTGGGGGGGGTGAGGAATTGGGGGGGGTGGGGCAGTGGGGGAGTGGGGAGTGGTGCAGGAGAGGGGAATAAGGGAGGGGTGGGGCAGGAGAGGGGAATAAGGGAGGGGTGGGGCAGGAGAGGGGAATAAGGGAGGGTGGGGCAGGAGAGGGGAATAAGGGAGGGGTGGGGCAGGAGAGGGGAATAAGGGAGGGGTGGGGCAGGAGAGGGGAATTGGGGAGGGGTGTGGGTGGGGCAGGAGAGGGGAATTGGGGAGGGGTGTGGGTGGGGCAGGGAGGAGGGGTGTGGGTGGGGCAGGAGAGGGGAATTGGGGAGGGGTGTGGGTGGGGCAGGAGAGGGAATTGGGGAGGGGTGTGGGTGGGGCAGGAGAGGGGAATTGGGGAGGGGTGTGGGTGGGGCAGGAGAGGGGAATTGGGGAGGGAGGGGTGTGGGTGGGGCAGGAGAGGGGAATTGGGGAGGGGTGTGGGTGGGGCAGGAGAGGGGAATTGGGGAGGGGGTGCAGCAGGAGAGGGGGTGGAGCAGGGGGTGGGCAGGAGAGGGGAATTGGGGAGGGGTGGGCAGGAGAGGGGAATTGGGGAGGGGGTGGGCAGGAGAGGGGAATTGGGGAGGGGTGGGCAGGAGAGGGGAATTGGGGAGGGGGTGGGCAGGAGAGGGGAATTGGGGAGGGGTGGGCAGGAGAGGGGAATTGGGGAGGGGTGGGCAGGAGAGGGGAATTGGGGAGGGGTGGGCAGGAGAGGGGAATTGGGGAGGGGTGGGCAGGAGAGGGGAATTGGGGAGGGGTGGGCAGGAGAGGGGAATTGGGGAGGGGGTGGGCAGGAGAGGGGAATTGGGGAGGGGGTGGGCAGGAGAGGGGAATTGGGGAGGGGGTGGGCAGAAGAGGGGAATTGGGGAGGGGTGGGCAGAAGAGGGGAATTGGGGAGGGGTGGGCAGGAGAGGGGAATGGGGGAGGGGTGGGCAGGAGAGGGGAATTGGGGAGGGGTGGGCAGGGGGTGGGGCAGGAGAGGAGGGGGTGGGGCAGGAGAGGAGGGGTGGGGCAGGAGAGGAGGGGGTGGGGCAGGAGAGGAAGGGATGGGGCAGGAGAGGAGGAATTGGGGAGGGGTGGGGCAGGAGAGGAGGAATTGGGGAGGGGGTGGGGCAGGGGAGGAGGAATTGGGGAGGGATGTGGGGCAGGAGAGGAATAATTGGGGAGAGGGGCAGGAGAGGAATGGGGGGCAGGAGAGGAGGAATTGGGGGGCAGGAGAGAACAATTGGGGGGGGCAGGAGATGAGGAATTGGGGGGGCAGGAGAGGTGGAATTGGGGAGGGGCAGGAGAGGAGGAATGGGGGGCAGGAGAGGAGGAATTGGGGGGACAGGAGAGGAGGAATGGGGGAGGGCAGGAGAGGAGGAATGGGGGAGGGCAGGAGAGGAGGAATGGGGGAGGGAGGGCAGGAGAGGAGGAATTGGAGGGCAGGAGAGGAGGAATTGGGGGGGCAGGAGAGGAGGAATTGGAGGGCAGGAGAGGAGGAATTGGGGGGGCAGGAGAGGAAGAATGGGGGCAGGAGAGGAGGAATTGGGGGCAGGCGAGGAGGAATGGGGGAGGGAGGGCAGGAGAGGAGGAATGGGGGAGGGAGGGCAGGAGAGGAGGAATGGGGGAGGGGGCAGGAGAATAGGAATGGGGGAGGGGGCAGGAGAGAAGGAATGGGGGAGGGGGGCAGGAGAGGATGAATGGAGTGGAAAAGATGGATACAGTAACAGAAGGAAACTAATGAGGGAATACTGGAAATTTGGATGGAGGAGGGATTGCGATTGGGTTAACGAGGGTAGAAAAGGTCATGGTTTTTGGATTGCGGACGATTTGAGGACAGTTTTACAATGGAATCGGATTCCCACACCTTCAAAGTGAAATGTATGTGTTTTGAGGTAAAATACTGTTTGTCGTGATTTTGAATTGCAAGTGGGCCCGTTGGACCATCCGTGCTCACGACCTTGTGGAACACCTGTCTGCTTTGCTGCTCGAGCATCACCTTGCTGGTCACTTTCACCAAGTCCAGATGTGCTTGGGCCAGCATGGGGATTAAATGTTCGTTATTATTATAATTGCCAAATGAAACTATTCTATTTATTGTTAATATTGTTACTATTAATATATGCTTTGTTACAATGTTATTATTTTTGTTCTTTATTTTGTAATTATAATGCCATGCAGTGGAAGGACCGATTGAGCTGCTCTACACACCTCAACATGACGTGAGTTTAAAACGTGGGAATCCTTCCGGATATATATATATATATATATATATATATATATATATATATATATATATATATATATATATATATATATATATATATATATATATATATATATATATATATATATATAGTTGTGGGGCTGGGTATCGGTGGTGAGCACAACCGCGAGAGGGAGCAGTAGAGTCTGCTCCACCGAACACACCGGAATTTCAGTCGTGATCCTTGGATAAGTCCGAAAGGCACGGGTCCCCTACAGGACCCTGAATCGCCAATAATTCGACTGCGTGGGGTTGGGTTAATTGCCAAACTTCAATATACCTAAGTGTCCACGCGGCAAAGCTTCCGGGGAATTCACACCCTCGACAGACCTCGAGCGGAACGGGCCGTTACCGTGCTCGAACCGTGTGTAACCCGAGCGGATGGTTACCGAGGCCTGTCGGTCCAAATGAACAATTTACTGCTTCGCTATTTCTCAACACGCACCGTGCTAAGCCAATAAAAAAAAATTACAGGGAACAAGCTGGGACATTCAACAAGAGGGGAATTTATTTACAATAATCGGGGGATGAGTGGAGCACGTAATGGCAGATTTATCTGAATATCAGGCAGGCAATATACAGTTAGCAAAAGCACTTAACAGTTCTACTTAAGAGACGGGCCCACACACAGACGCACACCCAAAGAAATGGACCCCGTCGGGTCTTTATTGAAGGCTTCCAGCTCGAGGAAAGGTGAGCTGGAGACCAGAGCTTGTGCTTGGACCTGTCCGCCTCATGCGGTCTTCAACAATCTGGGACTCAAATTGGCAGGACTCAAACCCGCAGCTTCCACGTGGCGTCAAGGACGAAGGCATCAGGAGTGGAGTGGCAGACGCCAGCACGATCGGCAAAAACAAGCGAGGAGGCGACGAGGCAGGTGAAGCAAATGATCCTCCTCAGGCTCCGACACACAACCAGGCTCCGACGCCAACACGAACATGAGCATGAACCCGAACACCAGAACCAGACCTCCAAAGGGAGCCTGGTCTTTTATCCGCTCCTCGAGCGGGGTGGAGCCTCGATGTCAGATGCTCTGTGCGCGCTTCGTTGGACAGGGATCAGGTGTGTTGACGTGCTGTTCGCTCCTGATTGGACAATAAGGAGAGCCTGGTAAAACGCTAGTTCAGTGGAGGAGCTGTGAATCGGAACATGCTGGAAAGCGCTAGTTCAGTGGAGGAGCTCTGAATGGGAATGCGCTAGTTCAGTAGAGGAGTTGTGATTGGGAACATGCTGTAAAACGCCAGTTCAGTGGAGGAGCTGTGAATGGGAATGCGCTAGTTCAGTAGAGGAGTTGTGATTGGGAACATGCTGTAAAACGCCAGTTCAGTGGAGGAGTTGTGAATGGGAACGCGCTGGAAAGCGCGAGTTCAGTGGAGGAGCTGTGAATGGGAACTCTGTAAAACGCCAGTTCAGTGGAGGAGTTGTGATTGGGAACGTGCTGGAAAGCGCGAGTTCAGTGGAGGAGCTGTGATTGTGAATGCGCTGTAAAGTGCGAGTTCAGTGGAGGAGTTGTGATTGGGAATGTGCTGGAAAGCGCTAGATCAGTGGAGGTGGTTGGTTTGTCGGATCTAATGATTTAAAGACATAACTATAAAACAACTTTGCAGCGCACATACATTTAATCACCCATTATACAAGAGGATGAGACCCTAACTACAAACACAAATTTACTGATATAACTGACCTTCGCGACCTGAGTGTTGAGTGCTCATGGTTTCCAAATTCGTAACAATATATATATATATATATATACATATATATATATATATATATATATATATATATATATATATATATATATATATATATATATATATATATATTGTTACAGATTCTCACCCGCCGGCGTGCGAACGACCGCTTCGAGCCAATGGCGGCGCTCTCGCCCACCGAACGGACAATCTAGTCGCAGCCTTCCGGATCAAACGCCAAAGCCCAGTCAACACTCTACCCGCGCTACAGGGTCAATCGCCGAATTGTCGACAAACCTAATTAATCGTGCGGGCAGACTACCGAGAAACTGCACCTCAACGGGGCCGCTTGGAAACGAACCGCTTAAGCAACTCGCTTCGTTTTGGGATAACCGAGCGGGGTATTATCGCGCAGCCCCATTGGACCCGATCACTTTATCGGCTATTTAAAAACCAACTATATTCCGAACGTAGAACGCCAGCTCAATTAAGGGAAGAGGACGCAACGAACGGGTTAACATTTACAAAGCACACGTAAACAGTGATGCAGTCATGCAGGTATGCAATTATGCAAGGCCGAACACGCACGCAAGTATACAACCAACAAAAGCAATGCAACAGAGCTACTACCGTCTATTAATTACGTACACTTATACAGTTTGACTTACGGACATGGCGCCACGACGTTCATTCAAAAGCAACAAAGAAAACTCCCAGGAAAGACGGGGGGTAGACTGGACCTCTTGGGTCTTTATTTCACAGAGCTGTGATGACCGCAGAAGCTCCGCGAGGCTGGGCTGGTTACCTTCACCTTTGAGGTGCCTCGCTGGGGCGACCCGCGACGTCCCGTCCTCACGGCAGCTGTCAGAACCGTGGTACAGCCCAGGCCCCGTCCGACGGCCCGGCGATTCGGGCCCAGCCAGCAATGCTTCAGAGGAACGAACGGGTCTTTTGCTCTTTCAGAGTTGATGCTCTCTTTTAAGAGCCCATCCGTCCCTCAGCGCTGCTCGGACTGTCCCGAAGCCCGATCACCTCGGACCGTTCGATGCTGGCTGGCGACCTCTCTCCGGTTCTCCCCAAGTCCCACACACGAACGCGCAGTTCTGCGTGGCACAGCTGGCCTGGCTGTACTCCCAGCTCCGTCTCCTCGGTGAACCCGGACCTCCACTGCCCTCCACTGGACTCGAACCTTGCTCCTCACACCACTCCAAACCCCGAACGACTGCCCTGAACTCGTGCTCTGCGCGCCTTTTTATAGGGTTCGTGAGGCGAGGTTTGATCTCCGCTCTTTCCCCTCTGACCCCCACTGGCTCCGCCCCTCTTGATCTCCTGATCCGAATGCTGAGGCGAAGCTTGGAGCGAGCGGACGTGGTGGGGATCATCGACGCTGAAGGGAGAGTGGACGTGGTAGAAATCACCGTCGCTGGCAACAAGGAAACCCCCGCTTTTGTTTGGAGCGATCTTGCCGTGGCCGGTGCAAAGATGGCGGCGCCCGCGGAGCCGAAGGTGAAGCAATGTTGTTTCGTTGTTGGGTATTGGGGGAGTTGCGGTTTAGGAGATGGTGGTTGGCGTTGTGGAGAAGGTGGTTGTGGTTGGCATCATGGAGAAGGTTGTTGTGTGAGGGCGGTTGTGGGAGCGATGGTGGTGGAGATGGTTGTTGTGAAGCGGTTGATGAGAGCGATGTTGGTGGTGGAGATGGTTGTTGTGAAGTGGTTGATGAGAGCGATGTTGGTGGTGGAGGTGGTTGTTGTGAAGCGGTTGGTCCAAAATAACGATAGCAAAAGAATAACGGCTAACTCGAAGATCACAGCGCGGTTACACGAGTAAATCCCTTTAAACATCGGTGGGGAAATCTATCTGAATAGTGGAGCAACTTCGCATAACAATTGTGCATTTTGTGAGGAAAGCACCAAATTTGGCACACGAGCAGCCTATCAATTTGTTACGAATTCTGGCTCGCCTGGCGTGCGATCGGCCACGTAACTCCAATAGCAGCCGCCTCGCTCACCGGACGGACAATTCAGTCGTGACCCTCCTTGGAACTACCGCCAGGAGCCAGTCACAGGTGGGGGTTTAACCTCACCACAACCCAGTCCGCATTCTACCCGCGCAAAATAGGGTGAACCGACAAATGTCGATATACCTAAATATCCGCGTGGGTAACCGACTGAGGAGTTGCACCACGCCGCAGGTCGGCTTAGGACACGAACCGCTTAAGCGGTTCGTTCCGTGCTACAGGAATAACCGAGCGGTGTTATCGCCGACCTCGACAGTTCAGTGATTCTTCTTTACTCGGTTGTTCAAACCCCACTGCCAATTATTCCACAAAGTTTGGTGGTGGCGGTTGTTTGTGTGGAGGTTTGTTGCAATGGTGGCTCAAAATAACGATAGATAAAGAAAAACCCTATCTCAAAGAGTCGCAGCCCGGTGAAACATAAAGGAAATCCCTTTAAACAACGGTGGAGACCTATCTGCACATAAACCTAGCGTCATACCTGATCTCAGGACCCTTTATGGTGTATTGTGAATTTCCACAGCCGTAACAATATTATGAACAAATTTGGATATTGGGCCATCTCAAAATTTTTGATGGCAGTGGAAAATGGCTGCCACAGCCATCAGCGGCTGAATTTGAGATGGCCCAATATCCAAATCTGTTCAAAATATGATAGCCTACTGGTGTGCCAAATTTGGTGCTTTCCTCACAAAATGCACAATTGTTATGCTATATTTAGCTAAGTTGCCCCCACGAGAACACAGACTTATCGACTTAACTGATCTAAGAACCTCTATGGTGCTCTGCGAATTTCCACAGCCGCAACAATATATATATATATATATATATATATATATATATATATATATATATATATATATATATATATATATATATATATATGTATGTATGTATATTGTTGCGGATTCGCGCCCGCCGGCGTGCGAACGGCCACGTAACTCGAATCGCGGCACGTCGCCCACCGGACGGACAATCCAGTCGTGACCCTCTCGGACTAACGCCGGGAACTAGTCACGGGTGGACCTTTTGGCCTCACCGCGATCGTGCCAATCGGCCCCCCGCGTGGGATAGGGTTGCTCGCCAAATTCGACCTACCTAAGTACCCACACGGAGGGTAGACCGGGCGATCGCACCTCGCCGCAGGTCGACTTCGGACACGGGCCACTTTAAGCGACCCGTTCCGTACTATCGGGATAACCGAGCGGTGTTATCGTCGGCCCCGACGGTTCGATTAATTATCGGGCGTTTTAGCCCACGACCAACCCTTTACGTGAAGTAAGATGGAGATTCAATAAAGGAAAAGACGAAGCGAAACGGGAAAACAGTTCAACAATAAGCACATTTATTTCACGATGAACGGAAAGCACACATATACAATTACACCAAAAGCAAATGTAAAAGAAGAAGAAACACAATATTGCACAAAAAGCAAATATAAAAGAAGAAGACAATGCAGAGCTATCCGACTACCGAGCACACGGCAACACTTATACAATTTTACTTCACAGACGGCGCCGACAACACATATACCCAAAGCGAAAGAAAAGGACCACCCTCAAGGATGAGGGGGGTAGGCGGGCCTGGGGCCGAGACCGCGTCGGGCCTACCCGCCTGATGATGAGACGCAAAGTGGCGGTGGCGCCCCAACTCCGCGGGCCTCGCGGACGGTGTCTGGTAGGGGGGTGGGAAAGGGGCCCCCTTGTCGCACTATCTCAGCGCGGGGGAAACAGGAGGGGGGTTGTTGATGCTCGGGGGATGGAGGATATCTCCCTGTCTCGGGTCCCGCGACGAGCGTCTCCACCACGACCTCTGTCGCGCCGTCGGCCTCTTCCTCCGCAGTTCCCCGAATCCGATGCGAGCACCCCCTCAACCGCCTTCGCCGCCGCCGCCTCTCCACAGCTTCGTCCGATCGCCCTCTCCGTCTCCTCTCTTGACTCGTCCCAACTCTTCGCTGGCCCCGCGAACTCCCAACTCTACTCGACTGACGAACGCGGCCCCTTATATGCCCCGTGGCTTCGCCCCTTCACCTTTGACCCTTTACCTCCGACCCTTCACCTCTAACTGGCTCCCCATTGGACCGAGGAAAAGTGGGCGTGAATGCTTTTTGATCCATGAATTTGCATATAGCGACCACACTCCAACGCCCTGGAGGCGGGGCCAAATCGCCCCACGCTCACCGATAGGACGGAACAGAAGTGGGCATGAGTCGTTTTTGATCCGTTTTCTTCGGAAAGTCTGTGATGTTTCTGAACACGCTGCTCGGTGCGCGCCCTGCACGAGTCCAGTATCGGTGCCCACAAGTGGCGCAAGAATGGTGGTGATGCGATGGTGGCGAGTTGTGACGGTAAAGGTCGTGGCTGTTGTTGTGAAGCGGCGTTGTGGTGGGTGGTTGTTGTGTGATGGCTGTTGAGACGTGGTTGGTGGTGGTAGTAATGGCGGCTGGTCCAAAATAAAGATAGTAAAAGAAAAACGGCTATCCTGAAGAGTCGCAGCCCGACTGAATGACATTTATTCCCTCGAAACAACGGGTTTGGGCCTAACTACACATATACTTACAGAGATATCTCACCTAAGGGACCTGAATGGTGGTTTGCGAATTTGGTCAACCACAACTATATATATATATAGATATATATATATAGATATATATATATGTATTTGTAGTTAATTAACTTAATATGTATCACATTCCACATCAAAACGCTCCTGTATAACTCCATTAAACACGCACACGCACACGCACACGCGCACGCACACATGCACACACACACACCCTCATCCATTTATAGGACAAATAAATGATTTGATCGTCTGGTGAAGATTAAAAAAAAAAAAAAATTTGGAAGTTTGGCAACGAAGCTCAGAATAATTGTTTGGTTGCCAGTTGCCACAACACAGCAGGTGGAAAAATTATTTCACCTTGCGTACCAGCATTGGTGGTGATTTTGCCAGTGGCACTGGTGTCCATTAAACCAGAAATCCTCCCATTCTTGTATCTTCACAGGAACGTATTTTGTCTAACAAGTCATGCGGGCCCATCTTTCCTGAAGTCAACAAAACAAACCTTCACAATGCTCCCATTTTTCTCAGGGAGTGTAGCTACCTCCCTGAACAAGATCTTAAATATTTGGCCAAGGTGAGGCAAATATCCAACATCCTCAACCTCTCGGACAATGACGAAGTGGTGGACCTCTTCCCCCTCCCCCTCCCCATAAAATCTCGAGGTGACTATGATGAGTCCTCCACCCCTGCGTATAGCATTCAAGAATGCCACTCACCTTACTTGGATGAATTTACGGTCATCACACTGTCGGTACCATAATTGACAGTGGAGCCACTGGAAACATAATGAGCCAATCGACCGCCAACTGTCTTGGTTTACCATGAGAAAGAGTTCTCAGTCAGCACACCAGGCTGATGGTTTCTCCCCGCTCACAGTACTCGGCGAAGTCAGTTTTGTCATAACCCGCAATGATTGACAGTTTACTTTCAAAGCTCGGGCGTAGCCAGGCTGAGGCAGATGAGGCAGTTGCCTCGTCGCTCATTTCCTGAAATATGATCTGGCCTGAGCCCTCTGGCCATCTGAGCCTCCTGGGAAGTAAACTATCAAAGCTACCTGGCAGTGCTCTGAATACTCTTATCTCCACTCCTATCACAATACCTAAATAGGACAGTTCACCTCTTTTCGCCTCGTCGCTTTTAGACCTCTGGCTACGCCCTTGCAAAGGCCTTGTCGTTGGAAAACCTGGCTGTTGATGGCCTGGCAGGAACACCTTTCATGGAGATGAATGACATTTCTGTTCACCCGGCCAAACGCCACATCATCCTCAATGATGGGTCCATATACCAAGATGGTTCATCTGACCTCTCTCCCACTCACCATACTGTTTGCCCTACCCATTTGCTGTGTACCCCTCCACAAACTACAACTGTGTGGCTCAGTGAATACATCGAGTTTGACCTCCCAAATAATTTGTCTGCTTCTACGTATGTCCTTGAACCTCATAGTGATGACCGGACTCATCGTCCTTCAACTGAACTACCACCCCACCTCCCCTCCCCAACCAAATCTCATGTTGAGAGTATCTGCCACGATCCGCATTGCCAAACTCGACTGATGACCCTCAAATTGTTAGATCTCATGAACACTTTTCTCAAATCCGTCCCATCTTCATGCCTTAAAATATCACCAGAGGGACGTGTACCCCCTCACTCACCCAAACTCAACCCAATCCAAAGAAAACTGCTTCAAACATCCACTCTGCCAGTGTCACACTTGACCCATACAATAACTTTGCACTGGAACTTTGCCCTTAGATGTGAATTTCAGACCCTTCCACAAGAGAATAAGACTTATTTGACCCCATGCCCAAAGGGTATCATGGTGCGGCTGGTCCATTCTGATTGGTAGTTAACATGGGTCCTGTCCAGCACCCCCCCCCAACCCCCAATGTAAGGGTTGCCTGCTTTTAAACTCTAACAACAACCTCGCAGAACTACAACGCAAGTTTGATGAACGAGAAGACATGGGTGTCTTCGTTAAACCAGAAGATGCTGGCATCAACGTTGAGTACCTCAACCAATATTTCTGAGTTAAGAAGTCCAGTGGCAAGTTCCGACAATCACAGAATTTGCCGAGAAAAAAAAAAACCTCAGCCTTCATTGATGATGATCGATTAAATTCTTTGACAAATCAGGAGATGAAAGCACATGATCACTACTGACTTGACTAATGCCTTTTATCAAATTCCCCTCTCTCAAGGGTCAATCCAGTATTGTGGTGTTGCGACTCATTACCGTTGGTGTTGGGGTTTACGCCCAATCTGCTATGGAAATGCCTGGCTCTGAAACCACTCGAAGAACGTGCGTGTTGTGTACTTGGAGAGCTAATGGAGGGAGGGTGTTATGGCCAAACTCGCTCTACTGTGGTGGAGCAAGCAAAGACGAACTGTTAATCAACTGGAAACGACTGTCAGATGCATTCCAAGCCAACCGCTGAAAATTGTCAGCATCCAAGACTTGGTGCATCAGCTCGGGGGGTCCTCGTGTGCAAAAAATATACCCCAAGTTACCCACTGGAATTTTGAAGTTAACCACTTCCTTTAACAGAAAAACTTGGTTACCATTTCCATAACCGGCAATAAGTGCGAAAATGGTGCCTCTTTTGGGGGTTCCGATGGAAATTGTCGGGCCAATTATTAGGGGTAGTGGAAATGAAAATGACTGTTACTTTGCAGTTTTACACCCTAGAAACACAAACGACCACTCAAAATGTCGGTCTTGAGACCCTCTTTCATATGATATGCAAATTAGGTTCATTGGTTCAAGAATCAGGTCACTCGAGGTCAAAAGGTTACGAAGATTTGGGTCAAGTGAAAATATGACCTATCTCTGAAACATGCCCCACAGAACATGCCACATCCATATTTTACCCTCTCTGAGGGTCCATCCCATCACCATAGTTGCCAAGGAACACAATCATCTGAATAAAGTGGAATTTGTTGCAACAAAATGAAAACAGCACAGAATGGAAAGCGGTCGACTTCAATATGATCACTTTTTTGCCACCACTTGTATGATTAAACGAAAACGAACAATGGGACGTGTCAAAGCGGTTGGAGCAGACCTTGCGTTGGAACAGACTATCAACAGAGCCCAGAAAAGTGCATCAGGAGTAATTGGTAGTTCAAGAAAGGAGAAGTTTGTTGCCAAGTAGGAACTGATATATCATGAGATGCTTGCCATCACAAACCTTCACAGAGAACTTGCTGGAAAAGGTAGTTCCTCCTATGAGTTGGAAGTCAACAGGTCATTCAGCAAAGCAGCAACCGAGTTTGAGGAGGCCAACATTCAAGCCATATTAAATGTCATAGAGAATAATGAGAATCCCTTCCTCACTCCCCAAAAAGAGAAAATGCTCCACAATATCTTAACCAAGGAAGTCTTGTCAGAAGATATCAGAGAACATCTGCTCAATGTGGAGAGAATCGGCAACGATACCTACGAGAAACTTCGTAGAGAAAGGTATATAGAGAAGACCGTTTGACTGTCAGACATGATTCATCGCACCAACCTTAAAACCTTCGCTGCAATCCGCAAGAATTCATTCCCCACACAAAGGAAAAGCAAAACTCAACAAGCGAGAAGATGCTCAGATGAAACGTACACTAGAGATTGCAAAGATACGAGGACGGACTATGGAGGAACTCCTGCAGTACGATGTGTGTTCTACGTCTCCTCTCTTTGATGACGAAGGCCGAATGACCAAGCCAATTAAAAGTGAAATTGTCCATGAACTTGAAGCTCATCTCAGCGACCATGACCCAAGAACACCGAGACCTGATGACTCAATGGGAACATGCTCTATCGTTGATGTGATGGCAAACATTCGCAAGATTCAAACAAAGAGTTCAAAAATTTTGGTGACTTCTGTGATGCCTTTCTAGGCTATGTTGCCTCAACAGCAAAGGGTGCCTCGAGAATTGATGTGCCAAAGGGTGCCTCTCTTGCCCCCCTCTATCTCCCCCTCTCTTGCCCCCCTCTCTCACCCATAGTCTCGCCCTTCCTCTCTCCCCCTCCTCTTTCGCCGCTCTCGCTCGCCCCCACTCTCATCCCCCCTCTCCCGTCCCCCTCTCTCGCAGATATTGGTCGACAGATAAATGGCCGTAACTTGGAAACCGCTTGCCCGATTCATATCAAACCTCGAAAAGGCACATCCGCGGGTCCCCAGAAATATTCCTGGCAAGTTTCAATCAGATCGGACTGGTGGTTGTTGAGAAACGGCGGTCGCAGACAGACAGACAGACAGACACACAGAGATTGCTGGAATTATAGATAGATGTAGAAAAAAAATTTCAAATGAATTTTTTATTCATAACTGAAAAAATCAAACTAAACACTGTTATAGTTGAAGAAGGTTACATGTCAGGAGTACCTGCAAAAATCATGTACAAATCAAAAGTCACTGGTTGTGATTGTTTTCAGTCCCTGAGGTCAGTACTTGGTGGAAGCACCTTTTGCAGCAATGACTGCTTTGAGTATTTTGGGGTCGGTCTCCACCAGATTTTCATTGAGATGGTGAAATCTTTACGCATTCTTCATCTGAGAATTACTCTCGTTCTGTCAAGTTTGATGGGGATCGTCGATCCACGGCAATCTTCAAGTCTCGCCATAAATGTTCAATTGGGTCCAAATCAGGACTGACAGGGTGACTCAATAATATTTATTTTCTTCTTATTCAGCCACTCCAGTGTGGCTTTGACTCTGTTCTTCGGATCAATGTCCTGCTTAAATGTGAATCTCTTACCCAGTTTCAGATTCATGGTTGACTCGAGAAGGTTTTCATTAAGGCTTCTTCTGTACTTTGCACTGTCCATTATCCCTTCCATCCTGACAAGCTTGCCAGTCCCTGCTGAAGAAAAGAAGCCCCATAACATGATGCTGCCACCACCATGCTTGACAGTAGGGATGGTGTTGACTAGGTGATGTGCAGTGTTCAGCTTGCGCCAGACATAGAGCTCTGAATTTAGACCAAAAAGTTCAATTGTCTCGTCTGACCACAAAACCTTTCTTCACATGCCCTGCAGTATCATAAGATGCTTTTTCACAAATTCCATATGAGCTTTTCGATGTGTCTTTTTCAGTGATGGCTTCTTTCTTCCCACCTGTCCACAGAGGATAGCTTTGTGAAGGGAATGGGATATTGCTGATTGATGAACACTGACCCCCATCTGTTTGATTTTTGTCACTCATTATTATCATACATAGAGCCTTGCAGATCTTTCCTGGTCATTGTTGGATTTACAGTGACATCCTGAACCAGTTTCCTGCTTGCCTGGCTGCTGAGTTTGGATGAGCGACCTGATCTGGGTATAGTCTGGGTGGTATGATGTCTTCCACTTCTTAATGATTGATTTCACTGTACTCAAATGGATAATGAGTGACTTTGAAATGTTATAACCCTCTCCTGAACGGTGCTTCTCCACCACTTAATGTCTGACTTCTTTGGAAATCTCCTTGGTCTTCATGTTTGCCTCGTTGATCCACCATGTTAGTTGCATTTAAAACTTCTTCGATGAGTGGGGTAGCATAATTTTTAAGTTAAACCACTGACTATATTCAGGTGAAACTTATTACACTTAGTTTGTAACCTTTCAAGCAAATAATTTGCTCCTGAAGTGATTTAGGGTTAATTAAGCAAAGGGTTTGAATACTTTTTTTTGTATACCTTGTCGAGGCTCGAATGAGAGCAAACAATGCGCAGCAAGGGGGGCATGAGACAAGAAGGGTGGGAGTGGGAAGGACAAAACAGTAGGGAACAGGGACATTAGGAGATCTGTGGAAGGGAGAGGGATGGGGCGGGGAACACGGGGTATACAAGATGGACATTACAGGGACTTTCGGGAAGGAAAGCAGGGAATTTGAAGGAGGTGGGTTTGGGGTGGATTAACGGGGGTAGAAAAGATCGAGGATTTGGATGGGGGATGATAAGAGGTGGTGGTGAACAGCTGTTTTGAAGGCCTGGAGGGAAGAATGGGATTGAACAGAGTGAGGGAGTTTAGTTCAAAGGCATGAAAAAAGAGGAATGAAAGAGTGAAGGTGAGCAGTGATTCGTGATTTTGGTAGTTTTACCAGAAGGGGGTTGTTGGCGGACCTTGAGCGCCTTGTGGAAATATGGTGGGGACAAATCACAAACAGA
The DNA here is from genome assembly GCF_056783735.1 of Eptatretus burgeri. NCBI lineage: Eukaryota > Metazoa > Chordata > Myxini > Myxiniformes > Myxinidae > Eptatretus > Eptatretus burgeri. Next base: position 17,319,191 of record NC_140964.1, on the reverse strand, counting down.
GCAGGGGTGGGGGGGGGTGAGGATGGAGAGGACATGGTAGAAGACAGAACGACCAGTGACCTACCTGCGGTGAGAGTGAGAGGCCCAAAGATTCAGCCTCATCACGGGAGATACCAATGATCCTAAATGCTTTGGTTTCCACAGCGTGAAGCCGAGAAAGGTGAGAGGCAGGAGCACCAGCCCAGAGGGGAGAGCAGTACTCCATCAGGCTATGGACGAAAGCTTTGTATGTGGTCAGGAGCTCAGGTGGGCCGAGGAAGGACTTTGCACGACGGAGGATTCCCAGTCGGTGACTGGCTTTAGGAAGCCAGGTTGGAAATATGGCTTTCCCAGGAAAGATCATTGCAGACAGTGAGACCCAGAAGTTTGAATTAAAGCACTTCTTCCAGAGGATTGTTGAGAAAGTAGATTGGGAGGGGGGGCTCCAAACTGTCCTTTCGGAGAGACATAGTGAGTGTGAGATTTGTCAGGATTTAAAGACGCGTTCCTCGTGTTGGACCAGTTTGTGATTTTACCCAGATCTGCAGAGAGCGAAGAGTCTGAGGGATGACAGATGGTGCAGCAAAGGGTGGAGTCGTCAGCAAAGAGATATAGAGGATTTCCCAGAGAGTCGGAGAGATCATTGATGAAAACCAGAAAAATAACAGGACCCAGAACCCTGCCTTGAAGAACTCCAGCCTGGACAGGAAAAGGGGATGAAAGAACTCCATTTTGGGCCACATGTTGACTGCAAGCCATGAGTGGAGATGGCCTTCGATACCATAGAAAGAAAGTTTGGTGAGCAGGGCAGGGTGCCAGACCGTGTCAAAAGTATGTGATATGTCTCGGGATATGGCTCTGATTTCATGTCCAGCGTTGAGTACCTCCATCCATTGTTGGGAGAGCAGAAGCAGCATATCCAGGGTAGAGTGACCTGGTCTGACACCAAGTTGATGAGAATCATCTGAGATGAGCAACTAAGAATCATCTGATTTTTCTCTGTTACTCAAACTTATTCACATTTTATCTGCATTTCTTTTTAGCTTTATCACTTTGGAGTAGTTTGTGAAGATTCTATATTTTAAATTTGATTTGAAAACATCATGAAATAAGCTCAGGTGGCATGAAAATGTGAAAAACTTTGGAGGGGGTGAATAATTTTGCAGGTCACTGTACATCTATCTCCGACAACACGGACCATCTTTCAACAACTCATCCCAACTCTCTTCCTCATATGTGACAATTTTGATTGTCACCAAGCAAATTGGCTGGGTGTTGGTACCTCTCTCACCAGCCATGACACTTCAGCAAAAGGACTTTTGTGACTCCATGGGACTGACTCAATCTGTGAACTATTCCACCTGGATTTCTACTAATGGCAAATCCTCCCTTCTGGACTTAGTGATGATAAATTTCCCTGCAAATGTTTCCTCCTCTTCCTCTGCTCCAATTGGTTTGTCCAATCATACTGTATGCTTATGAGTCAACATTTCTCTGGCATTTCTCAGAGAGCTGCCTCAACACCGGTGAGTCTGGCAGTTCCCTCAGGCAGATTGGAAGGAATTGCAAGCAACCATCTCTCTTCAGGACTGGTCTCCCATATCTACTGCCCCTGATGTTAAATCAGCCTGGGAATTCCTCCACATTAACCTGCTCTCTCTCTCTTGTGCACAGATTCATCCCATCACGTCTTCAGTTATCCTACCCTTCTTCCCACCCATGGTACACTGAATCCTATTGTGAGGCAGTTGCTCTGAGACAATTTGCTTTCTTTTCCTGGAATGCAAATCCGACCAAAGGCATTCTCGATATACAGTGACCTGCATTCTTCAGTAGAGCCAAAAAAGACTATCTGTCCAACCTCAAGAATGAACTTTCAAACTTATCTCCCTCCTCTAAAACCTGGTGGCACCTTGTTAAGTCTGTCTGGAGTATGCTCCCCTCCATCCTTTCCTTCACTTCAAATGGCACCACAGCCGACTCCGCTTGTGAGAAGGCCGAATGCCTAAATTCTGTGTTTGCTTCCAAATCTTGTGTTCCAAACCCCTCACTCTCTGTAACCACCCTTCCCAGTTGTCCCCAAATGCTGCTGGACTCTGTGTCTTTTGCATCTGAAAGGTGGAGAATGTTCTTTCAAACCTCGACTCTGACTCTGCTCTTGGACCGGACGGCATCAGCTCACGTGTCCTAAAAAAAAACCTTTCGACCTTCAGACCCCTTGACCTTTACACCTTTACCATTTTACAACCTTTGATCTTTGCACATTTCCATCTGCACCACTTAGACCTTACATTTGCAATCAGTGATCTTTCATTTAGTACTTCCTTCCATTTATTTGTCACACAAAATACACCACACAAAACAAGTCCTGACGAGGATCTGCAATATCCGATTGCTCTTTCGATGACATTTTTTTTTTTTTGCTTTTGTTTTTCTTGAAGATTGAGAGATAAAACAGGAACATAATTGAAAGTCACTGGCAAGCATGAAATAATTTTCAGATGAACTCAAGAAGCAAAAATAAGAATTAATGAGAAATTGACAGTGATCATGCAAAAAATTAAAGCAGTGACATTTATGAGATCTGACCAACATTTATCGTCATACTTTTGAACATTTTTGGTTGGTTTCCATGCAGCCATATAATGTTTCCACATTTGTTGGAAGCCATTAACTCTTGTGAACCGTTGCGTGCTTAATATGTTTGTCTCGATTTGGTTTCCCAAACCACTTCTATTTTATGTTCTGTTGCTTCCAAGAATCAGGTGGGGAAAGAAATGTGCATCCTTTGTTGCTTCTAATCGGGGGATTGCCTTTGCTTCCTATCGATCGGACATGTTCTGCAAGTCGCATCCATTATGGATCCCGGTATGCCGAGAATGTCACCAGGGAAAGTGATTTATCCGGCCAGCAGGGCTTATTTTGGGGCCATGGCTTAATGTAATTTGCTTAGTCTTCCAACTGGCTCTGAATTGCCACGATTGGGCTATGGGACATTTACTGCAAGAAACATTTCTCAGGATGCTGCTCATGACCTTGTTTTTTTCAATTTATTGTTCATTAAAAATGCATGCAGCTACAGAGAAGACTAATGTAATATTTTCATTTTGTATCTATTTTAGGTGCAGCATGTGGCTTTGTCTGTCAAACGAGCCTTCCCTGTGTCGAACACGATGCATTTCTGCTTTGACATCTGATGCGCTCATGAGTACCTCATTCCAGAGCATGGCTCTCGATGCGGAATGCAAATGTTACTCCAGCAGTATTACTTATCCAAAGACAACGTGCTGTGACTGCCTTACCTGTGAGCTCGAAGCAACCCCCTTCCATCCCACCACCCATAAATTTCTACACTGAAGGTTATAACAATCTGTTGTTGAAATTGTTAGCTCAGAGGTATAAGCACTCACTTCTGAGCTGTCAAGCCTGGGTTCGACTTTCGACTCAGCTAATAACTACCACCCTGGTGGTTCGCATGTAGGGTAATGCGTCAATGAGTGCGCAGTCTATACTGGCTGTTGGTGGACGTTTAGCATCCTATTGTACCTTTAGCATGGAGGAGGCGAGTTATTGCCAACAACCTGAACAAATGACAAATTATTTCCCACATTTGTGGGGGCACTAGATCAGTGGACAAACAGCCATCCCTCAGTCATGATGCAACCAGCAGCCTCAATACAGAATTGAATCCCAGCCCAATGTGCATTCACTAGCTCGACTTCCTTTCATTCTTATCCCAATTAATGTGAAATTTATTTTTTTATTGAAATATAGTGATTATTTTCGGGTGTTTGTACATCCTTTTGCAAAAAATCAAAATGCATTTCATTGAATGTGCATTATGATTTTGATATGATGACATCATAATGGTGTCATTGTTCATTTTCACCCCATCCCTATTTCGATGATTCCTCCAAATCTTGTTGCTTAATACCCCAACAGAAAAATAAGGCAGTTCACAAATTGAGATTGATAGAATGGGCACAGTTGATTGAAATGAAAAAGCTGAGAGTCTGCCAGCAATTGAAGAATGCCATGCTGATTTAAAGAGAATTGCTAGTCCCCAAATAATCCCAATAGTTCGTTCTTTAGGGATGTCCAAGAGTAAATGGCAGTGTCGACCTTTATTCCATGTCTGGCAGTGCTGGCGCATGCCACTGTGTCCCCCTCTGCCAGTTCCAAGAAAGTCCCATCTCTGCCTGTTGCCAGCATATGAGTGTAGCAGTAAAAAGCAAACTCCATAAATTCTTTTTTGGCTTGTTCACTTCACTTCCACCAATTATATACTCAGAAAGGAAACGCATTTTAAAGGGATCTAAACTTGTTCGAAAGTTTCTCATCTTAAGTTTCTGGGCTAAAGACATTTTTGAAGATACTGGGCCAAGCATGTGAATGTAATAGGATTGGTATTTCAATGGCTGTTATTTGAATTTGGAGGACTAGTACAGCCGTTCCCTATGGGAGTTGCAGGAAGGGTCATGTTATTATCCTCCCTGGGGTATATACATTACAGTAGATCGAGGCTCAGGTCCATTTTCTGTGGGGTGTGCGATAAGCATATAATGCCTCAAGAACGTTGGGTTTCCTCACTTTCAGTTTAGTGTTAAACAGCAGGAGGGACTTTTTTAAAAGGTAATCATACAGTGCATGTTTGTGGTTTATAATGTTTTTATTTTTAAACTTCCGGTCGGGGTGACCCACAAATTGCCATGTCAAGCTATTTATACACCTTGACACTGTTTGTCCCAGGAGGAAAAACCCCTTGGGGAGGGGGGATTTATTAGGGTACCAAGCCCACAAGGCTGGGTAAACTCTTCCGCTGACAATTTTCGGGGGTTTTTTTCGCTTTGAAATTCATTTACTCGGCAACCGTAAGTCCGATCGACACAAAATTTTCACTGTCGTATGTATGCATCTTGTGTTTTTTTTTGTAGAATATTTATTTGATTAATATGATGTCATTGGTCACGTGGTACTGGCACCATCTTTGAAAAACCGAGAAAAAATTGGCCCTCTGTATCTCCGAAACTGCCCAATTGAAACAAGGACAAATGTGTCCAAGAGCCGCGTCATAAAGGTTTTGTCTTCACCAGAAGAAGAAGAACAACAACAACAACAACAACGCGGAGCTCTCTGAGGGCCAGTGTCCGCAAAGCGACGCAGCTAAAAAAAAATTAAAACTTGGCACATTGCAAGAACTCCCCATGGGGAAGAAGTGTGATTTTTCGTGCCGTCATCGGAGAAGTGGTATCCCGGTGAAAATTTGACACGTAGAACACTGCATCCGAAAAATTTGAAATTTCTTGTGTGTCATCGAAACAACTCCCCAAAGAAAAGAAAAAAAGATATTTTGACATTATCGGTAATGTGGTTCAGCAGCCAAATTGTTTTAAAATGTATTTTTTTTAATCTTCTTCACCAGAACAGCTGGACAGATTGAGGCAAAACTTTACACGCACATTCTGCAATGACATCCTTTTACAAGGTTGCTAATTTCTCATTGATAGGTCACATCGTTTGGCAGCCATGTTGAATTTACCATAAAACCTTCAAACATCTCCAAAACGGCTGGTCAGATCAAGGGGAAATTTCACACACATATTCTCCAAGGTGAGGAGATAAAAGTTTGTTGATGAATGATTGATAGGTCACAGGGTTTGGCAGCCATATTGGATTGAAAATTCAAAAATTAAAAAGTCTTCTTTGCTGAAACGGCTGAAGAAATTGAGGCGAAACTTTACATGTATGACCGCCTATCCATGTCGAACTAAAGGTTCCCTACTACTTTTGACGAAGGTCGCATGGTTTGGCAGCCATATTGGATTGAAGGTAAAATATTAAATAATGTTTACTCTGGAACCGCTCCATCAATCAATGTGAACCTTCAAAACTATGATTTGCCTGACATGGGGAATATAAGTTTTAAATTTCAACCCAATCAGCCACATAGTTTGGCAGCCACATTGGATTGAAGTAAAATATTAAATAATGTTTTATCTGGAACCGCTGCATCAATCAATGTAAAATTTCAAAACTATGATCTGGCTGACATGGGGAATGTAAATTTTCAATTTCAACCCGTTCAGCCATGAGGTCTGGCAGCCAGAATTATTTTATTATTTCAATCTGAGAACTTTAAGAATTATCTTTTTTGCACAAGGCTCACTTGGCTGCGCCTGCATGCATTTGAGGGTACAGGAGTAGCAATTGAATTGATACCAATGATGGCCTCAGGAAAAAAAAAAACATCACTGTGTGTGTAATAAGTAGATGGAACGTGGCCTGTTCCTCGGTTCATAACTTGTGAATCTCGCGTCATCGAGAAATGTGAAAGGCCTCATTCGACTAAGGGGAATCCCACTTTACCCTCTACACCCATGGTATCAACATTTATTACTTTGTGTTCAGGTTATTTAAACACCAATTCAATTGATACTGACTACGTATTGAGGAAAAAGGTCTAACTGCTTATGTAATAAATAGATTGAATGTGGTGTGTTACTCGGTCCATAACTCATAAATCCCGCACAGTAAAGAGACGTAATGGGGGGCTTCGTATTACTCGGCAGAGTTTCGGTTTACACTGTGGACCCCTGGTGACATTTCCCGCACATTTATAACTTCGTGTTCCAGTAATTTAAACACCAATTCAATTGATACTTGTATTGAGGAATTATTGACTCTGTATTGAGGAAAAAGGGGTAACTGCAAACGTAATAAATGGATTTAACGCGGCATGTTACTCGGTCCGTAACTCGCCAGTCCCGGGATGTATCAAAGCCAGGTGTCTTGGTACCCAGTCATCACTGCCAGCAGTTATAAAGTGGCAGTTCTAGTTAGTATTAATATTGTTTTGTCACCACATTAATATTATGCTTTGATCATCATCATTGTTGTTATTAGCCCACTCCCCGTGCAGCGGAAGATGGGGTTTTGCAATCACTTCTGTGTGTCTGTATGTCTGTCCGGACCATAACTTTTTTTTTACCATTTGAGCTTTTGTCATCACATTTTCCACAAAGCTTTATTATTATGAGAATATGGAGAAGAAAAATTAATAACTTTGTTAAAATAATTTTCTTTTTTATTGTTATTATTCTTTGACCCTTTTCTGGCATTTTTTTATGCTTTTATTTTTATTACCTTTTTTTTTCTAAGCAACAACTCGTCCGATTGACGCAAACATTTCAGATTGGAAGCGACCCCACCCACCATAGAGAATATTTAAATTTTGATGTCATTGGTCACGTGGTATGGCAGCCATCTTGGATTAAACGCAAAAAGAAATACATATCTCTGAAACCACTGATGGGATTCTACTCCCTTGGGGAATAGAGAATTGTAAGGTTGACGTCATCAGTGAAGTGGTAGAACAGCCATAAATGTTTTCATCAAAATCCTTGTAATTACCATTGACATTCAGTGTGTATGTCCAGGCCGTAACATATTTACCAATTGAGCTTTTGTCATCAAATCTTCAACAAGCCTTTATTATGAGAATATGGAAAACACAAATGAATAAAATGTACAATTATTTTTTAACTGGTGCTTTTGCCAAGTTTAGTTTGAGTACAAAACAGAAACGGATGGGCTTTACATTTTAAGATGCTTTCTAGTTACTTTTGTTATTAGAAGTGGCTTTGGAGAAATGCCATGGTGAGTTATCTAACACCTTAACATGGATTTTGTCCAAGGTAGGAAACCCACTCCGTTGTGTGACACATAGTCCTGTCAAATTTGGTTTATATTGGATAAGTAACGACTGAATGTATTGTGGTCAGACATACAGACACCAAATTGCTTATTTTAGTATGATAATTTGAGCAACGCTTTTGCTTATCTTTGTTTCACAAGTCATTTTATTTCATGCTCTTTCACGAGCCTTAGTCATTGTAAAAAAAAAAAAAAAAAAACGAAAAAAATTCACCCATTTCTGTAAAATATATTTTCATCATGATTTTAAGGATTTCCCAACTTATAACAAGCTTATTCATTGTTGTTGGTGGATATTTATGAATTCGATCCAGATACCTTGTTTGTGCTTGACAGCATACTCTGAAATAGTTCTTCTGCACAACACAGCAAGCATGAAGTAAGTCATTCAATATACTTCTATTATATGAGATATTGACCCACTGAGCTACAGACAAAATATTATGTGGCTTGCGATTGCTCACTAAATCACATGAAATACTTGTAGTGATGCTACGGCTTTCTGGAGGCAAAGATTAATTTCACATGAAAAGTCCGAGCGGCGTGGCGAATGGAAGACAATACACTCAAGCTTTCATGTGGATTGCTTTGGCTGCCTGTTGGGAATTATTGGAAGGAGGGCTTGTCGAGCTGTCTATCAGGGCTGAAATAATCAGAATTTTCGCCTGAAAGTCCTACATTGTTGCCACTTAGGAATTCAGTCTCTCTGATGCAGAGGCACTTCCTCGGCAGGCAGTCTGTGCACATTTCAGTCGAAGATGAAGATTGTGGAGATTTTGATGATTGAGGAGCCAAGTTTATGTTCTTTTTGCTGTCACATGGGTCCACAGTCCTGCATTGTACAGCATGCAGTTATGATGATGACAGCACATTTACCACGTAGGCAACAGCTCACATTGAATGTCAGAGAAAGTTTGTGAATTTAAAACAGCAAATTATTTTCTGAACATGTGTTTGAGAGGAAGCACAACCATAATATATACACTTCTATATATCGTACACTTTTCTCCGTAACATGCACAGATCTTCATTTTAACGCCACAAGACAACAGTTATGTCACATTTCATGCTTTATAGCTGGTGACATACCGATACCTTTTATTCCCAGAATGTCATGGCTGGAGATGGAGGATATGGAACAGCAAATCTTCATTAAAGTTCTATCCCATGGATCACAATCTGCTATGGCACAAAATGTGAAATGGATTGGAAATTGCAATTTTGGAAACCTCCATATATGGTTGGATACATACCTAGATCTCAGATGATATTCTGTCCATTCCAGAGTTTGAGTGATTTGTGACTTATTCTGTCCATACATTCTCATGTAACAATGGTGCTATTTACCAATACGACACTGATGGAAGCCAAAATGGCATCAAAAGAATTAGAGCAAGTCCATTTTCTTGGGACGAGTCAGCATGGAATTTTAAGCAAAGGTGAAAAAAGGTCAAAATTCATGCTGTGCCTGAGGTGTGATGAGGATGATATGGAAAGATGCCTCTCCAGAATACTTGGTTTATCTCAGTTTCCATGGACTGGTAAGATGTTTAACTTGGTAGCACTCGCATTGTTATGGAGAACAACAAGCAGGTCATGTTCATCCAAAGAAGCGGCAGTTTGTGGAATCGATGTGACAGTACACTGTACACCTTAGGTATCCATATGATCTGAAAATGCAAGCTTATGTCAAAGTAAGAAGCCATGAATGTTAGCAAGCCTGATGCTTCAACCTATATTTCTTACGAAGAACGTTGTAAAATAATAAAATAACTCTCCTGTTAGTATCTTTCTATAGCGTGTGAAAGCTTAAAGTAATGCTTATAGTGTAGTAAAGCTTATAGTAATGCCTTGGTGGATTTTCATTTTATACATAAATATACACCCAGATCCCGACATTCGCGATTCCAACATTCGCGGGTTCCACGTATTCATGGTTGATAATTTGCAACACGCTCCTACATTCGCGGGAAATTGCCCCGCGTATTCGCGGCATTTTTTTCCCCACGAGCCGTGAGCTTAATACAGTTCTAAACTAGAAGGGCATTCAGTAGTGCGCATACCTCCACCAGATAATGCCTGATCCACAAGAACATATCGAGCCAAATACATTTTTGAAATATCATGCTATATATCATTTTTTGGCCCTATCTCTCAATGGTGAAAAATCACTTAAAAAATTAAATAACTATCGTATTCAGATCTGAATTCGGATCTTCACCAAAATCGAATCAATTTGTCATCGTCATACACCCAACCTGTCCACAGAGTTTCATCCAAATCCGTCCGCAAATTTTTAAGATATCGTGCTATACTGTATATTAGTTTAGCACTTTCTCTCAATGGAGAAGAATCACTTAAAAAATGATTGTATCCGGATTCGGATCTTCACGAAAATCGAATCATTTTTCCTTGTAAAACACCCAACCTCCCACCAAATTTCATCCAAAGCCGTCCACAACTTTTTGAGATATCCTGCACACAGACAAACAAACAAACAAACAAACAGACAGAGGGGTGAAAACATAACCTCCTTTGCCTTTGGTGGCAAAAGATAAACATATATTCCACAAACCACACACAAAGCATTTGGGTGTACGTGCAGTACAATACTGAACGTATGCAAAAATATATATTCCAAGAGCCACAAGCATGACCTTCTTCCTGTATGTGTATTGTAGCTTCGCGGGATAAACATAGTTTCACGGGATGTCTCACCAAGCGCACTTTAAATATACAGTACTGTATTGTAGTTTCACGGCATAAACATAGTTTTGCGGGATGTCTCATGAGTGTAACACATCATTCCCCATGGCGCCAAGCCCCATGAGTTACTTGCAGAATGAAAACACTGACAGCATCCATTGATGAATCTAGTAATTACCAGGTCGTCACATACGGACATTACACAATGGAAACATTCAGCGGATCTTAGTGAAAGACATCATCTTGCAACAAATACACCATCTGAGCTGTTACATTTTTTAAAATGCTCAACATAATCTGCCTGCAGAGAGGAAAGATGTCGTGTCCTGAGAGTTAAAAAATGAAATGTTCAGCATATCTATTAGTGTAATTAGCAGCTAGCTACATACGGATTAATTACACAATGACATCGCTCACCACATCTATTATCAGCTGCCGAATACACCTTCACCCGTAAAAAAAAAAAATCGCCCCCAAAGAATGTGCAGACTACTCACCTATCCTGAAAATGCAGGAAAAGAATCAATAATGTTATCCCCCTTGTCTCCATTGTAACAGTTACAAAATACTTGCGGATTTTTCCTATGAGACTGGTGGATTTTTTTCCCCCGACGCTGGTGGATTATTTTTTCCCCCGACGCTGGTGGATCCCCCCCCCCGACGCCGGTAGGTTTTATTTTACCCCCACTCCCCGAAGCCAGCGGGTTCCCCCCCCGACACCGACAGGTGTTTTTTTTCCCCGATGCCAGTGGGGTTTTTTTCCCCGACGCTGGTGGGTTCCCCCCCCCCGACGCCGGCGGGTCACCCCCCCTCCCGGACAATGGCGGGTGTTTTTTTTCCCCGATGCCAGTGGGGTTTTTTTCCCCCGACGCCAGTGGGGTCCCCCCCCCTCGACGCAGGCGGGTCCCCCCCCCCAACAACGGTGGTTTCCTCCCCAACACCAGCGGATTCCACCCCAATACTTCCACAGAAATTTCCTGCATTTTCATAAGATTTTCCCCGACAGTTTTTTTTTTCTCCATGGATTGGGAAATCCCTCGAACCTATCCCCCCATTTCCCATTGAAACAATGCCCCCACATTTGCGGGGTTTTCCCGGAACATATCCCCGGCGATGTCGGGGTCCTGGTGCTTGTGTGCGTATGGACTATATATATATATATATATATATATATATATATATATATATATATATATATATATATATATATATATATATATATATATATATATATATATATACATATATATATATATTTTTTTTACGAATTCTGGCCCGCCAGGCGTGCGAGCATTTGCGTAACTCCAATCGCAACCGCGTCGCCCACCAGACAGACAAATTCAGTCGTGACCCTCCTGGAACTAACGCCAGGAGCCAGTCACGGGTGGGGGTTTAACCTCACCACGATCGTGCCAATTGCCCACCCGTGCAGGATAGGGTTGCTCGCCAAATTTGACCGACCTAAGTACCTGCGCGAGTAGTCGACCGGGCGATTGTACCTTGCCGCAGGTCGGCCTAGGATACGAACCGCTTAAGCAGTCCGTTCCGTGCTACAGTGATAACCGAGCGGTGTTATCGCCGACCTCGACGGATGTGATTCTGTTTACCGGGCATTCAAAACCCTCTACTAATTTATTCTGCGATTCAAGATGTCACTTTCAAAAGGGAAAAAGACAACGAACGGGATACATTTCACACAAGGACATTCATTTAAAGCACATATTGAACACACAACACACGCAAGGCAGTCATGCAATATACAAGCAAGAAATACAAAACAAAAGCAATACGACCAACTATAAGCAAGCATCAATTTACATGCACAGTTACTTACACAGTTTCTACTTGGCAGGACACGGCGCCACAGCATGCATACAAAAACAAAGAAAAACCCTCCCCTTAGGCAGGGAGGTAGACGGGGTTCGTAAACCTTTATGGCACGGGTCCTGGAGGACTGAACGGGTCCCGTGAGACCGAAGGGTCTTACCCGCGCCCTCGTGGCGCGACGGTGGGCAGGTCGCGACATCGACTCCCCATGGCCTTGCGTAGCCACGCCTGACCTCGGGCCCCTGGCGTGGTCAGCGAGCTCTCTCCGGCGTTGCTGAAGGTGCTTCCACGACCCACGACCAAACAAGCAAAAGGACTGAATGGCAGAAGGGGCTTCAGGACCAGAGAGAGAGAGAGAAGCCCAAAACGAAGAGTCCAAATGAAGGGAGGGAGAAGAGAAGCCCAAGGGATGACCAGCACCACGAGACCAAGACCGAAGGAGCCAGCATGAACCGAGAAGAGACCCAGAACGAACGAGCCAGCATGAACCGAGAAGAGACCCTGAGCCACGCGTCTGTTCGCCTTTTGTAAAGCGGGGCTCCACCCTTTGCCCCGCCCCGTTTCTGGCTCCTCCTCCCTTCTGGAAGCTTCCCAAAAAGGGGCATGCCCTCTCGCTCCCCCCTCCCCGCGCTGTGCAGGGGACGAGGAAAGTCAGTTTTGGCTCGGGGCAAGGGAATTATTCCCCCAAAATCAGACCCCTCCTTTACATGACCTTTGACCCCCACTCGGATCGCATCTCCCCCACACCAAGCGTGGGGAAGAACAGGCGGGAGAATCAGGTGGGAAAAAAACCCCACAGGCTTCACGAGTGTTTTTTGTTCTGCCATTCGGAAGCGGTTGTTGAGAGCGATGTTGGTGGTGGTAGTTGTGGGGGTGGTGTGAGCGTGGTTGGTGTTGTGGCGTAGTTTGTGGTCGCGGTTGTTTGTGTGGAGGTTTGTTGTAATGGGGGCTCAAAATAACAAGAGAGAAAAGAAAAACGGCTATCTCAAAGCGTCGCAGCCCGATGAATCACACGAAAATCCCTTTCAACAACGGTGGGGAAACTATCTGCACATAAACTTAGCGTCACAACTGATCTAAGGAACCTTTATGGTGTATTGCGAATTTCCACAGCCGTAACAATATATATATAAATATACTTTATAAATGTGCTTAAACAAACTGCTCAAGTAAACTACCATATATGGTATTCATGGAATACTTACCCCACACAGTCTTGAGTCGGACTTTGCGCAAGCACACGATTCTGGCAGCAAATTTGTGATTGCATCGATCTACACTTCTGAGCTAAATGTGCACAAATTATACTTTGAAAAGTTTGCTATTGAGGACATTCACAAGCCTTTACAAAGTAGCTTTTATTCTCGTTTGAGTGTTTTCATAACTACCAAGGCTGATAAAGATGCCAGAATAGATCGCTAAGGTATAAATCGGGTCAGGCCAGATCAGATCTGACTTGCTACATGTACCATGTAAACCTGTACTAACCCGTTTCATGGTCGAGTTGTCGGCAACTAAACCGTCTCCCCCAGCAGGCTTCCTTTTGAGGAAGTTGTATGGATATGGACATCCAGCAGGATTAAACACAAAACCTGTCAAAGGGAGGAGAAGCTCCTTGTGAGCCAACAGCCATTCACATCTGGTGCTGAACTGCATCAGCGGTTGTCCTCCTGGAGTTGGGTCCCTCTTTCTGGGAGGTTGGTGGCGGGATTTGCACTCCGGCCACCATAAAACACTTCATTCCACAAAACGCACAAAAAACGCAAAGAAAACTGAAAACGCACTCCATGGGAGTACTCCTGTGCTGCTGACCTTCGCAGGGTAGCTCACCGGATGACGGGATTGGGGCAAAGCCTTCAGGACCCCCATTCTTTGATGATAGGAGGAAAAAACATAGGGTAACCTTCCTGGGTTGGATTGCGGTGGTGTGTGTTGGGGTGGTACTGATGTGTCGTCCACCAGATGGCGGTCTCCTCGGGTTAACCTGAGAGACGATGCCTTTGGGATGGGTGCCTGGAATGTCCTATCCCATAGAAAAGATGATCACCTGCCTCTGCTATAATTTGAGCTCCAGCGTTTGGACATCAGTATTGCAGCACTCTGAGGTTCGGAGACTGTATAGTGGTGAGATCAAGGCAGGTGGCTGCACCGGCTACTGGTCTGGTCGCTCTGATGGTTACCATGCCCAAGGAGTTGCTGTAGCTGTGTCCAATAAGCTGACTGCCATGATAATTGAGGGAACACCGGTCAACGAGCATATTATGAGACTGAGGATTCGTCACTCCTTTGGTGTCATTTCCCTGGTCTCTGTATATGTTCCGACTGAGGCATGTTATCTCACTGTGAAGGAGGCATTCTGTGCTGCGCTTAAGTCTGTGGTTGATCATTACCCCAGGTGAGATACTCTGACAGTCATGGGGAATTTCAATGCATCGACTGGCACTGATGGGGATGGTTATGAGCAAGGGTGTCGATCCAAGCCAAAATGTGAGGGGGACAGGCAACTGGACCCTTCTCCAAAGGTGTGCCCAGGCAATAGATCACCACGACAACTGCTCCCTACAAATCGATTTGGCGACATGAACATTGGACTGCAACGTTTTTTTTTTTCAGTTCCAGATACGGTATATTAATACCTGTACATATACTGTACTGTATTTATCCAAATAGAGTGTGACGGTTCGGAAAATTGGAAACAAACGTACTTGCCAACTCATGGGGATCCAGTGCTGCCAACCAATCACTGTGGATGTGGCAAACGATGAGATGGTTCAGTCTTTGTTGACTCATCGAACTTCTCAGCCAGGTTTTCAGATGCCTGAGTGCGTGTGTAGAAGAGACGGTGCATATAGGGGGCGACGGTAGTGTACATCATGCGCACTACGGTCGCCCCCTATATGTACCGTACAGTACATCTACAGCGTGGGGCTGCATGGTATAATGACAAGAACAGCAACGAAGGCTTATCGCTGCGTACCAACAGCTATTGCTTAATTTTTTTTGCATTTTTCAAATAGACATGGGACTCAATGTGGGGGGGGGACAGAATATACTCTGTCCCCCCTGGTAAAAAAAAGTGGGAGGGACATGTCCCCCCCAGGATCGACGCCCTTGGTTATGAGACATGATGGACCCATGGATCTGGAACTGTGAATCAGAACAGCACTAAGTTTGTGGACTTAGGGTGGCTGTTTTATGGTTTCAGTGCCCACAGATTCATTCAGGTCAGGTCAGGTATGAGAGCATGTGCCAGAACAGCGAATCGCTGCGTCCACTTTCCACCGGTACTCCAGGGGCCTCCTTCTGGCCTTCCCCCAGGCAGATGCCAGGCCCATCCCCATCTCCTTGAGATGCTGATTCACCTGCTGCAACCACGAGGCACGTGGTCGGCCCATTGGCCTCCTTCACTCACGAGAATCCCTCGCTGAGAGAATCTGGTGAACAGGATCAGCGTCAGGAAAACGAGCCACATGTCCATACAGCCGCAACTGACGCTCACGGACCATGCAGGTAACAAATCTCATCCGAGTCTCTCAGCAACCGCTCGTTGGACACAAAATCTGACCAGCGATAGCCAAGGATTCTCCAAAGAGACCTGGAACCAAAGGAATTAAGTCTCTGTCTCAGATCCTTGGTCAGAGTCCAAGTCCTGCATCCAGAGAGCAAGACTGGAAGCACCAAGGACCTGAAGACTCGGACTTTCGTCCTCCCGTACAGGTACCAGCAGCGCCACACCCCATGATCCAGTGAATTCATGACTCCCCAGGCCTGACCCAGACATCTATTGACCTCTGACTCACAGCCAGCACAGACATGAATATCACTGCCAAGGTAAGTGAATCTCTCCACGACCTCAACATCCTCACCACAAACGGACACAGACAGGACAGCAGCATCCAAGATGTCATTGAAAACCTGGATCTTAGTTTTGACCCAAGAAACCTGTAATCCCAGCAGCTCCGACTCCTCATTCAGCACCTCAAGGGCCCCCAAAAGGATATCTAAAGTCTCCGCAAAGATGACTGCATCATCTGCGAAATCAAGGTCCGAGATCTTGACATTCCCAAACGATGCACCGCAGCTTGATCTTTCTGACATCCTCCCTAAAATCCAGTCCATGCAAGTGCTGAAAAGTGTGGGTGCCAGTACACACCCCTGACGAACTCCAGTAACAACTGGAAATAAGTCAGAGATGGTACCACCACACTTCACAGCACTCTCAGTACCAGAGTAGAGTTCAGACATCAGATCGATCAGTTTTGGTGGCACCCCATGAAGACCAAAAATTCTCCAGAGGACATCCCGATTCACTAAATCAAATGGTTTGCAGAGATCAACATAGGCTGCAAGCAGCCCCTGCCGAAACTCTCGGCTGCGTTCGGTTAGGACACGAAGAGCAAGGATACGGTCAATCGTTGACCCCTTTGGTGTAAAGCCTGACTGCTCTGGAAGCTGGTGCTCAAGCAGATGGTGGCGAACCCTATCAATAATTATCCGAGCAAAGACCTTACCCGGCACTGAGAGTAGCGTCACCCCTCGGTAGTTGTTTCAGTCTTGGTGATCACCCTTCCCTTTCCAGAGAGGGACAACAAGGCCCCTCTTCCAATCAGTTGGGATGATGCCTGTGTTCCAGGCAGAGCACAAAACTGCATGCAACAATACGAGTGCAGCATTTCCATCAGCCTTGAGAAGTTCAGCATGGATGCCACAGATCCCTGGAGCTTTACCCCGTTTCAACCGGTTCACCACAGTCCGTGTTTCCACAAGCGAAGGTGGACCACATTTGATTCGAGGGTCAGCAACAGGGATTGTAACACCCTTGACGTCCAACTTGGCAGCTGGGGGATAAGCCTGGTACAACCGCTCAAAGTAGCCGGCCCAGCGGGCCTTCACTTCAGACTCCTCTGTCAAGAGCCTACCACTCTCTGCTCTAACTGCAGTGCTCCGAGGGATGGGCTTGGATGAACACAATGCGCAAATTCCCCTGTAAGCGGGACGAGAATCACCTGTCCACAGGTGATGCTCTACCCCCTCACAGATTCCTCGCACATAGGCCTCCTTGCCCACCCTTAGTGCACATACAGTTTTACGCCTCAGCTCCCTGAACAGCTCAGCTCTGCCATTCAGCCTGGCCCTGCGACTCTGGTCAATGGTATCCAGTGTCCCTTGAGAGACAAAATTCTTCTTTGCCCTGCGGTGAGTTCCAAGACATCCACCAGCACCATCAAGGACGGTGGTCTTGAAGGCACTCCACAACTCTTCAGGACCCCCCAAGCACCCAGACCCCCCCAAGTGTCCACTCAGCCTGTTCGCAAACTCCTTAGCTACTCCCTCATCCCTGAGCTTGCCATCATCCAGCCTAGGCTCGGATGGTACCATTCTCCAGGATTTAAGGTGCAGCTTTAGAGTTGCTACAACAAGCCGGTGGTCAGTATTGAGGAACTGAGCACTCCGGTCGTCCCTGCAGTTCGGGATCGTCCTCCAGCACCCATCAACGAGTACGTGGTCAATCTCCTTTGCCACACCGCCAGCGTTGGAATATCTCACAGCACTCTCAGTACCACAGTACCGACGCCCTTGGTTATGAGATATATGATGGTCCCCATGGGTCTGGAACTGTGAATCAGAACAGCACTAAGTTTGTGGACTTGGGGTAGCTGATTTATGGTTTCAATGCCCACAGACTCATTGCTGGACTCGACATTCCAACGCTGGTGGTGTGGCAAAGGAGATTGACCACGTGCTCGTTGATGGGTGCTGGAGGATGATTCAGAACTACAGGGTCTACCGAAGTGCTCAGTTCCTCAACACCGATCACCGGCTTGTTGTAGCAACTCGAAGTTGCAGCTTAAATCCAGGACAATGGTGCCATCCCAGCCGAGGCTGGATGTTGGCTAGCTCAAGGATGAGTGGGTAGCTGAGGAGTTTGCGAGCAGGCTGAGTGGGGATTTGTGGGGTCTGGGTGCTATGGGGAATCCTGGAGAGTTGTGGAGTGCCTTCACGCCCACCATCATTGATGTTGCTGGTGGATGTGTTGGAACTCATCTCAGGGCGAAGACGAATTTTGTCTCTCAAAGGACACTGGATACCATTGAACAGAGTTGCAGGGCCAGGCTTAATGGCATAGCTGAGCTGTTCAGGGAGCTGAGGCGTAGAATTGTACATGTGCTTATGGTGAACAAGGAGGCCTATGTGCAAGGAATCTGTGAGGGGGTAGAGCATCAACTGTGGTCAAGTGATTATTGCCCTGCATCCAGGGGAATTCATGCATTGCGTTCCACCAAGCCCATGCCTTGGTGTACTACAGTTCGAGTGGAGTGTGGTGGGCTCTCAACAGTGGAGTCTGAAGTGAAGGCCCACTGGACCGGTTACTTTGAGCGGCTGTACCAGGCGGATCCACCAGCTGTTGAGTTGGATGTCAGAGGTGTTACTCTCCCTATTGCTGACCTCCAATCAACTGTGATCCACCTTTGTTTGTGGAAACACAGGCTGCAGTAAACCGAGGTTGAAATGGGGAAAAGTTCCTGGGATTTGTGGCATCCATGCTGATCTTATCAAGGCTGGTGGAAATGCTGCACTCGTGTCGTTGCATGCAGTTCTGTGCTCTGCCTGGAACACAGGCATTATCCCAACTGCCTGGAAGAGGGGCCTTGTTGTCCCTCTCTGGAAAGGGAAGGGTGATCGCCAGGACTGCAACAACTACCGAAGGGTGACGATGCTCTCAGAGCCGGGCAAGGTCTTTGCTTGGATAATTATTGATGGGATTAACCACCATCTGCTTGAGCACCAGCGTCCAGTGCAGTCAGGCTTTACACCAAAGAGGTCAACGATTGACCGTACCCTTGCTCTTGGGGTCCTCACCGAATGCAGATGAGAGTTTTGGCAGGGGCTGCTTTCAACATACGTTGAACTCTGTAAAGCATCTGATTCAGTGAATCGGGATGCCCTCTGGAGGATTCTTCGTCTTCGTTGGGTGCCACCAAGACTGATCAATCTAATGTCTGAACGATATTGTGGTACTGAGAGTGCTGTGAGTTGTCGTGATACCATTTCCGACTTATTTCCAGTTTTTACTGGAGTACGTCGAGGTGTGTTCTGGCCCCACACTTTTCAACACTTGTGTGGGCTAGATTCTGGGCAGGGTGTCGGAGAGATCAAGCTGCGGTGCATTGTTTGGGAATGTCAAGATCTCTGACTTTGATTTCGCAGATGATGCAGTCATCTTTGCGGAGACTCGAGATATCCTTTTGGGGACCCTCGAGGTGCTGAATGAGGAGTCAGTGCCGCTGGGATTACAGGTTTCTTGGGTCAAAACTAATATCCAGGCTTTCAATGACATCTTGGATGCTGCTATCTTGTCTGCACCTTTTTGTGGTGAGGATGTTGATGCCACGGAGAGATTCACTTACCTTGGCAGTGATGGGCATGTCTCTGGTGGTTGTGCGCCAGAGGTCAATAAACATCTGGGTTGGGCCTGGGGAGTCATGGAGTCACTGGATCATGGGGTGTGGCGCTGCCGGTACCTGTGCAGGAGGATGAAAGTCCAAGTCTTTGGGTCCATGGTGCTTGCAGTCTTGCTCTGTGGATGTGAGACTTGTACTCTGACCAGGGATCTGAGATGCAGACTTGATTCCTTTGGTGCGTGGCCTCTTCTGAGAATCTTTGGCTGTCGCTGGTCGGATTTGTATTGAACAAGCAGTTGCTGAGAGTGACTCAAATAAAATTTGTTACCTGCATAGTCCTTGAGCATCAGCTGCGGCTGTATGCTCATGTGGCTCATTTTCCTGATGCTGATTCTGCTCACCAGATTCTCTCAGCGAGGGAGCCTCGTGGGTGGAGGAGGCCAATGGCCACCCACATGCCTCATGGTTGCAGCAGGTTGATCAGCATCTCAAGGAGATGGGATGGGCCAGACATTTGACTGGGGGATGGCCAGACGGAGGCCCCTGGAATACCGGCAGAAAGTGGATGCAACAATGCGCTGCTCCGGCGCATGCTCGCATACCTGACCTGACCTGACCTGCGAGGTGTGGTTGTTCCATCTCTCACTTATTTCCAGTTGTCACTGAAGTTTGTCAAGGGTGAACAAGCCCCCACTCTCTTTCGCGCTTCTATGGACTGGATTATGGGGAGGATGTTGGAGAGATCAAGCTGCGGTGCATTGTTTGGGAATGTCAAGATCTCTGACTTTGATTTCACAGATGATTTAGTCATCTTTGCTGAGTTGCTGGATATCCTTATTGGCGCCTTCAAGGCACTGACTGTGGAGTCTGAACCCTTGGGATTATGGGTTTCCTGGGTCAAAACTAAGATCTAGACTTTCAATGACATGTTGGATGCCGCTATTTTGCCTGCTTCTGTTTATGGCGAGAATGTTGAGATCACGGAGAAATTCACTTTCGTTTGCAGTGATATTCATGTGTCCGAATGTTGTGAGCTCAAAGTCGATAGATGTCTGGGTCAGGCCTGGGGAGTCATTGATTCACTGTAACATGAAGTTTGGTGCTTTCGGTATTTATGCAGGACAACGAAAGTCCGAGATTTTTAAGTCCTTCATGCTTTCAGTCTTGCTCTACAGATGTGAGACTTGGACTCTGACCTGGGATCTGAGAGTCCAGTCTGCATCCGGAGACTTAACTCCTTCGGCACCAGGTCCTTCAGAGAATCCTTGGCTGTTGTTGGTCAGTCTTTGTGTCCAACGAGCGTTTGCTGAGAGACTCAGATGAGATTTGTTGCCTGTAAAACCCGTTAGTGTCAGCTGCAGCTGCAGCTGTATGGGCATGTGGCTCGTTTACCTGATGCTGATCCTGCTTACCAGTGAGGGAGCCTCGTGTGTGGAGGAGGCCAACGGTCTTACCATTTCCCTCATGCTTGCAGCAGGTTGGGCGATATCTTGAGGAGATGGGGATGGACTAGGAATCTGCTTGGGAGATGGCCAGACGGAGGCCCCTGAAGTACCTGCAGAAAGTAGGCATGGTGACGTACTGCTCAAGCACATGCTCCCATACCTGACGACCTGGAGGAATTAATTAGGTGAGAGCTGATTTGTTGTTCCCTCCAATTATGGGTGAGAGACATGATTGAGTCTTGTTATTTATATGTTAACTGTTATTGGCATTGCATGTGGTACACGCTTTGGAGCCTCGGTGGTTCACGTTTTTGTCTATGCTGTCGCTGATAACTTGTCAACAAGTGATTCAACCAGTCCATTGGCTTTGGGGAGCATGCAGCATTGGGATCCTCATGTATGTGCTACCTGTGAATATCTTCGGCTGTAGAGGAACCCAGGTAGGGTTTGAAACAGCAAAGGGCTTACCTTGTGTAGCTTTTCTTGGTTACTGTATGCAACTTTCTTTGGTTGGAAGAGCATGTGATTTGATTGATTAAAATCCTAGACACCTGGGATAATTGATTAGGTGAGAGCTGATTCGTTTTTCCCTCCAATTACAGATGAGAGAGAGACATTATTGGTTCTTGGTATACTACAAAATATTTAACATGCTATAAAATAAAAAATGCCAGGGCTGAATTTGTCATTTGAGAAGGAACAAGCCCAGATTGTTATTGCTGTTGTCTTGCAAAGTTAATTATGCCATGGCTCTAGTTATGAATTACATTCACTTATGAAATGTAATGACACCCCATTATAAACCGAAATGCACATACAGCTTAAGGGAGGACAAAACTGTAACGTGATAATGTTAGTTATAGATTATATGTCAGGTTCAGTTCATAATCACCCAGGCAGGTATGAAGCACAAGTGTGATGGCCCAGATCTGTGCCGTCACACTCCTCCTCAGTTTCTTGACGGTGGCCATCCCCGCAGAATGATTGCTTGCAGCCTGCATCCAAATGATCCCAGTAACCACGTTGGGGGTGAAGTTAATAACAAATGTTGTTATTGCTTCCTCAAAATTGCATTTGCCTTTTTGGTATCAACGTCAATGGTGTTGTATTTCAAGAGTATTGTCACCATTGCCCCTGTATTTTCGAAAACAGCTTCAGTTCTCGCTTAATTTCCAGGAACACTCTTATCGGTTTCAAGTCAATATCACATCCAAGCATACCATTTAATCAAGTTCCATTTGTCGAACTATAATATTGAAAAAGGAGCCTGAAGGATAATGACTGAGAAAGAAAATGGAAGCACAGATTGCAAATGACAATAAACGGCAGAGATTAGAGTGTTGATAAACTAAGACTGAACAAATGTATTTTAGTATTGTAGTGAAGTATTTATTTCAAAACATCTTACCTACACAGGAGTCAGACTGGATCTCATTCCCATCATCGCATTCTTCACCGTTCTCCTCCTGAACTTTTCCATCACCACAGTAACCCGTGTAGTATGGAGGCGCAAGCTGGAATGCAAATGACAAACTAATAGCTGATAAAATAAAGATTAAATTAGCAGAATGAAATGGAATTAAAAAAACAAAATAAACTGAGCAGGTCCACCATTTCGGGTAACCATTACCCTGCAAACCAAGAAACTTTGTCTGGTCCAACCTGGATGGGAACCCAGCCCGTTGGCTCGTGGAAGAAAAGGGCTCTAATATCCTTGCGAAGTGCTAGGACATGTGGTGTCCTCACCTCCTGCAACTCTTCCTCACTACCCACCACAAAGATCTGTAGAACATTTCAACGAAGGTCTATTGTGGCTGTTTGCACTTCATGGACAATATACAATCATATGTTTTAATATAAGACAGGCTGTCTACCCTGAAGGACGGCATGTTCTGTGATATCACATGTATTTCTCTCACTGACAAACTAAGATGAGTTTTTGAAAAAAAAAACTTTCATTTCTGTAGCACTTAAATAGTTGAGATCATTCCTGAATAGCTGAGATGCAAGAGAAAGATAACAACGTTTAAAGTAAGACATTAAGATTTACCATCGGCAATGTGGGTGCAGGTCCAATGGAAAGGCTGTTGAACAGGGTATTGGTATTTTCTGAACATTCACACCTTCCAGGGAGGCCTGGTAAGCCAGGAGGACCCATTGGTCCAGTTTCACCTTTGACTTGTACTGTCAGGCGATAAGACCTTTTCATGAGACTGTATTCATTTTCCATATTATTACAATGTAGTCAAATAAATTTCACCATCCATCAAATAGTTTAGTGCTAAAATCAAGGGATTAAATAAACAGGATGTTGATCACGTTATGCTAACCCCCATGGGAAGCAAGATGCTGACGTTTCGGGAGTTGATTTTTTTTTTCGGAGATAAAGAGTGCTCTGATGAAGGGTTAACACCTGAAATGTCAGCTCCATGCTTTCCACAGCAGTCAACATACCTCAATCATCGTTCTGTTGATTTCATCCATTGTTCTTCCTCCCCACTGACACAGATCCACACTCGTGTCCATGAGCAAGACTACTTCTATATTTTAAATTAAAATGGACAGCTTTCATTGTAGCTGCAAGAAAGCCATTACTTATGAAAAAAATAGTTGCAAGTAAGGGCTCAGGTTCCATTTCTCCCTCCATTCTTTGTGTAATTGCACCTTCCAATGATGCAATTGTCTTTCCTTGTTCAAGATCCAATGTTGCTCCCTTGGACATTTTAATCAAAAGTCTCAACCTAGCTTTCAATTTTTTTGCAAAGACAACTAATACTTTGTAGTCCTCACCTGTTTGAGAAGTTTTACCAACATCAAATGGTAGCTCGACAAACCTCAGAGGACCAGGTGGTCCAGGAATTCCATGGTCACCCTTTAAACCCTGCATTCCACATCATGTAGTTGGAATTTTCATTCATGCTCAGTCCAACCCCACATTTGGTTCAGAATTCTTTTTTTTTGGCATACAAAGCCTTTGTTAAAGAAGTTCAATAAGGTTATTGATATTAACATTATTATTATTAGTATTATTATTATATTATTACCTGTACTTTAAATCATGAAGGAGACTTTTGATGGCAATGCACTTTGAAAAAGTAGGGTTGTAGTATCACATCTCAAATCCCCAGAAAGGCAATTAGTCAATTACAAAATATTAAGGGTCTCCACATGGACACCAGTCAAAGTGGAGCAGACTGAAAGTTATTAGTGACCAAGTTGTTTCACCGAAAATCCAATTGTAACAAGGTAATTCCATAAATAATTGCTTGGCTGTTCGGTTTAGGGTCTTTATAACCACTGATGCACTCACTTATATCAATGTTTAGTACGGTCTCGTCAGATGCTCAGCTTATGCAGGCATTCTGAACAGGATGCCTAAGACCTACGTGAACGGCCAAAATGATGTTTTCCAATTTTTGCTGTGTTCTTTTAACTGAAATACTTCTCCCAAAGATTGTTGAAATAAAGCCGAAACTGGCAGTAGTTCGTGTAGAATGGCAAAAGGCGGAAAGATGTTTCTTATTGTTAATTTTGTTTATTATATACAAAATACAGGGGATAAAGAACATGACAATCAACAAATACAGAACAGATCTGGTGGTCAAAAGACACAAGAATAGGAATGAAAGGGGGAGCAAACACGATCTTATGTATAAAAGGAAATAAATACCCTGCTATGGCGTCAACAATACCAGATTCACACAACGAAGGGAACATGCAAGGACTTTAGGCAGACATGAGGTGGTGTTGGGTTGGTGACGAGCGATGTCTCAGTAACTCTGGAAAACTGTCCTTCCATGGGAAACGACGAAACAGATGTTATCTCCAAAGATCGAAAGGTAATCTGCCACGCACATGCCCATACTCGGCCTTTATCACCTCTGGGACCGCCCTCATACATGGCGGGACTCTCTCATTGCCATCCTCTGGTGTGGGTGGCACCATTGCACTGCCGGGCGGCCCCATTTTGAAAGTGTTCCGCACCTTTCCAGGGCTCCACAACTCACTTTACCACCATGACTTGTGGTCTGCTAGACAAACAGTTCATTATAATGTTCAAGGAAAGCCCATCACACTTTTCTGGTGCTTTCGTGGCCAAGTCCTCGAACTGGCCTTGCCTGTACAGGAGGTTTGACACCATACAACCTTACCCTATTGTGGTCTATTGTTGACAATCACTGCCTCCTCAGTGCATGTTTTACCCCATGACTTGCCTCTCACAGGTATCTAATACATGGGTAAACCAAACTGACTTGAGCATATGGTCCAAACTATTCTTAACACATTGTAGCTATTGACCACCTATGCTCCCCCCCCCCCCCCCGGACACACACATACACTTCCATATAACAGCACATTATAAATGGGCTAGAGAGTTGAAATTTTGCATGCTGATGTAACTCGAAGCCAAGATGCCAGGAAAAATCAAACGGTCGGTAAATTTCCACAAATACGAATATCTGGAAACGAAAGTCGGCCAGTGCAACCACGCTCCCACTCACAAGGGTTCATGTGATGAAAGGAAATGGCACAGCACATGATCTTGCATGGTTATGATCGCTCCCTGAGGTAGCAGGTGTTCCTCGGTGTTATGGCGGTATGATTTGAGAAGTGTGGGTTTAAGTCATTTACGGATGGTGTACAGTGGTAGAATTTGTGAAAATGTATTGCTCATAAACAGTGCACAGTGGTAAGAAGTCGTAAACATTATTTTTTACAGACGGTGTGCAGTGGTAGGAGGCCGTAGACAATCTTAAACAGGCATGCCCTCTTCATTACATCATCTATTGAAAGCACGTGAAATGACTTGTAATGTATTGTTGTGAGTATATTGCCGGATTGGGATTTGAACCCAGACGAGACATCAAATTGCTTGTTCTTTTGCTTCAGAATACACAATCATCACTCATCTAAATTCAATCAATGTAACAAAACGGAAATATGATAACTGAACATAATAACTCGGTTTATTCTGTTGTTAACAACATGTGATGTGAGAACAGCTACAAGAATATGAGAATTACTGTTTGTTTTCGATTTTGGATTATAAGTTTTGGTTAATATGATGATCACAAACGTTAAGGGGTGGAACTGGAATAAAGTTCCAGTTCCACCCCTTAACGTTTGTCTTTGAAATACAATCACGTGACTCAATCTCTTATCATTAATTGCCTACCAACCAATTAGAATGTAAACAATAGTTTTATTCACCCCCGATTGATTTAGTCCAAAATGGGAGCTTATGGATTTGGTCTCGATTTTTGTGTCCGTGCGTGCGTGCGCCCGCAACCATATCTGACATGAATGGACCGATTATATTTGTACTTGGCACAAAGACACGCATGATGGTATGCACATGCGCATCATTTTGTTTCGCGATGCACTCAAAGATGGCCGACTGGCGGCCATTTTAGTTGTCACACCCGATGTTGAACACATCCTCGACCATTTCCCGGACAAACATTTACTGGTCGTTCAAACTTGACACACAGATAAC
This sequence comes from Eptatretus burgeri, assembly GCF_056783735.1. Lineage (NCBI taxonomy): Eukaryota > Metazoa > Chordata > Myxini > Myxiniformes > Myxinidae > Eptatretus > Eptatretus burgeri. The sequence goes on along the minus strand of NC_140964.1, from coordinate 17,292,621 downwards.
ACATGATGACTTCCGAAAGCACGTCATTTTTTCCAAGATGGCCGACTGGCGGCCAATTTAGTTGCAAAAAACCCGATATCGAACACGTCCTCAACCATTTCCAGGACAAATATTTACCAATGTTGTTAAACATGGCACACAGATAAAGGATGATGGTTTGCATATGCACATCAGTTTTTTTTTTTTCCAGATCAGATCCAAGATGGTCATTTTGTTTCTTAAATGTGTCCCCAACCATTTCTCAGACATGCATGGTCCGATTTTTGTTCAAGCTTGGCACAAGCAGAGTCCATAATGGCATGCATATGCACTTCACCTTATTTTGCGATCTGATCAAAGATGGCCAACTGGTAGACTGGTGGCCATTTTCATTGTAAAAAAAAAAAAAAAAACCCGCTATCGAATACGTCCTCAACCATTTCTCGGCATGCATTTACCGATCTTGTTCAAACTTGGCACACACATAGTGAATGATGGCTTATTATGAGATATATTAATATATTATGAGATATGCACATCATTTTTTTCCGAGATCGGATCCAACATGGCTGACTGGTAGACCGGCGGCCATTTAAGTTGTAAATAAATACAGCAAAACTCCGTACATCAAAATTAATAAAACAATTGGGGCTATGACATTTTATGTCTTTTTTTTTTCCCCCTTGTTTTTATAACTTTTCACCTTTTTCGTTCAAAAAAAAAAAAAATCACTAAACCTGTAAACTTAAGTCAAGAGCTCATTTTGACCACTCATTCTTGATTTGCTTTATTTATTTAGCTGCTTTCAGAATGCCTCCACAATCCACTTCATCAAATATTAAAAACTCTTTCACAATCCACTTCATCAAGCATATAAAGCTTACATTTATTGGGTCTGCATGTAGGATGCAAGGATGCCGCACACGTCTGTATGTATGTCTGCATGCATGTATGTATGATATATATATATATATATATATATATATATATATATATATATATATATATATATATATATATATATATATATATGGAAGATTACGTTGATTAATAATTTATCTCTTCCATTTTTATGACAGCTATCTTTCATCTCTCTGAATTAATTTGGTGGGAATATATGAAGTTGCCTTCATAAGGTTCACCCTTCAGAGTTAGGAGGTGAATTGATGGGCATTTATTATCCCGCTGCAGATCTGAGTGTACCAAGGCTAGGAGAGTATAGAAGGGATCACAGGAAGCGGCAGACTTATGAGTACAGAGTGGACAGGATAATTATGAATTAGTTCTCGAAGATGTCTGTATCAGCATGAGCAATGGGGATTCTGAGTTTATAATTGGATCAACAAGTAATCACACTATCCCAGGAACCTCTGATGTATTCATACTTACTGATGTCCCATAATTGAAGTTACCAGTTGTGGGGTGACTTTGCATAACAATTTAGCAAAATATAATGAAGGGGTAGGAAAAATGAAAAGTATTCATCATATGGTGGTCTGGAAGAGAGCGTAATACAATCGGGAAGATGCAAGATGGGAAATGTACCAGCTGTGTGATGCCGGATGCTTTATTCAATCATTTTTCTTTTTTTGGAATATTCACGACCGATACTCCTTACATTGACCTCAGCTAGCTGGCAGGCATGGTAGGTTATACCATGTCATTTATATTATAAATACCTTTCCATATTAATTCGTGGAAAATTAATTTTTTGATGCATTAATCTATTATAAAATATGACAATATTGTATTATTAAGTACAGTGGTGTAATTATTGCACCCCCTCTCATTTTCGCTGAGTTTTTATTTATTTATCCTAACCAGTATACCGGTGGTATATTAATTACTTTGATGGAAAATTAGTATCGGAGTTTTTCTCATTTATTAGTTTGAACAACAGCAAATGTTGTAAAGAGGATCCGTCTTGTTTCTGAAACGAAAGGGACCTCACTTAAATCATTTGGGTATATGGGAGGTATAAAACAACAGTTTGGAAAAAAAAGGGGTTTCGGGTCTGATAATGAAATTCTGTACACTTGCTCGAAATGTTCGCCTATGTTGGAATTTTTGATGCTTCGCAGGATATGTTTCAAATTGAGGAGGGGGGGTGGGGTATGAGAGAAAATGCTTGCAGGAGGGGTTGGGGGAGTGGGGTGAGGTGGGGTGGAGGGATGAGCCAAGATGCATACGGTAAGGAAGGAAGATAAAGTGCACGTTGGGGATAAAACATGGGAGGAAACCTGCCACACATGGCGAGTTGAGAGAGGGATGGGAGTGGAGGGCTGTAGAGGTGGAAAACAAGGTACAAGTGGTGCAATGAAACACTGCAAATTTGGAAAAAACAAAAGTTGAAATGGCTTGACATGAGAATCTACACTTATGGGAAGAAATTTGTATGCATTCTGCAATTCACTCAGCTATATCTACACAGGATATGTCATGACAAAGTAGTAAAAATGTTGAACAATCATTTCAAATTGAACTTCACGTTGAGTCGTACTCACTGGTTTTCCTCTTTTTCCAGGTTTGCCCATGGGACCTCTGTGACCATGAGGTCCATCATTGCCCTTTGGTCCCAAGTCTCCCTGAGAGGGTAAGAATTAATGAGGAAAATAAACCCACATGCACGGCTTGTGTATTTTCATCCTTTCATGATGGATCATGATTGCAAAAACAAAAAGGATGCTTTTGAATATTACAGTTCTACCATAAAACAATAAGATGACAAAATTTAGGGGCCATCTATTTGTTTTATTAAGGAAATCCCACCCACACCCACCCCTTCCCCAGAGATTTTTTTAATGTAATCCCCAACCGACCTACAGCACTCTGTTTTTTGGGGGAAAAACGCAGAATTTTATGTCGTGGAACAGGATGCTTTGGCAGTGTCATATTAAATCATTGGGATAAGGTTTAATTGTGCACATTGTGGATTGGCGGGGTGGTTGGGAAGGGGGGGGCGTGGGTAGGGGAAGGGGGGAGTAGGAGGTCTTCAATAATGCTGCCATATTCATATATATATTCATATATATATATATATATATATATATATATATATATATATATATATATATATATATATATATATATATATATATATATATATATATACACACACACACACACACACACACACACACACACACACACACACACACACCCTAATGCTGGTCTAGACAAAAGAAAGCTGCATCAAGCAACCGATAAAACCTACACATTGCTCTTTCAAACCCTACCTGGGTTCCTCTGCAGCTGCAGACATTCACAAGCAGCACATACATGAGAATCCCAATGCCACATGCCCCCTCAGCTGCCGACCAGTTTCATCACTTGGCAAGTCATCGGCAACAACATCGACAAAAATGTGCACCTCCGAAGCTCCCAAGCGTGTACCACATGCAATGCTAAGACCTGTCTTTTTGAGATATCGTGCTATATATCGTTTTTGGCCTTATCTCTCAATGGTGATGAATCACTTAAAAAAATTCTAGTAGTCGGATCCGGATCTGGATCTTCACCAAAATTTAATCAGTTCGCCCTTGTCACACACCCAACCTGTCCACAAAATTTCATCCAGATCCGTATACAACTTTTTGAGATATCCTGCACACAAACAAACAGACAGACAGACAGACAGACGGGTGAAAACATAATCTCCTTCACCTTTGCTGGCAGAGGTAACAAGACTCAATCACGTGTATCACCCCTAATTGGAGGGAATAACCAATCAGCTCTCACCAAATCAAGAAACAACTTTCAAAATTATGTATATGAATTCTAACGAGACCTTTTGCGCATGCGTTGTGTGCATTTTCAGTGACCTGTTTTTGCTCGTCCAGGCACTTTTAACTGCTATCTGAAAGTGATATTGTCTTTTTAACATAATTGTCAGCATTTAAATGAAACAGTGGCAATTTCAAAATGGTTGACCACAAATGTTGTGTTCCTCAATGAAAATTGGACTCACGGAAATATGGAGGAAATATGGAGGAAATATGACAAATATCCATGGATGAGATGGAGACAGAGTGAGGTGTTGAGGTCCAATCATTTCCTTTTAATGCAAATGAGCGACCACAGTGGATATAATGCACACGCACACGCACACGTACACACACAACTCCTTTTAGAAATAGATGCAAAAATCTAGTATAATATACCTCTGCCACCGAAGGTGGTTGGAGGTTGCGTTTTAACCCCTGTCTGTTTGTTTGTTTATCTGTGAAAAGGAAACGAAGCCTGGTGTGGGCTTAATTGGTTGGGGTGGCTGGATTAAGATCTTAGGGGTTTGAGTTCATACCCCTGTCAGTGGTTGAATTAACATCAGGTGGGTTGACTCGACTTGTCATCCTTCCGAGGTCGGCAAAATGAGTACCAGCGTGCTGGTAAGCATTGCATCAGTGGCACGGCCTCACCCCCGAAATGATGCAGTCAAGCAGCCACAGGCTGCATAAAGTAAATAAATAAATAAATAATGCAGGATAACTCAAAAAGTTTAGGATTGGCGGGTATTGGTGGGGCGGTTGGGGGGAGGGGGGAGGCGGTGGAGGTCTTCAATCGTGCCACCATACTCATACATATATATAGAGGAAATTTTGATGACAAGTTGGGACTTTGAGATTGACCAATTAATTCGATTTTGGTGAAGATCCAGATCCAGATCCAGATCCAGACGCGATAATTTTTTTAAAAGTGATTCCTCACCATTGAGCGATAGGGCTAAAAACAATATATAAACATGATATCTCAAAATGTTGTGGGCAGATTCGGACAAAACTTGGTGGATAGGTTAAGAGTGTGACATTGACTAACTGTTTTGACTTTGGTGAAGAAAATCCAGATCCAGAAACGAGAATGTTTTAATTTTTAAAGTGATTCTGCACCATTGAGAGGTGTGGCCAAAAAGATATATAGAGCACGATATTTCAAAAGGTTGTTGACGAGTTATGACAAAACTTGGTGGATGAGTTGGTTCGGTCACAAGAACAAGCTGATTCGATTTTATTTCAGGTCCAAATGCAGATCCGGCCTTTCAGTGGGATCCATAACATAAACTGTTCAGCCTGGCGGAGGTATGCGCTGTACCGAGTGCTGTTCTAGTTTCTCTTGTGGCCCCAGAACCAAACAAGCAATATATTTATAACAGCCCTCACAACTCGTATGGATCCCAACGTCCACTCCCTCACACCTCCCAACATAATTAATAGTAAATATTGTTCCGATTTTGCAAAACCGTCACTCCCCAAGGCAATGGCACACAACATGTGGAGGTTCCCGAGATAGTTATTTCATTGGTATTCATTCCAGATAGTCCTTCCCTTATGTGTAATGGGTTTATGGGTCAATATGCATTGCATGTGCTTCAGGTAGGATGGGCTTTTTCTTCTCCTTCTTTACTTATTTTGCTTCGCTGCACACACGAGCCTTTCTTCACGCAAGCATGCAGACCATAGCAACAGGCAGTCATCAACATACAACATTACACCCGCGTCCTCACCATACTCAAACCCCAATGCGACAACAAGTCACACACCAACCAGACATCTTCATCATAATCACCACATCATCGCAACACAACCCAAGCTCGCCTACATTCGGTACCTGATGCCACAACAATGACCAACGATCACCACCAAAAACCACTATGCTAGAACTCACCACTATGCTGACACTGCCATCATTCAACCACGGTCACCACCGACGACCACCACCGCCTTTTGGGACCAACAGGGAATGGGGGAGCATGGCGCGCCATTGCTGGCACTCGAGTCTGGACTTGTGGACCTCTTGTTTGGGGTGGAAGTATTCGCGGGACTCTGTTCGATGTCACGTCGGTGGCCCTGATGCTCTGCTCAGTTGTGACCTCCATTGCATGTTTGGCACACATTCATAGCCAGAGTGCGCGACAGAATGCCCCACGCCATTTTAATATAATGTCAGAGCTCAAGCGCGTAGGAGGGTTCGGAGCGAATGAGGCTATTTTCTGCTGCTGGACCACCGCATGGGCGGGGCCAACGATGTGGTAATTGTCCACACACCAATGAGGGTGCTGGAAAACACCAACAGTTCATTCTGACCCGCTTCTCAAACTCCGTCCCCACCAGGGAAAAGGGTGGCTGGTTTAACATATGTGATGTATACATCTCCATATTATAAGCACTGTGCGTTCAGCACAGGAGTGAGGGCTTGGTGGCACGTCGTTCTTGAGCTGCAGTTCGTTTTTTTTTGTTCTTGGCGTTCTGGTTCTTGTGGTCATGGTGAGTTGCAGGTTGGCGGAACAGAGTCCTTCGAGTGGAGTATGGAACAAGCGGAAGAGCCAGGCGCCAGACCGAGCGCAGTATGAGAGTGCATCGTAATACACTTACAGACCTTACACTTCACTATTAGCCTATCTCCTCACATGTTCTTTTCTTTATTTCCGTCTCGTCTAACGTACAATAAAAGAGCATCAATGATTGGCCGGGGCCACTGATCCACATCTTTTACATCTTCCTCTCTGCATATCACCTGCCAATCACCGCACCCCTCACCGCACGCCCCCCCCCCCAACACGCACGATAGACACCCACAGATTTTCTCCTCTTTCCACCTCCTCAGCAACTGGGTTTGCACAGGTCCATCGATGTTGCCTGGAAGCCAAAAGGTCAGAACCACCTTTTACTTCTCTTATCTTTCTTGCTTTCTAATTTTCCTCGGGAGCGTTAATGATGGCGTTTGTCGTGTTGGTGTAAGTAAGATTGTGTAAGTTTTATCATGGTATAACTCTGCTCTGTGTCTCTTTGTTTTTGCCACACCACACCTATCCTTGTTTTCCCTGCTGCACAAATACTGCTTGTGTATTAAAACCTTTGCTTGCTTGCACACATGCCTTTCGTCACCCGTTTAATAATAAATTGCTTGCATTGTAAATGTACTCAGTTCGTCGCATCTTTTCCTCCATTGGTCTGGCATACTGTAGTCCACACGTCGTGTTAGCCAGGAAGTTATACCTCATGTGATTTGCTCTCGTTAGCCAGTGCACATTCGCTGTATCACTTGGCGGTAATCTGGGTGTGCGTTGTCGGCACGAAAAAAGGCTTGGTGCGGTCCAGAGGTAAGGTAACACGTGAAGTCGTGAAATCTTTGCCACGATTGGCGGTACCAATTAGCGTTCGTGGTTGAACCACAACCCGCCGAGCCGCGAAGTTATCTGTGGCTGGTGGTCTCAGGACTGGGTGTTCAGGAAGAACTTGATTGCTTCCTCTCATGGCGAACCGTGAATCCAGGCCCATAACAATATCATCATTTTAAACTTACCCTGTACATTCACCAGTCTCAGACATGTCCTTCCTATTGGTGTTCAAAAACACCCAAACTAGATACGGCGTCTTCCTCAGGGTTGTCTCCCTAATAGACCCAGCTCCCACATGAATATAGCTGGCCCAAGCTTTGTGTATTTTCACGTCACGAAGATGTTCCTTGTTGAAGAGTAAGTTATCGTTAATGATGCACAACATGGTCCTTCCAATTGCAGACGTCCATTAAATAAATCACTAAGCTTGCCATGCTCACAGGAGGCACCCCCACAAGGTTGAACGTCCATTCTCTAGGAGAAATCTGTCGGGGGTTTGTGTAGCACACGCCCGTCAACTCAGGCCTTGCACCGGCCCTCATGGTCGGAAGTTTGCAGAATGGGGAGCTGACTGTTTGACGTGTTTGGAAAGTTCTCCAAGTCATTCGTTGTGCTGCTGCACAGCTTTTTCTCCCTGGTACTTCTCCAAGTATTTTGGCTTCTTCTAGAAGCTTTCTGAGCCATTTTCAGTCGCAATCCTTATCTCGCACACACACGATATACTTTATAGTGCCCTGAGCACCACCATTTCTCAGGGGTTTCTAGGTATGCGCACTGAGCATTCTGCGGAAGATTGCTATGTTGAAAATCGCGTATTACCCCAGGTGTCTAGGATTCACATAAAATTAAACCCCGTGCTGTTCCAGCCAAAGAAAGCTGCATAAAGGTACATGTAGGCAATCTCATGTTGTCATCATAAACCTGAAGACATGAACCCCAAGATTTTACCAATCTTTTCCTCTGAATAATCTTGTGAATACACGTTTTATCCATGTGCTTTGTTAAGCCTGCCATTGGATTAGCGGTTAGGGTGGCTGGCTTGAGAAGGTCCTGATTTTGAGCCCCGTTGGCAACACTGAGTTAACACCAGGTGGAGTTGATTGCCTGTCATCCTTCTGAGGTTGGCAAACTGAGCACCAGTGTACTGGTAATAAGGGCACTGCATCAGTGGTATAGCCACATCCCGAACCAACGATGTAACCAGCAGCCACAAGGTTGCACACGAGAGTGTGTAGGTGCTTTGTTATGTGGTGAAGAGACAAGAAACATCT
>NC_140964.1:17271975-17283760 GCF_056783735.1 Eptatretus burgeri | reverse complement strand
ATTATATACTGTAATACACCTCGGACTTGTCCCTCTAGTGTCCACAAAGGTGTATTATATGCTTAGTTTTGTCTTTTGTAATTCCTGTGAATAAAATGAACCTAAAATCTCTTCCCTTCCAAATCATATATTTTATAAGTCCAAGGAACTGTATCTATTACATCAACAATTTTAAAAAGTTCTCTCGTCCATCGCTCAGTAAAACCCTTTTCAAAATGAGATTTCCACCTATATATTCTTACGATATCACCAACTTTGAACTTAGGTTTTCTGACATTAATCTCTTTTTCATATTTTAATTTTGTAAATGTTTCTGATGGCTTCATATTCGTTGACGTGTGAATCGTGGTCATCATACTTATCCACAATATCCTGAATAAAAGATAACCATTGTTGTGAACCGAGTTGTGTGAATTTTTTATATAGTCTCTCTTTTAAGGTACGATTAAAACGTTCAACAACAACTGCCTTCCCTTCATTAAAGGTACTGTATAATGTAATACTGTTATTTTTTAAAAAATTCATAAATGTCTTGTTATAAAACTCTCTACCCTCATCAGTCCACAATTTCTTAGGTTTTCTCTTACTTTTATTAAATATCTGTTGAAAAGCTAACATAAGAGTATTACCTGTTTTGTTTTTTAAAGGGACAACCCAGCTATATCTACTCCTCAAATCAATAACGGTTAAAGCATACTTGTACCCCTTATCATTATTGAGTTCAATCAAATCAGCAGACCAGATATAATCAACTTCCTTGGAATAAACTTTCCTTCTCTGAAACTTTGTGAATATTGGTTTATGTAATTCATCAGCTAATTGCTCTTCAGTCTTAATGGCATCATTAGAGCCTATAAGTTTTTTGAATTTCCAAGTCCAAGTTTCAATTTAGCACTAATCATCTTCTTCACGATGAACCTATCAACTTTTTCTCTCAAGGTTGGATTTTGTATCAGAGACAAATTATATAACATTTCTCTATCGGCTTCATGCTTTTCTTCCAACGTTGTGGTATTCCCATAATCAATATCGTGTCTCATGCACACTTCATCAACTCTATTGATTGGTTTACTCCAGGATTTAGGATTGTCTGCCTCATCTAATCTTTTATCCAAGTTTGTGCCTGGACCACAGAAAGAATACCCTGGAAGATGTAATTCCCCTGGTATTCCAGTAGTTGTAAATTTACTTCCTGATAAAAACTTTTGTATATCTCCTCCGAGTTTGTGTTTGGAGATAAATTGATTTTTTTGAACCACACACCGAACATATACCTTTTTGTATAACCCTGTTATTTTTACTTTTAATATATGAAATATTTTTAGTATTAGTTTTCTTTTACATTTGAGACAATAACTCATTTATTTATGAGAAAAATTTCTGCAGAGTGCAAAAACCTTTTAGTTTCCAACATGCACATTTGAATCTTAATTTTTAAAACATAAAGAATCCTTAGAAATGCCTTCACTCTCTCCTCCATTTATTTAAGAAAAACTTGAATTAAAATACATGTCTTCTCGATGTCGATAGTCTTGTCGAAAGTATTGTAAATAGACTTTTTAATTCTTTGTATTCCTCCCTGGTGAGATAAGTTAATTTCTTTAATACCTCTATTCTTTTTTGAATCTCACTGGTTTCCATATTTTGATATTTATTCATTCTCTCTCTTTCCTCCCTCTCTCTCTTCTCTCTTTCCTCCTTCTCTCTCTCCTCCTCCTCCTTTTCCTCCTCTTCCCTCTCTTCTTCAACTCCTTCCTCATCCCTTACTATACTTGAATCGTTTACACCCCATAGAATATTATACATATATTCATCAGGATTTCTTGTTATTCCTGTATCCAAAATAATTTTTTTTACAACAGGATACCAATAAAATTTCTTTTGAATTTCTAAAAGAGCCTTACCTTTTCTTAACCTTATAATTTTTTCATTATTTAACATTCTAATTAAATCTAAAGTTGTTGGTTTATCAACATCAGCATAATGCCAATCTTTTATTGAAAATACCTCATTCTTATGTTGTAGAACATATTTATTAAAATACCGAATACCCTTTTCTTGAAGGTATGCTTGAACACAGAAATGATAATTTTCTTGAAGCCTTCTTGCTGTCATTTATGTATTAGAAATATATGTTAGAATAATATTATGGCACGAAACACCTCCCCATCTTCCCATAGTTAAATCATTTTGTATTTCCTTACTTATTATATATAATCCTGTTTTTTCTGTTTTCATGAGATAAACAAGGGCAAAACCATTATTATATTTACCCTTATTAAATTCGTTTTATTTGTTGTTTACTAATCGTGGCTCCACAAAACTCATTCTCGATACCAAGTGGATAATATTCTTCCTTACGAGACTGATTTAATTGTTCCAGGTCTTCGAGGTTAATTTTAAATGACCAATTATACCCTAAATCATTCATATCATACCCCATTGTTCTATTCTCATACAAACCATACGCCCTTCTTTATAAAAATTTATTTTAATTCGAACTGTGAATTCTGTATGACCTGGAGATAATATCAACACTTCTGTATCTTTAGAATACACAGCCGTTTTATTTAAGTATATATATTGTGATAAATCGCTTAATCTCACCAAGTCATTTGCGCCAGTCGGGCTTGGATAATTTTTTAATTTATAAGCATTTTTCATGTTAATATTTTTGTTTATATTATATTTATGTCGCTCAGCCTGTGCCTTTGTGTAATAATTTGATAAATCAATATCCAGTTCTTGAGATACACCAAAGATAGAACCATCTTTACCAACATAAGTCATTTATATTAGATTAAAAATAATATCATAAAATTTTTTATTTTTGTTGAGTTGAAATAACACATATAGACATAATTGACCACAACACTTGGAATTTAATTCTTGGACTTGAAATGTTTGATAAACACCATTCTGTAAGAATTTTATGACTTCAACAGGTGGTGGAAGACCAAAACTATCAAAATAATATTTGTCTTGACTATTAAAAATACAAACCCAATGAGAACCGCTCTATCATTATCTTCTAAGTTCATAATAATATTCTTTGTATGTTTCGACACATTTGTTAATTCATCTCTCATACAAATAACCACATTATGAATTTTTAATTTCTTACAATATTTGGCAAGTTGTAAATTTGATGTTGTATTCTTTCCAAATTCTTTCAACCACTCATCAATGCTCATTTATTTATTAGAAAGATATAATCCATTACCTCTTTTCGTTAATTTTACACCTGCTTGTGCTATAGAAGAAAGCATATCTCCAACTAACAATCTCGCTTTATCAGGCAGACCTTCAAGTTTTTCAGCAAAATCTACAATTACACCACTTCCACTAATTTGTTTCTCCAACTCTTTGTTATGTCTTTCCAATTCTTTTTGAGCCTGGAGTTGAGCCTTCCTTTCGTTGGCAGTTTTGACCGCTGTTGAAATACCACCCGTCAATGCTCCAACCGCACTTAAACCAGCAAATAAAGGAATTAGAAATGGGAGAAATCCTCCACTCGTCTCTCTTATTGAATATTTTTTCAACATTGGTTTTGTCATTTTAATTTTAAGTGAGCCAGTGTCATTCAAGATTTTAACCTGTTCTCTTGTGAGCAAAACATCAATTCTTACTGCTCCTTTTCTCTGAATTGTATTAACGTTAATCGTACAAGGCTTTTGATTTTGAACACAAGATGATAGTTTATGAAGATTGATTTGATTAACATATACCCCAGTTGGTACTTTGCCACTCATTTATTTAACAAAAAATTATGTGAGACTAATCATCACACCATTATCTGTATTAATCTGCAATTCTGTTTCTTCCAAAAGCAAACAATATGTATCAACTTCTTCACTCTCTCCTCTTTCAATGTATAGGGAAGTATCCCCCTGATTAGACTTTATAGTTTCTTTTTGAGCGCTCAGGTCAAACGTATAGATTGTATACAAACTTTTAAATGCTGTCATATCCAAAATAGGTTCTTTATTTCCATTACTTTCACACACCTTTTGGTAAGACTTGTATGCTTCAGCAAAATCATTTTTTTCCCAATTAATTTCCAATCTATCTCGTGGATAAAATGTTCCATCTAGAGAAACGCGAAGTTGTTTCACCTTAGCATTATCACTCAATGCATTATTCTTATCAGTCGCAGTATCACCATCTGGCTTTTTAAAAATCATCCACAGATATCGTGGCTTTCCTTCCAGAACACCCAAATTCCACGTGTAAGTAGTTTGATTGAGTTTAACGTGTTGACATCTTCTTTTGAGGTATGATACACTGAGTGGTTTTTTTGAGTTAAGTCTTCGATTCAACATCTCTTCTGTTTTAAGATTAGGAGTATATTCACTGATATACCAACTCATCTCCTCAATTACAAATTTATTCTGATCACCAAAAGCATTACCAACACCAAAAAGCAATCTATTTTCATTATCATTCCTTTGTAGTTGAAATCTAATTTTAAGACCATACAGAACTTTATCATAATCACAAAATCCAAATATACCTTTAAGAGGAACTGCCACAGTAAAACTATTTTCTGCTTTTGTATCATCATTATACATTCCTTTCCTTTGAATATATCCAGGGTCTGTGTTTGTTCCCGTTGACATATCAGGAATAAAACCTTCGACAGACCCCTTTCCCATTCTATCACTGAATGTATAGAGTGTAAATTTCATCATTTCAGATACAGCAGAGACATAATCAACCGCTTCAACTTCTTGTGTTCCAATATACAATCGCACACTATCAAACATTTTCCAGAAGAAATCATTTACAAGTGTAGCGTTTGTGTTATTCCCAGCCTTAGTGAATTTAAATTTACACAACAAGAAACTTTCGGAGAGATTCAAATAGGTTTGTTGATTATTTATTTCAAAACTTTTTGTACCATTTGTATTCCAGTCTGTTCCAGTTATTGCATTTACCTTGAAGTAATCTTCTTTTTAGTGGAGTTTGAGATAATAATAGTATCATCCAAATCATAGATACTATCAATTGCTTCCATACTTGTATTTATTTAGGAAAAAAGATGTTAAAACTTTTGAAACCCTGATCCAAGTATTTGAATTATTTTCTGTCGTTCTTGGGAGGACAACTGAGTTTTACCTTTCTTAATTTCTTTTATTGCTTGTAATTTATGAGATTCTTTCTGAGCATCTTTTATACTCTTTACAGCACCTGCTACATTTCCCACAGCAGAAGCAGTTGAACCAATTAGGTCTTTATGTTTAAGAATAGTTGAACCAATACCCATGAGAGTATCAATTATCCCATCTCCTCTAAATTGATGTCCAACACCCCTTTGTCTCTTAGGTTTATAGTATCCTCTACCAAGATACATACCTTCACTCTTGTAGTACGGGGAAAGGAACATCCCATCCCCTGTAATTATTTTATATTTTCCCAACTCGTGCTTCCTCACAATAACCATCGTATTTATTTATTGAAAAACTTCACGTAGGTGAATTCTGATGGATATAACTTCTCCATTAAAAGAAATCACACGATTATCTTGGTCGGTTATCCTAAAATTTACTCTGTGTATGGTTTTTCCTGACACAGGTAGATAAACCAAATTTTTAGGCTCCATATTGAATTTATAACCAATTGGGGTTGAGTATGCGCTGAATGAAAATATTGTATTTGTTTTTAATCCATCATTATAAGCACCATCAATCAAATCACAGTGAATTAACACCGAATTTATTCCTGAGGATATTTGAATGACATTATCACTGTAAAACGTCCCATTAGTTTCAATCTTTTTTGAGGAGAAACCTAATAACTCTCTAAATGAATTATCAATTGTGAAATCAACCTTGTAGTTATTTTTAACTTTAATCGTTGATTTTGAAGTATGTTTTTGAATGTTTATAACAATATTTTTTGGTTCATCACCCTGTTCTTTCATAAGACGAGCAATTTCGAAGATATTTGAGAACTCTCCTAGGCTCCGGGTGAGACTGTTATCGCTTTGTATCCACTTCCCGGATTATAACTAAACTTGTCATTTTTCTCGGTTATATTAAATAAGGTATTATAAGTCTCCATGGACAATAAAGATGCCTCATATTCTTTTGTTGTGTCAAGTTGTAGTGGGTATGGGAATGAAGATGTGTGGTCGCTTGTTGTGAAATTAAAACTCAGGATTGTGCTTCTCATCTTATTTAATATGAGTTAAAATGTCTTTATATTGAGATTTATTAATTATTTTCATGTTCATCAACTGGTCTAAAATGGCTGATGCTTCATTAAAACAATTGTTATTTCCAGCCTTCTTACTGCCGAACAACAATAACAGTCTATTAACTAATTGCGATGGGTCATTTGGAAGAAAACTAATACCTGAACCAAGGATACTTAAAGCCTGAATAATGTGTTTCTCCTTCTCATTCTTCCTACTTTTACCAGAAAGAATAACCTTATAATTTAGAGTGTTCAGCAAATCAATATATACTCTATCATCATTATTTTCCATATCCAATGGTTTATCAATATACTTTGATTCATCCCTCACAGTTGAACCTTGTCTTCCATCTTTGTGAGAAGAAACATTAATCTCGGAGTTAGTTTAACAGGGGTTGAGCAGAACTTAAGAACCTTAATTCATCATTAAATATCAATACCTTTTCTTGAACAAGATGAAATATTGCTGGTTGTTCTGTTGGAATGAGTCCTGCTTTGGTTTTTGAATCCGCTGAATATTCATTGTTTTGAACAGCATTCACAATATAATCACGAGTTGTTTAATCTCTTCCAGTTGTTGAAATAAACCTTCATCATCATATTCTAATTCTCCTAAATGCTCTAATTCTTCCTCCGTCATTTGACTGAAATCTTTTAACATTTGAAGCTTTCTAGGAGTATATTCTACTGTGGGAACTGTGGAAACATCTTTCATTTTTTCTTGGGAAGTTTTTAAAAGTGGTTTAAAAAATTTCTCTTGTTTTTTTTCAAATGCTTCTTCGCCCGTTAGTTTCTGTCTGCGTTTCTTCTTTATGTCTTCCTGTTGTTTTACAACTTTTGAAACCAACTCTTGATGTTCCTTAAATCTTCTTGCTCTTTCTTTTGTATCCATTTATTTATTGTAAAATATCATTTAATGAATTGTAAAGATCAACAGGGAAATTTTCCTTTTCTTCATCATTCAAGTAGATGTGTTCAAATAAATCCTTTTCTTTAAATATTTCATCAAATTCTTTATTAACATTAATGCGAGTTGTAATTTCTTCTTCACTAATCCTTGCATCTCTGCTTTTCATACGTTTGTGTTGAGTTTCTTCATCAACATCAAAACCGAATGATAAAATCTTCACTCCGCTCAGATATTTAATAATTTGTCTCTGCTCCTTGTGGATTAGTTTCTAATATCACAACACCACCAGATTTTAGTTTCTTTAACTCACTCTTACAATGTGAATATTTTGTTGTACCAAGAGAAACCTCCTCAAATATTTGTCCTTCATTCCTCAATCGCATATGTTCCTCCACTGAAATATAGTGATAATCTTCACCTTTTACTTCTCCAGGTCTTATTGCTCTAGTTGTTGTTGATACAATGCGTATCACGGCGTGTTTTTTAAGTAAATTTACAATATTCTCATTTGTACTACACAAGAACCTTGATTTATGAAAGTTTTTTCCAGAAGCAGATTTACCCACAAGATTTATAATAATAGTTGTCATTTATATATGTAATTGTTTATAAAACAAAAAATATATCCCTTAATATCTCATCTTGTTTCACAACAATATATTTATATTTTTCAGTCGTGTGCTTCATATAATCCTCAAATTTCTTTTTACTACATAATGTAGAACAATTATCTCTCCAAAAATTATTGATATCTATTGAATTTAACTTGAATAAAATAAAAGTATTAGCATTGTTTCTGATGGAACGACGAGGAAGATGAAAGTACGATTGACTAAGATAAATACAAGTACAAGAAGAATGTCTCCATCTTGTGTAGTAGCTGTCCATTACCGTTTGGTTTCTCTCATTAACACAATCATCAAAGATAACGAGGTTCTTTTTTGATTTATCCAAATCTTGGGGAGACGGTATATCATCCGTATTATCACTAAGAATACAAGTTATAAGATTTGATTTCTTTTTACATCTCTGTGTATCACAAAATAGTTGAATTATATCTTCAATGTTATAATCATTTAGGTTTTTTTGACGTTTAAATAAACCTATTATATCTTCTTTTGAAGACCAGCATTAAAACCTTGTGAGAGTAGTTGATACTCTGGTTGAAAACTCGACTTTGTGAAAATTATTAAATTATCATAATCTAAAAAGTTGGGAGTGAGGAGCATTTTTAAAAGTAAGCAGGTTTTTCCACATCCACTTGAACCAACTATGAGACATCTTAATGAATTTGGGAGATTTTTATGGTTGTTAAATTTTATCTTATTTTCCCAAATAGGTAAAAAATCATTCATTTATATATTTGAAAAACAGGTTATTTAATTTATTATTGGCTTTTTTAGAAACTCTATATTTTATCCTAAGTTCAGGTTTAATTTCAAGATAATCCATTATTTTATTTATACAATATCTTGTGTTGATATTTCCTGAAAATTACATCCATGAATAATATACAACAACAATCCTTTGAACATTTCTCTTATATCGCTCAGTTTCTTCCCTTGTAAGGAAAGGTGTGTTATCATCCTCATACTTTACATTCATTTCTCTAATCAATCTTGTAAAGTAATTCATTTTTGGTGTAAATCTAAAAGAATTATTTTCCTTTTTATATTTTTTATTATCATTAATTAGAAGATAATCACAGAATATACATTGTTTATAGGCTTTTGACTCTGTGTTTAATCCCTGTCTTTCACACGCAGGACAATTCTCAAATTTGTCATATGGAGAATCAGGAAAGTCTAGCATATTTATAAAGTAAAACTTTACTTAAACTGAAATTCATCTATACTTTCAGTTGTATATTACCATCGATATCGATATACTTTTTTTCATTATCAGATTCAACGACAACATTTTTTATATTAAAGGTAATTTTAAAATTATCGTTAACTACTATTGAACGAAATGTCATTTCACCTGATATATTAACATCCTTTATTTCATCAAGATTTACATCTTTAGGGTTGTTGAAAAAAATACAAATTTCTCCTTGCATATTACAGATGGTCTTATCTTTTCTTTCTAAAGCTTCATCCATAAGGTTTTTGTTCTTTGATACTTTTTCTTGTTTCATTGCTTTTTCTAGTTTTGAATATATTACTAGAAGGAGAGGAGAAACTTTTGTTAGAGATACTTTAATTGATGTTCTACCAGGTATACTAAAAGCCCTTCCACTGAAGGAAATTGAAGAACTCATATTATTTACCATAATAGTTTTTATCCAATAGTTGTTATATTTATCTTTGTTCAATTTTACATCCTTGACATATTTCTCAGTATCTTTAACAGATGAAGAGATTGATTGAAACTTGTCTTTTGTGTCTTGAAACATTGTATTTATTAAGTGAAAAAGTTGGAGGATAAAATGTTTTTAAGCACAGATTCACCTATAATTAAACGAAATTTTCATCAAGAAAATTTTAGTTTAAGCAAAGTTTTATTCTATAAATATGGTGAATACAACGTACTGCGATGTTTGTAATCACGAATATAAACATTATAGAAAACACCTCCGAACCAACAAACACACATTTAATCTATTTCATCAAATATCTCCTCTTGAGTTGGAAAGAAAACATTGTGATATCTGTTCAAAGGATGTTTTGAAGAGTAGTTATAATCAACATCTTCAATCACAAAAACACAAGAAAAATGAGTTTAAAGTAAAGGGAGACTATTATATTAAAAACACTGATGAGGCATTTAAAGGGCATATAAAAATAAGGATTTTTCAATTTGGAGAACCCGGTCCATCATCAATAGCTGAATCAATTGAAATAGTGAAACCCGATGTTGAAAAATTTATTAAAAAGACATTAAAAGAAATAAAAACTTTAAAGTTTTATATGGGAGTGAAAATGAATATGAAAAGACAAGATGAAGAACAAACTCCTTATATGAGAACAGATCTTCATTTTATAACATCATTTCAAGATTTTTTGAATAGTGGGGTTTATGAAGAACTATCAAGACAAGAGGAGGATGTTGATAATACAGTGGTAGGAAGTGGATTCAATATTAAAAAATCATCTTTTAGATATACACATTCTAAAATCAAACCCTCTTAAAGCTTCTTCTTATATTGAATTACCAAAAGAAATAAAACTAAAGAAGGCAGTTGTTAATATTAAGAACAATGATAATAAATGTTTTCTCTGGTCTGTTCTTGCTCACTTACATCCACCAAAATGTAATTCAGAAAGAGTAAAACAATATATGAAATATGAGAATACCTTGGACATTAAAGATTTTAAATTCCCAATGCCATTAACAGATATTCCTAAATTTGAGAAAAAGAATAATCTTTCTATTAATGTATATGGATTAACGGATACAAACAAAGTTCAAATATTAAAAATTTCAAACAACTATAAAAATGAAGAAACACACATTGACCTTTTATATTTTAGTGTTGGAAAGAATTCACATTACACATACATCAATAATTTATCAAGATTAATCTCTTCTCAGGTATTCAGAACAGCAAACAAAATATATCCTTGTAAGTTTATGTCTTAATTCATTTCATACAAAAGAACGATTAGAACAACATTCAAAATATTGTAGTAATCATAAATCAGCTGTAATTACAATGCCTAAACCTGGTGAAAAGATTTATTTTGAAGATTATAATAAATCTATCATGCACCCATTTGTGATATACGCTGATTTTGAATGTATCCTTAAAAAGATAAATACTGCTTCTCCTAATCCAAAAGAACCATATACAAATAAATATCAAAAACATATTCCTTGTGGTTTTTGTTATTATATCAAATCATCTGTTGGAGAAAAGTATAACAAACTTGAACATTATCGTGGAAAAAATGCTTCACAAGAGTTTGTAAAACGATTAGAAAAGGATTGTATAAGACTCACTAAATTAATGAAAGAAACAAATGAACCGATGAAATTAACCAAAGAAGAAAAATTAGAATTTAGAATGAACAATATCTGTCATATTTGTGAGGGGGAAATTAAGGAGTTTAAAGTTAGAGACCATTGTCATCTTACTGGTAAATATAGAGGTCCCGCTCATTCCTGTTGTAATCTTAATTATAAATTACCTTCTTTTATTCCAGTCTTTCTTCACAACAGCGCCTAACTATGATACACATCTATTTATAAATGAACTTTCAAAAACACCAGGGAATATTTCTGCTATAACAAACACAAGTCAAAAGTATATTTCATTTTCAAAAATGATATTCACAAAACCTATAACTCGTATTAGGTTTTTAGATTCTTACAAGTTTATGGGAACACCACTAGCCTACCTCGCATCAAATCTAAGCTCCACAGACTCTTTTCCAAATCTTAATTCATTCTTTCCAAAAGAGGAAATTCTCACTAAAGAGGAAATTCAGATTAAAGATGAAATTCTGATTAAAGAAGGAATTCTTACGAGAGAGGAAATTCAAACAAGGAATGAAATTCAAAGTAAAGAGAAAATTCTTACAAGTAAGGGAATTTATCCTTATGATTATATGGATTCATTTATGAGATTTAAAGAAACACAACTTCCTTCAAAAGAAAGTTTCTATAATAACCTTTATGAAGAAGAGATAAGTGATAAGGAATATAAACACGCACAAGAAATATGGAAAATAT
>NC_140964.1:17245760-17248975 GCF_056783735.1 Eptatretus burgeri | reverse complement strand
GTGTCAAGGGGACGTTCTTAGATCTGTGAACCCCAAACACAGAATCCTCAACTGAATAGTCAAGGCTTAACTTTTGTTTGTGTGTGTGTGTGCAATGGGAGCAATAGGTTGGCGCTTCACTCCCTCCTACTATACACCGTTGTGGACACTCGAGGGCCAAGTCCGAGGTGTATAACAGTATATAATGTGTGTCAAGGGGGACGTTCTTAGATCTGTGAACCCCAAACACAGAATCCTCAACTGAATAGTCAAGGCTTAACTTTTGTTTGTTGATGTGTATGTGTGTGTGTGTCCCAACCCTCACATTCAAAATCTCAACCCCAACCCTCACATTCAAAATCTCAACCCCAACTCAATCCTCGCCCAACACAATGTCTTTTTCAAAATGAGATTTCCACCTATATATATATATTTTTACGTTTTTTTTCTTCTTCCAATTCTGTCTTTTAAGGCTTTCAGGTTTGATGACGTAGAAAGGGGGAGTAAGCCTGCACTTTCTTCCCAGAACTTTCTTGATCTTGCTCCCATCAAGCACCATCCGACAAAGAACTACATCGATAGGTTTAGATCCCAAAGAGTGATAGCAACTCCAAAAGTCTCCAAAATATAAATAAATAAAATAATAATAATAATAAATAAATAAATAAATAAATAAAAGCCCCCAAAAAAGTTTCAAGTGTCCAACATAAACCCAACTTTCCAAGTCTTCAAGGTATAACCACATTCCCGTTGAGTTTCCAAGATATGTATCACATTGTGAGTTATCAATCCAGAACCCACATTTCAAGTATTCAAAGTAAAACCAACTTACAAAGTCTCTTAAGGATAACTCCTTTACTGACTTTTTCAAAATTTGTGAGTCTCCAAGGTAGGACCCATATTTAGAACCATCTTGGCAGAACCCTTTTCCTGAGTCTCCAAGGTAGTTATTTAAACCATCAAGGCAGAACTCATTTACTGATTTTTCAAAATTTGTGAGTCTCCAAGGTAGGCCCCATATTTAGAACCATCTTGGCAGAACCCTTTTCCTGAGTCTCCAAGGTAGTTATTTAAACCATCAAGGCAGAACTCATTTACTGATTTTTTCAAAATTTGTGAGTCTCCAAGGTAGGCCCCATATTTAGAACCATCTTGGCAGAACCCTTTTCCTGAGTCTCCAAGGTAGTTATTTAAACCATCAAGGCAGAACTCATTTACTGATTTTTTCAAAATTTGTGAGTCTCCAAGGTAAAATTTGTATTCTGGCTCATCAAGGTATAACTTTTTCAATGGGGAGTGTCTTGATAACTCACAATGAGTACTATTACTGTAAAACTCTTTTTCAGGATTTTGCTGGTCTCCAAGGAGTATAACTCTTTGGTTGGGTCATCAAGGACGAACTCGTTCTGTGGGTCTTCGGTAAATCTCATAAGGTCTTTAACCAAGCCAACAATTTCACCCCAAGTTGTAGCAAAAGCAGTATTTTCATTTCGTATTTCAAACACAATTTCCTGTGAGAGAAAATAATAATGTATTAATTAAGTTATTTAATTATTAAATGAGTATGCTTCAATCAAAGTTTGAAAATAGGAAAATAAAAAATCTTACCTCAATAGATAAGAGGTTTGAATCCAGTTCATCAACTTGAAGGTTTAGTTCCATAGAAGACAGAGAGTTCCAAGAAACACCAAAGTCATCCCACTCAAGGTCTTCAACCAAGCCAACAATTTCCCCCCAAGTTGTAGCAAAAGCAGTATTTTCAGATACAATTTCCTGTGAGAGAAAATAATAATGTATTAATTAAGTTATTTAATTATTAAATGAGTATGCTTCAATCAAAGTTTGAAAATAGGAAAATAAAAAATCTTACCTCAATAGATAAGAGGTTTGAATCCAGTTCATCAACTTGAAGGTTTAGTTCCATAGAAGACAGAGAGTTTGAGACAAGCACACAGAACACCATTGCCAGCAAGAACAAATATTTAAAATGGAGCCTGGGTTTGAAGCTTTTATAGAGAAAGAATGGTGGGTGTCAGTTTCCTTTGGAAATTCCCTGGGTAAACCTAGGCAAGCCTTCATTGGGAAATTTTTCAAAACCATAACATCCTGTAATTTTCTAGTGATTTCTTTGTGAGTCAGAGATGAACTGGAAATGATGTAAGAGTGGGCGGGGCTTAGCAAAAGTAGGCGGAGCTTAGGAAAAGTGGGCGTGGCTTAGAAAAAATACCTTATGAAAAGTGGGCGGAGCTTAGCAAAAGTGGGCGGAGCTTAGGAAAAGTGGGCGTGGCTTAGAAAAATTACCTTATGAAAAGTGGGGGGGGCTTAGGAAAACTGGGCGGAGCTTAGGAAAAGTGGAGGTGGGCTAGAAAAATTACCTTCTGAAAAGTGGGCGGAGCTTAGCAAAAGTGAGGCGGAGCTTAGCAAAAGTGGGCGGAGCTTAAAGAAAAGTGGGCAGGGGCTTATTGAATACCTTGTGGAAAGTGGGCGGGGCTTAACAAAAGTGGGCGGGGCTTAAAGAAAAGTGGGCGGGGCTTAACAAGAAATAACCTTTAGCCCAGGAGGAAGACAAACAAGAGCATTAAGAGAAGTGTATCATTTCGTAATGGCACAAATGGTGTATCTTAAAAAATATAAAGATTCAAATGTTTTGTTTGTCAATATTTTAGATGGGGATTATTGTGCAAAGAAAATTAAACATATTGATGTCATCTCATTAATAAGTGTTTATAGGTTGGGTGCGGTGAGCTGGTAATCCCCCAGGTGTTCCCCCCCCCCCCCCCCCCCCGGGGGGGGGGGGGGGGCTTGAACTCGGGACCTTTGGATCCCAAGCCGCTTATTTTTAGGGAAAAAAAATATAAATCGCTGAAAATCCCCATTCATTTACATGGGGAAAAGTGAGCCCTAACCACTGCGCCAACACCAGGCTCATATATATATATATATATATATATATATATATGTATATATATATATATATATATATATATATATATATATATATATATATATATATATATATATATATATATATATATATATATATATATATATATATATATATATATATATATATATATATATATATATATGTATGTATATGTATATATGTATGTATGTATGTATGTATATGTATATATATATGTATGTATATATGATATGTATATGTATATATATATGTATGTATATGTATGTATATATATATATATATATATATATATGTATATGTATACCATGTA
>NC_140964.1:17213260-17240760 GCF_056783735.1 Eptatretus burgeri | reverse complement strand
GAATTCCGTGATTGCATCATGTAATGGACGTGTAATTATTCGGCTCTAATCTCTGTCAGAGGTTTACACCTCATTTGTGTTCCATGATGCCACATAAATAAGTTGCATCAACAATTCGAGAGCTCATCGAACACATTACCCTGCACATTTTTGAGAAACAAGGATATGGGCGGGGTTTGCAAGGGGAAAATTTGATTGGTCGTGATTGCGTAAAATGTAATATTATATCCAAGTACTACTAAATGGAAGGGTTTTGAAAGTGAAAAAGCGATTTGTGTTCTACATGTTCAGGTATATAATTCAATTGAAATGAAATAAAGATTTTATAGTTTGTGGAAAATAATATACATTGGAAGTTTTGTGCCATTGATGCAGTGTTTTTTTACACTGCCTTATTTAACATGTCACATTAGTTATTCGTGCCTGTTGTTTGTGTCCTTTATGACATCCTTAAAAACTAAGTTTCCTGTTTGGAATCATTTTCAATTTTGTTTGACTGCTGGACAGACAGAGTAAAAAAAATATGATGTCACTTCTCCCTGCATATGTGCGATCTGGACGAATTCTGAGCCAAAGTACAGTACGACAAAACTACATGTTCGTTTTCCGATTCATGGCCAATATATAACATTCAACAAAAATTAATTTGTTCCTTGATCATAAACTGACATTTGGAGCCAGCTGGAAAGACAGACACAGACAGACACAGACAGACACAGACAAAGTTAAACAATTGCTTAACCCCGCTTTTCGCTTTGTGTGTACGGGGTAACAAACAATCATGTGTTTGGGGTTTTTTAACGGCAGGGAGTACATTATATTCTCCTCCAGTTTAGAGTTAACTTCATTAAATTGAGACAGGAAATATTTTCTTGGTCTGGCTCAAAGATAGCTTTGAGGTCTATGCTCTAGCCTCCAAGCCCTAAGGTGTCTACCCTGGGTTTTAATCCTGGCCAAGCTATAAACCGTCACCCTGGTGTTTCGTCTTCAGGGTGATATATCAATATGTGCATACACACACAATTCTGACAACTCATCGAAAAAACCCTCAGCCTCTGCTTCCCAACTCTGTTCCTTCTTTGCTCTCACCCCCCCCCCCCATCCACAACCCCAAAGCATCAATCTCCCCCTTCCAAAAGCTGTCCCATCTTTACTTTCACTCTTCCCCTGTTCATAAAAGCAATCTGCCATTCCCACATCAAAATGCTTTCTGCTCCCCTATCATGCTATCACTGATTTCACAGAAACTCATCACAATTTTAAGAGAAAATTATCAGATGTAATAGCAAACCAGCGTAACCTCCACAGTAAAAGCCCTGCATGAGAGAAAGCGTTCTAACTTCCAAAGGGTTGTAAAGGGTAAAATATAGAAATTGTGGGCAGAGTTAGGCAAACTGTCCAACCAATGGATGGAACTCACACTGATGCATGCACAGCTTCATATATATATATATATATATATATATATATATATATATATATATATATTTATATATATATATATATATATATATATATATATATATATATATATATATATATATATATATATATATATATATATATATATACTGAACAAAAATATAAACGCACCAAGCGATTGTTTCTATTTTACCTCGAACTCATTAATACTAAATCATCACAACAATTTGGTTATAGAATCCATGACAATTGAGCATTAAATTTCAAAGAGTTCCTTGAGAATTCTGGCGACAGTCTTTGCGCTACAACAGCCGACACAACCGAGGTGTCACTGTCAGAGTTCACACAGTCAGTAGCGGGTGTGTCCACCGTTGGCGTCGCGCAGAGCGGTGCATCTCCGGCGCATGGACATCACCAGATTATCGATGGTGGCCTGAAGGATGTTTTCCCATTCCTCCTGGAGAGCCACACGGAGCTGGCGGACGTTCTCTGGGACTGCGTAACGTTGTCGTACGCGTCGATTAAGAACGTCCCACAGGTGCTCGATGGGCGACATGTCGGGAGAATCTGAAGGCCAGTCGAGGACATCAATGTCCTCCTCACCGAGGAAGTCCATGCAGATCCTGGCAACATGGGGGCGAGCATTGTCGTGCTGAAACGTCACATGGTGAAGGCGCACAAACGGCACGACGATGGGTCTGAGTATCTCGTCCCTGTACCGCTGCCCGTTCAAGTTTCCTTCAATGAAATGAAGCCGAGTGCGCTCTCCATGGCATATGCCTGCCCACACCATAACACTGGCACCACCGTGTGACACCCGACGAAGGACATTGGCGTCAATGTAGCGCTCCCCAGCCCGATGCCAGACGCGGAGTCTGCCATCAGCCCGATACAGCTGGAACCGCGACTCATCGGTGAACAGCACTCTCCTCCATCGTGCGAGGGTCCATCGCAAGTGAACATTGGCCCAGTTCAGTCGGGTCTGACGCCGGACTGCAGTGAGGTCGAGTCCCCGGTGTGGTTGGCGGGCTCGGAGGTTGGCCTCCCTCAAGCAGTTACGCACCGTCTGGGCTGAAATGCGCCTGTTATGCAGCCCGACAGTCTCATCGGCAGTCCTCGTGGCCGGTCGGAGTCGATCCCGGAGATGTTGCAGCCTCATGTGACGATCCTGACCGGCGGTGGTCACACGTGGTCGCCGGGCATGTGGGCGGTTCACGGTGCTTCCAGTCTCTCTGAGGCGCGTTCCCAGGCGGCTAATGGTGGAGTGGTGGACATTGAAGTGTGCTGCAACGGCCCGTACTGACGTCCCAGCATTCAGCATGCCAATGGCGCGCTCCCTCAAGATTTGTGACATCTGTGGCATGTTGACATTTGGCACCAGTCCACATTTTGGGGAGGCCTTTTATAGGGCAAGCAATAGGGAGTGTTTGTGTCCTGGTCACGCTCACTGACCATCACTCTGTCAAGCCCCATGGTGCTCATGGGAAGGATTACTCAACGTGTGAGTCCACACACTCAGAGTGGTCAATTTCAATGGGAACATCTGTCTTGAGCAAAACAAGGGAACCATTGCTCAAACATATTGTTGTGGTTACCAAATTCGCAAACCACCATTCAGGTCCCTTAGGTGAGGTATCTCGGTAAGTACATGTGTAGTTAGGCCCAAACCCGTTGTCTAGTGGGAATACATGTCATTTATGCGTGCTGCGACTCTTCAGGATAGCCGTTTTTCTTTCACTATCTTTAATTTGGACCAACCGCCATTGTTACCACCACCAACCACCGCTTCACCACAACTGCCACGACCTTCACGTCACACCTCGCAACCGTCGCATCGCCACCGTTCTTGCGCCGCCTGTGGGTACCGGTGTTGGACTCGTGCAGGGCGCGCGCCGAACAGCGTGTACAAAATCACGGATTTTGTGCTTCAAAAACGGATCAAAAACGACACACGCCCACTTTTTGCCGTCCAATCGGTGAGCGAGGGGCGAATTGGCCCCGCCCCCAGGGCGTTGGAGGGCGATTGATATATGCAAATTTATGGATCAAAAAGCATTCACGCCCACTTTTTCTCGGGCCAATGGGGAGCGAGGTGAAAGGTCGAAGGGAGGGGGTCAAAGATGAGAGGGCGAAGCTACGGGGCTGATAAAAAGCGACCGGTTCGTCAGTCCAGAGAGTAGTAGAGTAGTCGAGGGAGTAGGAGAGTAGGAGAGTCGAGAGGGAACAGAGAGTCAAGACTTCGCGGGCGGTGGAGTTGGCAAGAAGGAGCTGGTCGTCGTGTGCGTTGGAGTCGGAACGGAGGGGACGGAGCTGTGGAGAGGCGGCGAGGGCAGACGAGGGGGTGCTCGCGTCGTGCAGGGAGCTGCACCCCAGGGAGGCCGACAGCGCGACCTGGCCGAGGTGGAGACGCTCGTCGCGGGACAATAAGAATCCTCTATACCCCGAGCATCAGCAACCCCCTCCTGTTTCCCCCCCGCGCTGAGATAGTGCGACCAAGGGGGCCCCTTTCCCACCCCCTACCAGACACTGCCCGCGAGGCCCGCGGAGTTGAGGCACCATCGCCGCTCCGCGTCTCATCACCAGACGGGTAGGCCCGACCCGGTCTCGGCCTCAGGCCCGCCTCATCCTTGAGGGTATTCTTTCCTTGGTTTTGGGTATGTGTTGTCGGCGCCGTCTGTGAAGTAAAATTGTATAAGTGTTGCCGTGTGCTCGTGTAATCGGTATTAGATCTGCATTGTCGCATTTGCTTTTTGTGTAAATTGAATTGTGTTTTTCTTTTCTGTGTGCTTTTGGTGGAATTGAATATGTGTGCTTTCCGTTCGTCGCGAATAAATGTGCTTTGTGTCGAAGTGTTTCCCGCTTCGCTTCGTCATTTCCTTCATTGAATCCTCATCTTGCTTCACGTAAAGGGTTGGTAGTGGGCTGAATACGCCCAATAATTAATCGAACCGTCGAGGTCGACGAATAACACCGCTCGGTTATCCCGATAGTACGGAACGGGTCGCTTAAGTGGCCCGTGTCCGAAGTCGACCTGCGGCGAGGTGCGATCGCCCGGTCTACCCTCCGCGTGGGTACTTAGGTAGGTCGAATTTGGCGAGCAACCCTATCCCACGCGGGGGCTGATTGGCTCGATCGCGGTGAGACCGAAAGGTCCACCCGTGACTGGTTCCCGGCGTTAGTCCGAGAGGGTCACGACTGGATTGTCCGTCCGGTGGGCGACGTGCCGCGATTCGAGTTACGTGGCCGTCAGCACGCCGGCGGGCGCGAATACCGTAACACTGGTGTCAGGAGTGGGATACAAATTCATCGCCCTCCTCGCAGCACTGGTATCGGAGAACAGGAAAACGGGCTCTCCTGTCTCCGGCTAAATTCACGGGAATCGGTCCAGGGGTGAGAGAAGCGACCCCCGATTCCCTCCAAATTACGAGCGATTCAAATTAACCCTTCACGAGAAGCAAGATGGCGTCTCAAGGCGAGCGGGAGCCGGGGGTATTAGAAATGGATGTAGAATGTGTAGAATCCATGGTCCAGGATGGAATCCCCTAGCAGGAAATGTTGATTGTGCAGGAACACGGACTCGCCCAACTGAACCCAGAGCCCGAAATGGGTGCGGCAGCGGCCGCGGTGTATGACACCTCCCCCCCCCTCTCCACCAAAACCCTTCCCCAACCCTTGCCGAAACGGCTCAGCTGAGTGCATCCGACATGGCCCAGCTATGCGCCATGCTGGCGGCAATGACAGCAAGGATGGATGCAAATACAAACGAAATGAAAGGCATGAACGAAAAGATGAATGCGGAAATGATCGAAAAGATGGATGCGAATATGAAAAACGAAATGAAAGGCATGAACGAAAAGATGGATACAAATACAAATGAAGTGAAAACGACGATGGATGCGAATACACAGCAAATGAAGGAAGAAACGAAAAAGCTGCGGGGTGAGACGCAGAACATGGGCCGATGCCTGCAGGCGGACATGAAGGCCGTTAGCAGGGAACTCAAAATGGCGACTCCACGTGGAGAAGCAAACGAGCTGGAAGGGGGTGCAACGGCTGACAGGCCCGCGGTGGAGGCGGGTGAAAAAATAATTCAGGGGGCGTGTTGGGCGAGGGTCGTGACAGAGGAATCGACGGTGACCAAAAGGGAAAAATTAAATGGGGAGACCAAAACGTGTGAGACGAGACACGAAATGACGACAACGGAAATAATAGTTGAGACAAGAGAGGTAAAGGGTGAAGAGTTGGCAGTGACGGTAGCCGGGAAGGGAACGATAGAGGAGAGACTGCACGGTGAGGACGGGGTAAGTGACGCACACACACACACGGAGGTAGTGGAGGACAACGGGGGTGAGCTCGCGGAGCGTGTAGAGACCCAGTGCGAGCACCTGGATGGCCTCCTCCAGGAACGAGGGGAGGGAGTCTGCCCCCTTGAGGCGAGTCACGACCAGGTGAGTTCGGTCGTGCTTTGCGAGGTTGAGGGGACGAGTGCTGTGGACAGGTGCACGGAGAGCTTGGGGGGTATAGACGCCCCGGAGACCCTTGTGGGGACACGAATCCCCAGTGTGGTTGTCCCTGTGTGTGTGGTGCAAGGTGTGAGTGCGTCCCCGTGTGTGGAAGCGACCCCGTGTGTGAATGGTGAGGTGGCGATTGTGCCAGAGTACGTGCTTCCCAGCACGCCGTATGTGGATGAGGAACCGCGGTTGAGTGCCCCCGCGTGTGTGGATGAGGCACGGAGTGTGAGTGAGGCACCGCGGGTTAGTTCCCCCGCGTGTGTGGGTGAGGCACCGTGTGTGGAAGAGACCGCGTGTTTGAGTGTCGCCGTGTGTATGAGTGAGGCACGGTATATGAGTGAGGAACGGTGTATGAGTGAGGCACCGCGGATGAGTTCCCCCGCATGCGTGAGTGAACGGCTGTGTGCAAGGGAGACCGTGTGTGTGAGAGAGCGGTATGAGAGGGAGATGTCGGTTGGCATGCGGGA
Source organism: Eptatretus burgeri (assembly GCF_056783735.1). Lineage (NCBI taxonomy): Eukaryota > Metazoa > Chordata > Myxini > Myxiniformes > Myxinidae > Eptatretus > Eptatretus burgeri. The sequence continues at coordinate 17,234,360 of NC_140964.1, read as the reverse complement.
GCACGCAGCCGCGTCTCCCGGTGTGAGTTTAATGGTGTGGACTGTGTGCGTCGTAACACGCAGGTGTGCGTGGGTTGAATGGCGACGACGACGGCGACAGAGGAGAGAAAGCCGAGCAGCGGCTGTAGTTGTTTCGGGGACCGTGCCGGGTTCACCCAGCAGTGAGCACGCAGTTCGTGCTGTGCAACGCACGAGACCGCCACGTGCTCGCTTGCGAGAGTGAAGTCCCGGTCCGGAAACGCACGCGGTGGATTTGCCGATCCCGCGGACGGACAAAGTTTAGGCAGGTAAATGGATTTGGACCGGACGGGTTCTCCACGCGATCGTGTGTGTTAAGCTCCAACGGGCAAAGCACATGTGTTCGCGTGGGGAACCCCTCGAGACGTGGGGCTTGTGTTTTTTTTTTTTTGCGCACGGTGACGTCATGGCTGCACGTGTGGTTGGAATCCGGCAGGAGGGGTATCTCTGCCGGATGGTACCGTCCAAGGAGGGACGAGGAACACGTGCAGCTGCATGACGTCACGGGCAGGTGTAAAGGGCGCGAGTTGCCGCGCAGGTGCTGCGCATGAAAAAAAAAAAAAAAAAAGCAAGCCTCACTTTCGGGTGCAAAGGATTCCTGGGCAAGGGGTGGAAGACCCCCTTACCGGGGCACAGGATGGAAACTAGTTAGGGGGAAGGGTTAGCTTAGTTAGACCGACTTCATGGGGCAGGGGTAAGTCCTCATGGAGTCCGTGGAATGGATTAGTTAGAGGGATTGTAGCCAGATTTAGGTTGGGAAATAAAATGGGATTATTTTGGAGACAGAGACAGACTTTGGATGTGTAGAGGGGACGTAGCTTAGCTACGTAGTGTTAAAAGGAACGTGCTGTAGTTTAAGGGACGACGTGGGAGCACGAGTTAGTTAGGGGATGTAGTTAGAAGGATGGCAGAGTTCAGTGGTGTGTGTGTTGAAGAGTTGGTGAGTGAAGTGGAAGCATGTGCTTGGTGAGTGAGTGAGGCCAGCGGGTCTGTGTGTATGGAGTGAATGGGGAATGCATGGTGCGATGAGTGATTGGGGGGAGGAGTGACTCCCGCCCAAGGGACCCCGGGGTCAGTATAAAGTGAGTTAGGGGGTTAGTCAAATTGAAAAATGGAGGTCGTTTTGTTGTTGGTGGGAAAGTAGGCTCGAGACCCATTTGGAGGGGTGCAGGAGCCCTGTTGACGGGCTTGGGAGCGTGGCTGCGAAAGGTGAGTATCGCTGAGTGGGTACCCCGGGCACCAGGCTAGTCGGCCGCGGTAGGCCATGGGCCCATGGGGGGCCGGGATAGAGTAGTGGGCACGGGTGCGCCTGCTTGGTGCGGGGGCCCGGGCGCCATTAGCCGCGAGGCCAGTGTTGTGGGCACGGGTGACCCTCGGAAAGGGGCCCGGGAGGCCGGCCTGCCACGTGTGCGTTTCAGCGGAGGTGCCATGGGGGGCACTCCCCGGTGTTGGGGAGCTGGTAGGCTCGGAGGCAGTGTAGTGCCCGGGGGTGCCATAGCGGGAGATTCGGCAGAGGGTCGTGCCTGCCAAAGGGAGCCACGTGTCCCAGCCAGGAGACCGTGTGAGGGCACGGAGAGAAAATTGGGGGGCGAGGCCCGAAATTGTGAGGACACCAACACAGGCGACGGGAATCTGGGTTGTTAGAACCAATAGTTTAAGCGAGAGGCGCTTGTTGAAAGCCCCGGGGTAGTTTAACAGTTAAATTGTTAGGGTAGATTAGGAGATGTACCCCTCCGCACCATCCATCCCCTCTCTGTCGTTGTGGGCCGCTGGACCCACTTTGGGTTAGATCGCCGAACTCTGGGGAGGCCATTCTGAGGCTTGAGTTGGGCCTCGACACAGGACGTTAGCTCTCCCTTGTTCCCCTCCGGGAAGGGAACGTAGGGGTTGGGAGTAGGCTAGGTGACAGGATAGGTTAGCCGAACAAGGACGATAAAGGGGGTTAGGGGACGATTTATAGTGGGGAAATAAAAATAAAAACAACAAAAAAATAAGTTGGGGCTAAATTGGTTTTTCACAAATTAAGGGAGTGGGTATGTACAGTGACAGGCAAAGGCGATAGGTGGGAGGGAGACAGGTAGGTAGGTCCGAGCCCGCCTTCCAAGTGGCCAGCACCACCGCACTCCCTCCACCAACCTCCACCGAACGGCAAAGGCTGGCCAACTTCATCGGCTGGCCGTGTTTTGCTTCAAGGCGGAGGCCGGCCAACTTCATCGGCGGCTGTTGTTTTGCGATCGATATATGCAAATTTATGGATCAAAAAGCATTCACGCCCACTTTTTCTCGGGCCAATGGGGAGCGAGGTGAAAGGTCGAAGGGAGGGGGTCAAAGATGAGAGGGCGAAGCTCCGGGGCTGATAAAAAGCGACCGGTTCGTCAGTCCAGAGAGTAGTAGAGTAGTCGAGGGAGTAGGAGAGTAGGAGAGTAGGAGAGTCGAGAGGGAACAGAGAGTCAAGACTTCGCGGGCGGTGGAGTTGGCAAGAAGGAGCTGGTCGTCGTGTGCGTTGGAGTCGGAACGGAGGGGACGGAGCTGTGGAGAGGCGGCGAGGGCAGACGAGGGGGTGCTCGCGTCGTGCAGGGAGCTGCACCCCAGGGAGGCCGACAGCGCGACCTGGCCGAGGTGGAGACGCTCGTCGCGGGACAATAAGAATCCTCTATACCCCGAGCATCAGCAACCCCCTCCTGTTTCCCCCCGCGCTGAGATAGTGCGACCAAGGGGGCCCCTTTCCCACCCCCTACCAGACACTGCCCGCGAGGCCCGCGGAGTTGAGGCACCATCGCCGCTCCGCGTCTCATCACCAGACGGGTAGGCCCGACCCGGTCTCGGCCTCAGGCCCGCCTCATCCTTGAGGGTATTCTTTCCTTGGTTTTGGGTATGTGTTGTCGGCGCCGTCTGTGAAGTAAAATTGTATAAGTGTTGCCGTGTGCTCGTGTAATCGGTATTAGATCTGCATTGTCGCATTTGCTTTTTGTGTAAATTGAATTGTGTTTTTCTTTTCTGTGTGCTTTTGGTGGAATTGAATATGTGTGCTTTCCGTTCGTCGCGAATAAATGTGCTTTGTGTCGAACTGTTTCCCGCTTCGCTTCGTCATTTCCTTCATTGAATCCTCATCTTGCTTCACGTAAAGGGTTGGTAGTGGGCTGAATACGCCCGATAATTAATCGAACCGTCGAGGTCGACGAATAACACCGCTCGGTTATCCCGATAGTACGGAACGGGTCGCTTAAGTGGCCTGTGTCCAAAGTCGACCTGCGGCGAGGTGCGATCGCCCGGTCTACCCTCCGCGTGGGTACTTAGGTAGGTCGAATTTGGCGAGCAACCCTATCCCACGCGGGGGCTGATTGGCTCGATCGCGGTGAGACCGAAAGGTCCACCCGTGACTGGTTCCCGGCGTTAGTCCGAGAGGGTCACGACTGGATTGTCCGTCCGGTGGGCGACGTGCCGCGATTCGAGTTACGTGGCCGTCAGCACGCCGGCGGGCGCGAATCCGCAACAATATCATCGGTTTGACCATTTTCCCATAATGGCAATCTTGACTTAGATATTTAGGTTGGTGCATTTATATTTTTGTTCAGCATATATATATATATATATATATATATATATATATATATATATATATATATATATATATATGTATATGTATATATACACTCGCAGGGTTACCTGGCATTGCCGGGCAACGTTGGGTCCCTCTTCCCACCCCACCCCTTCTCTGCCTCCTCCCACCCCACCCCTTGAGGGACAAATTCATCGATTATGGCTGAAATGATGATGCAATGCATGTTTATCCTCATCACCATGTCATGAATCTGGGGTGTGTTCAGTTACTAAGTTTCTTGTAGAGTGCTTGCCAAGTGGCTTAAGCACTCAAGCAAGCACTCCATTAGAAACTGTTAAAAAGGAATGGCTGTCTTGGCAAGTGCTAGCGAGCTGCTTGGTAACAATACACCAATGGACATCTCAACAGCAAACAGGACATAAAAAACACCGACAAAAGGACATTAAAAAAAATTAAATACTTTAAAGTTTAAATATTAGTCATGAAAACGTACCTTGTTCAAATGCACACATTCACCCACAGACACAAACTCATCTTGATATCATAGATTAGGTGAGTGTGAGACACCTTGCATGACACTGCCATGTATGCATATTTCCTACTCTTCTCCTCCTTCTCCTTCTCCTTCTCCTTCTTCTTCTCCCTTCTCATGGTATTCAGCAAATAAACTTTCTATCCTCTATACTCCATCATATCATTGTTCCATGAGTTTTAGGATGTTATGTAAAAAAAGGCTCCAATAATTATTAGTGCATTCCTGCAAATGTAGACATCGCTGCATGATGACGTCATGTGTAGGGACATCTTTTTTTCATGCTTTGCATGGAAGCAAACATGGGGTATTTTTGCCTGTAACAGTCATTGAACATTCTGGTAAGTAAACATCAAGTTACAAGCGACACGTCACTGCCTCGCAGACAGAAAGTGACTACGTTTGACGTCCCACAACATTTTTTTTTTCTTTGCATAATATGAGACTTAACGCACCTTCATTGAGCAGTTTATATTAGACAGCTGCTGTGATTGCTGTGGACAAAATATGCATTCCCTCATTTGAGTTGTCATCAAAATGTTACTTTTTTTTCTTTCCTCAAAACGGTATCTTCATTTTATGATAGAAGAAGTGTTGTTCAGTCTTCAAATGTACATGAGGCCTTTAAAACAACCTGGGCGGTGCTTTTGCCCCACAGACAGACAAACCCACAGACACAAACTCAGATATATATATATATATATATATACATATACATATATATATTAGACTGGAATATAAGACCCGTCACTTCGCTGACTGAAATACCAATCTTTGTTGTGATGGCGAATCAATAGGGAAAGAAGATAAAGGATTCCGAGTGCAGGGATAACCAGCGTCCCAAGTTGGCTTTTGCAGTTTCACCAAGTGTACCCATAAAATGAAATAATTAAAAAAAATAATTCAGCACAAGCCTTCCGGGGAATTTCCTGAATCCACTGAAGTTCGATTTATTGAAATCCGTTAATCTCTTCTCAAGTTATAACACGACAGACAAACAAACAGAGAGGTCAAATATATAGAAGATAGCTAAACAATGTCATCATTACCATTCAGCAATAAATGTTCTTAAATGGAGCAGCTGTCTTACTATCCTCTCCGGAAGAATAGTACACTCTGAGTTAACATATTCTCCAATAAGCAAAAGAGACATATTACTGTCGGATCTTTTTCTGTCAGGATTCAAACCCGGATTGAAAAAACTCAAAAGTGATTGCGCTACCTGGACATCTGATATTTAAGAATCTTCAATTCTCAATCTGTTCCTTTTCATGATATCGACCGAATAAATAAAATCAGTATTTTTCATGATGAAGAAAGATAGTGTCTAATTTTGAGGTGAGACTAATGCTGCTGAAAGAACATAGCAATATGGCATTTTCACAATGGTGTTCATTACAGTTATCTGTGTGGGATGTGATAACATCAATATCAGACAGCACATAAATACCTTTTCTCCTTTTGGTCCCACTAAACCTGGAATGCCTGGTGGTCCCTGTGGGAAACATTGGGAAATGAAGCAGTTACTGGATTAACATGGCACACATGATGGTGAACATGTCAAGGTTCAAAATGTATGCTGGTACGTACATGTGTTTATGTATGGATGCACCGATAGTATGCAAGCTTGTTGTAACAGATAAATAAGGGTCCATTTCTTTGAATACAACTTTTGCTGTTTGTAGGACTGTCCTGGTATCTGATATCTGAAGAGCTCTCGGTACAGCTGGCAGGATGTCAAGCCAAAGTTATTCTGGTGTCGTCGGCTGTCTAGGTCTGAATATGTATACTACATGAAAAAAATACTGGAAAATGTTGGAAGTGAATTGGTCCATTTTCTCGTCCGTGTAATTGAGTGGTCATTTGAGTTCAAACCTGAAATATCGGTCTCGCAATACACGCCTTTTGAAATCCTGTAATCGGCCCAAAAATACTCAGTGCGTATGCACAGAAACCCAGGAAATGTCGTTGTTCGGGGTGACGTGAAGTATATCGGACATGCAAGATAAGATTGTTTCCTAAAATGGCTCACCAAGCTTCTAAAATATGGCAAATATACTGAGAAAGGGGTATGCCTCTGTACATCGAAAGAGTTTGAGAGCTTTCTGAACTCTCCCAGCAAGCCGAAACATTGCTGCTCCCCCGTACCGCAAACTTCCGAGAACATGGACCGGAGCAAAGCCCCAAGGATTGTAGATTGGGTGTGTTTCTTCCCAAACCTTTGACATTCGCTGCCAGTGAGTGGACTTTGCAGCATGAGGGATTACCTTGTGTGAACATTTCAGGCTTGGAGATTTATTTAATGGACATCTGCAATAGGAAAGACAATGCCATCGTTCCTAAAATTCAGGAAGACTTCCCAGAGGGAGACACCGCATCTGGTTTGGATGCTTCTTGACACCGATGGGAGGGTCTTATCTTGGGCATGTCAATGCACAGGGTAAGTTTAAAGCAACGATTTTGTTTTTTCATCTTTGAAGTTAACACAAAGCCATTCTGAAGTAGTTAATTCAGCCGGTGAGACATCATCCTTGCATTTATGATGCCAGGAATGCAAAGTTAAAGGCTGCTGTTATGTGAAACAATGTGTGGAGTATCAAATCTTGTTTATATTTTCAAGTGTTTGTGTGTTCATCTCTGTGTTCGTTTGTGTGCTTGTACGTTATTCTTTCATGGCCGAACCGGAGCACCCAGAGGCCCAAACGTTTGGGTGTAGGTACTTCAGAATCTGGACAAGGTTTGAAGCTACCACGCATTGGCCCTTACGTCTGTTTCGAGGCAACCAACGGCTGCTACAAGGTGTATATTTGGATGTGGGTCAGGCAGTGCTGTCCTCGGCCTGCAGGCATAAGGTAACGAACATGAGGCCAATAACTCCATTGCTTTTCAATGTCCAACATGTCCCGAAACTACCGCTGGGAAAAGGTCTGCACCCAGCCGGACAGCACCGGGTATTCCACCCCTTCCCCGTTAGGGCCAGGTAGCCCCTGCTAGTAGATAATAACGTAGAGTTCGTGAATTCTGTCTGTTTACATATTACCGTAAGTTGCATGAGTCAGCGAGGAGAATGCTTTGTTTCTTTCAACTTCATGCTGGAGATGAAGCCTTGACAATGGCAAATTCATAATGGATGAAATCGACAGAACATTGATCAAAGTATGCTAACCTCCATGCGAAGCAAGGAGAAGCTGAAGTTTCGTGTGTAAACTCTTCGTCAGAGTTCCGTTGATTTCATCCATTGTTCTACCTGTTCGGCTATGTAAATTGACAATAGCCTTGTCGAGCAAGACTGGTTCTTCTTTCTGCTCGGAGTCAAGATGGTCACTCAATTGTGGTTTTCAGGAAACCAAAATCAAAATTGATTCAGAAAATATGAAAAAAAAAACCTTAAGAAATTAACCTTTTGAATTCCTTAAGAATTTCTCTGTCAAATCATGAGAAAATGTTCAAATTCCTGTAGAAACAGGAAAGTTTTATCTCATGTTGAACACGTGTGTTTGTGCAATGGTGTTAAATTCATATTCGGGCAAACCAGGCTTTTTTTATACAGATCTCACGGCTCATGGAAGAGCAGAACAACAGAGGGCATTGTCGTGGATGAAGGGAAAACAGCCCAAGATAATTCAGAATAAACAGCTTGAATATGATTGTATGTAATGTTCAGCATTGTCAACTCATCCTGTCTTTGAAGGATATCCAAGGAACAAACCTGAGGTCCAGGGAGGCCAATGGGCCCAGCAGGTCCTGCAGGACAGGAACATGGATTTTCTGTGACCGTCTTGGTGCTGCCAGTGCTATCGATTGTGCCAATGCTGCCGACACTGTGGACCTTGAGTTTCTTGACCTGCAAAACCATCCATCCATCCATTGGGACCATAGTCTGTGCAGAGCGTTGGTGCTGCCGAAGCAGTCCGTTGGCAATTGTGTACAATCCTAGACGGGTCACCACTCCGACACAGGATACCAGCAAGCTGGCACTCATTTTGCCGACCTTAGAAGGACGACAGGCAGAGTCTACCCCACCTGGTATTAATTCAACAGCCGAGGGGGATTTGAATTCAGGATCCTTGGATCCCAAGCCCACCACTCGAACCATTACGCCAATACCAGGCATAATTGGACCAAGTTTGATTTGCAAAACCCAGTGGGTACATTCTGCAGTCATTTTAAACTTGTCACATCCAAAAACATATAGCTTGCCTGTTCCTTCACTATAGGACATGCTGCATGCAAACAAAGTGTTTTATCACCTTGGGAAAAAAATAACGGTGTGTTTTGTTCTTTAAAATTATCATCAGCAATCATCAGCATACCATCCTGCTGTATGTCCTGCTGGGGTAACAGCACAAGTTGTGCAAGGAAATTAAAGAATGAGGATGGGATTATGTATTTATGGAGTCATCTCACTCTTATGGCCACAGCCAAAATCCTGAATATCATCAATCTTGTGGCTGCGTCGGCCAAGTTCCAAAACGCGCCGTTCTCCGAAATGAAAAGGCTATTCCATTAACCCGGATCAAGATATATGAAAGTTTTGAAGTGCCCTTTATGAGCATGCCATCTACAAACTATAACTCCCTTGTCCTATTATACTAATTTCAGTGCAGTGCCAGGAAATACAGTAAAATCCCAATCAGCAAACTGCTGTGATATTTAATTAACTTGAATGATTCAGAGAGGACAACTTAAGATAAATTTTGACTCAACTCACCTATCACTGAACAAATTACAATTGTCATGTTAAAGATATCATCAACAAAGTATAGGGCAGAAATACAAAGGCCAACTAGTATGGCACTCGGTTGAGCACACACTCCGCTAGACTGAACAGGTTACATTTTGTATCCCACTGATTGGATGGATCTGCATTCGGACCTGAACCAAAACCTAATCAGCTTGTTCTTGTTACATACCCAACTCATCCACCAAGTTTTGTCATCCGTCACACAACTTTTTGAGATGTCATGCTATATACGCTATCAATTTTGGCCCAATCTCTCAATGCTGAGGAATCGCTTCAAGAGTTGTAGTATCTGTATTCGGATCCGGATATTCAGCAAAATCTAATCAATTCTTCCTCGTCACACATCCAACTTGTCCACCAAGTTTCGTTCGACTCCGTCCAAACTTTGTGAGATATCCTGCTCACAGACAGATAGATGCATGAAAACACAACCTCCATCCACCTTCAGTGGCAGAAATAATAACCTTTCCCAATAAACCAAAGGCCAATAATTTCCAAAACAGCACTGCACTTCTTTAGTCAAAAATTTGAGTAACCATCATTGTGTTGAGTAGCAATATGCATTTTTGAAAAGGGGGTGTTGAGGGCACCATTAATTTGATTATTAGCTCCGAGACGATCAAATAAGCCTGGACTAACCTCATCGGTGTGTCTGCGAGTGAAGGGTGGTGGTGGATGAAGAGGAGGAGGAGGTGGAAGAAGCCGCTGTGAACAGCATCCTTTAACAGTCATTGCTTGATCTGTGAATCACAATCGGCCTTTCCTAGTCAACAACTGCAGAACACTGGACTGTTTCCATATTGAAAATTAGAAACAATAATGGATCACATAATGGATTTCTCAGGACTCAACTGTTAGCATTTATTGCCGATGGAGGTTAAAATATGCTATTGTGTATTTAAATGACGAGTCGATGAGTTACTGTCAGCAACCTAAACCAAATTCAAGATTCCAACTCCAACCTGGCCCGGAGAGGTAATGGCCATCATCAGGTCGATTTGCTCATAGAAATGCCAACATGATACCCTAAAGATCTTCTAAGGTGGATATGATGATGGTGGCAATGGATTTTATTGGATCAAGGCAAAATATAAAGGAAGCTTAATTGTGGTCAGATTGTTTGGGTTTTGGATTCCTCAGCAGAGTCAAATTAGACTAGAATTGCAATTCTGGTTCAGTGCCAACAGAGCGTGCTGCATCATAGAACACTTTATCCTTCAAGGGAGACGTTTGGCGAGCTGTCCTATTTTACAGTCACGTGGATTTAAAGTGTAACTTGTCTGTGAGCTTTCTAGTCTGGTATTCGATTCTATGAACTGTGGAATTGGGGCTTCACGGACTACGGGGGACTCGTCTTTAAGCCTGAGATGGATGGACCCCCTACCCTCCTTGATCTCACTTCGACTCTGCTGTTGATGTTTCCCCCTTTCCATTTTGTTCTCTCCCATTCTGCTCCAGCTCTTGAACAAGCTTCGTTCGTGTCTCAAAAAAAAAGGGTTTCTATCTTTCAGCGAATGACTATCAGGCCAAATTTTCCAATTCAGGTAAGAGAGCCTTTTCATATGCTGGGTAAGGTCTGTTCTTGTGTACATGTCTTTATAAATACAACACAACACATTGCAGCATGAGTGAATCGGCATGTAATAAAGTCCATGATGATTTTAACAAGAGATGAGGTTTTGTTGAGAAATAGCACACCAATTTCCTGTACGCCTCATTTTATAATGTACGTGGTACATAAGTATGACCTGTTGATACACCTGAGCTATGTTCACTTGCCACAGTTTAGTGCCTTCTGAAGCGTTTTTGAAATATTTCTCATAAATACTCTAAAGTTGCACAAAGTAATGTCAGCCCAAGTCTCTAAAGAACATGTTTGCTGGTACTGATAAACTCAACTAGACTAGGCTTTTGCATGACCACCAAAGCCATATAGGCTTCACACATGTGGATTTGTGTATGTTAAGTACAATATAAGTTAATGAGAAATATTAAGATGAGTAAATAAGTGATGAGACAAAGATGACACACAGTGATGTGCCTTTCTAACAGTGGTATCTGGTTCATGGAGGAGCTGGCAACGTATGATAAGGTCTGTATTATAACTTTTAAGCTGGAAGGGGTAGCCTCGAGGGATGCACACTCGACTTTGAGATATCTCACCTAGGTTTGAATATCTTCCCAACTATAAACTTCTTTCCTGATGCTTCGCAGGCAGGGTGTTTATCTGTTTCACGGGGGAGCTGGCCATCCAGTGTAATCATCAATGTGAGTGCCATCCTTCGCATGGAGCTTAAACTGGGTGTCATGTCTACCACCATTAATTTGTGGACGTTAAAGATCCGATGATTAGAAATTTTGCTCTCAGCTACAAGGGGTACTGTGCATCAGCAGCACAGCTGCACCCTCAGCAAATGATGCTACTCACATCCATGTGTTGCATACGAAAGAGGAAGAAGAATGTTTCCTTTCCGTGAATTACAATGACATTAGTAGACAGACAAATGATATCTCAACACAGTGATTGGGATTCTGAGCCTTAAATGAGGCATCGGTATATGGGCTCATATGGGAATGTCAAGCAGACTAAAACTAGTCTCTCCCACCTCTCTATAATGACCTCATTCCTATATCCATTCCTTTGATAAAAAGTTTTTTTTCAAAATTCCTTCTTTGTGATATTATTATCAAACATATAATATATCTTGTTTTCTGATCTGCATGCATTACTAAGAAAGAAATACCAAAAACAAATACCCGAAACTGTTATTCCACACATTTTAAAGTATTTTGATCAAAAGCATCATTTACCATCCTTTCTCCATACCCCTTTGATAACACATTGCATTATCTTGACCTCATGACCCCCCTTTACCCCAGTCCCCTCTTGCGTGGGAACCACTATTTTCACTGCATTACCTTGTAAGGAAAGCTCGTATGAAAGTGTCCAACCAGCAAACACGGCAAGAAGGAAGAATGGCAGAAAAGGTCGTGATTCAAGGGGATTCATCTTGATTAACTGATGAAGAAACGCATACATACATACATACATACATGCATACGTACGATACATTCATAATGTTACGGATCTGGTCCGGTGGGTAAAATGGGGGAGAGATTTGAATTTATTTCAAAGTTATTTATTCAAGTTATTTCAAGTTATTTCAAAGTATATGTTGGAGTAATTGTCATGTAGCTCTCATTACTGATAAAAAAATGTGTCGAGCACATGTTTAGGAAGATCTAGTCCCCTGGTCCCAAGTATCTGTATCTAAGCCTCGCCTCCTTTCACTCTGGAACCTTCACCATCGTTTAGCTGTCCTTGGATGGTATGTCCTCCCCGTGTTCTATACCATAAAAGGAGCCGTGTGTGTGTGTGTGTGTGTGTGTGTGTGTGTGTGTGTGTGTGTGTGTGTGTGTGTGTGTGAGTTCCACCTATTGGTTGGACAGTTCACCTGACTACACCCACAATTTTTATACAACTGCCGCCATATTTCTATACCTCGTGTAGGTCTGAGTTTTCATCGGCCTCTTTTGTCGGCGTGTGCTTTCTGACTCTCTCACAACTTTATCATCGCTTGAATTTGATATCATCAAATGTAATTTGATTTATCATCCTTGCACAGATGGTTTAAGACTTGGTTGCGAAAAATGGAGAGAAAATCATGCAGATAATGATGCTTTAAAAGGCAAAACACATTGTAATAGCTGTTTCTGGAGGAGAGAGAGGGAGAGGAGGAGAGAGAGGGTGAGGCATGGGAGGGGGGACAGAGTTTTATGTAGCCTGTGGCTGCTGGTTGCATCATTTTATGGAAGTGTGGTTGTGCCGCTGATGCAGTGTCTCTGTTACCAGTGACCTGGTACTCATTTTACCGACCTCAAAAAGATGACTGAGTCAACCCACCTGGTGTTGTTTCATCGGCTAAAACAGGGGCTTAAACTCACTCCCCTAAGATCTTAAGCCAGCCACATTAACCGTTAACCAAATGAGGGGGAGGGAGGGGAGGACAGAGGGAGTGGTGGACAGAGTGAGGGGAGGGAGGGGGAAAGGAGAGAAGGAGGAGAGGAGAGAGAGAAGGTGCACAGACAGAGAGAGAGAGAGAGAGAGAGAGAGAGAGAGAGAGAGAGAGAGAGAGAGAGAGAGATAGAGATAGAGATAGAGATAGAGATAGAGATAGAGATAGAGATAGAGATAGAGATAGAGATAGAGATAGAGATAGAGATAGAGATAGAGATAGAGATAGAGATAGAGATAGAGATAGAGATAGAGATAGAGATAGAGTTGAGGTTCCGAAGTCACATTTTACCTGAAGTGGAATTTCCATGGGTCCCTGCTCCTGTCCCATTTGCCACAGGATATAGCCTACACTTTCCTCATCCATTCCTCACTGAAATCTGCTACATTTAAAGTAAATCACAGATCTACACTTCAAACAGCAGATAAATACTTTGTAAAATACACATGTAGTAAACATTCATAGTCTTCATTGTGCCAGACTCCACTTACCTCACTCTATGTGTGCTACAGTGATGTGTTCAGAACTTCTTTCTGCTTTGATACATCGACCACGCAACAGAAGGAAGATTAAAAGTCAGTTTGGCTTCAGTACAGGACTAAAGAAAGACTAAATATTGATATTAATTGCCTCTAAATCCTCCAACAAGGTAAAATGTGTTTCTCAAATGCTGCATTTGCACATTTTCAACAAAGTGATCCACATGTAGTTTGTGAAGTTGTGAAGATTCACAGGTATACTTTGTCATGCCAAACTTGTACTGTAGTCGGATGTCTAATACTGTGCTATCAATCTCCAAAAGCCATATTTTTGATACTTTTCTGTATGAATTGTTTTCCGCTTTGATCAATCGACCACATACCAGAAGTGAGATTTACAGCGTATCTTTCTGGCCTCAAAACAGCACTGAAACAAGTAAATATTGTTGCCTGTAAATGTAATAACTCCAATAAAGTAGGATGTGAGTGTTTGATTGATTGTCTTATTGCATACATGTGCAATCATCAATATTTGTTGCTCAGATCAATACGTAATACATGTTATTCACGACATGAGCCTCATTCTATGACTAATATCAAGGGGAAATGAATAAGTGGTGGTGCGATTTTTTTTTTTTCACCTCAGATTTGCATATGTAAGTTTACTCACAGCCAAATTGCAACTGGCCACGGGTGTGTGTGTGTGTGTGTGTGTGTGTGTGTGTGTGTGTGTGTGTGTGTGTGTGTGTGTGTGTGTGTGTGTGTGTGTGTGTGTGCGTGTGCGCGCACCCACCATGAATTTTTGGAGTTTTACTGGAGCTTTCTGATGTGGAGGGTGATACACTAAATGATTGTGTTATGATCTCCTGAGTTGATTAGGATAATTAACTACCAAAAATCTGTTATAATTCCCATGTTTTAAACGCACGCCATGTTGAGGTGAAGAGAGCAGCTTCATAGGTCCTTCCATGGCATGGCATTCTAATTACAAAATAAATAACAAGAGGAATGATAACATTGTAACAAAGCATATATTAATACTAATAATATTAACGATAATAACGAATCTACAATCCCCGCCCTGGCTCCAAGCACATCTGGGTTTGGTGAAAGGCAAGCTAATGCTCCAGCAGTCTGGCAGGCAGGTTATGCAACAAAGCCGTGAAGACCGATGAAAATTTTGTCCATTGGACCAATGGGTCCATTAGTGCATAAAAAAAGGTTTTCTATCTTTCAGTGAATGACTATATCAACCCAAATTGTCCATTTCAGATATGATTGCCTTTTCATATGCTGGGTAAGGTCTGTTGTTGTATATACATATCTTTATAATTACAACACAACACATGGCAGCATGAGTTCATTGGCATGTAATAAAGTCCATGATGTTTTAACAAGAGATGAGGTTTTGCTGAAAAGAAATCGCATCAATATACGTCGGCTTGATTTTATAATTTTAGTGTTGCATAAGTATGACCTGTTGATACACCTGAGTTGGGCAATTTTGGACCCTTTTCCTACCTTGCCATTCCTTTTTACTTGGCAATTTTTTTTTGACAAGTATGTTGATCACCTTCGTTTGTTTGTCTGTCCACTCGCCTTCAGCCCAAACCGCTCTGAAAAAAATGAAATCGTTCTGAAATTTTAAGAGATTAAAGTTATTGACCCTGCGACAGTCCCGCATTGAAGTTTCGTAAAATTTGGTCGACCGAAAAGGTCTACATAGGCCAAAAGGCCAATTTGAGCCAAATATTCTAAAATCCTCAAATTTCATCCGATTGACTTGAAATTTGAACAGGACTTGCATATCTGGTCATTGAATTCAATCACTGATTACTTTTCAGGTTACCTCAGGTCAAAAGGTCAACATAGGCCATAAGATCAACCCAAAGTAGGCCAAATTTTTTTATTGTTTCTAAAATTGTCAATTTTCATTCAATTGACTTGAAATTTGAAAACCATTTGCATATCATAGCTTTGTGGCTCAATTCAACCATCTATTAATTCTGAGATCAACTTCAGCCAAAAGGCCAAATTGGGCCAAATTTTCTAAAATCCTCAATTTTCATCCGATTGACTTGACATTGGAAGACTATTTGCATATGAGGTCGCTGAACTTAACCAGTGATTAATCTTGAGGTCGATATGGACCAAAAGGTCAACATAGGCCAAATTTTTTAAATCCTCAATTTTCATGTGATTGACTTGAAATTTGCAGCGCATTTGCATATGAGGTCACCAAATTCAACCACCTATTAATGTTGATGTAAACATGGACCAAAAGGTCAAAATAAACCAAAAGACCAATTTGGGCCAAATTTTCTAAATCCTCAATTTTCATCTGATTGAGTTGAAATTTGTAAAAGATTTACATATCAGGTCACTGAACTCAATCACCTATAATTATTTTTGTGGTCACCATGGGTAAAAAGGTCAACATAGACCAAAAGGTCAACATCGGCCAAATTTCTAAAATCCTCAATTTTAATCCAATTAATTTGAAATTTGAAGAGCAATTGCATATCAGGTCACTGAATTCAAACACATTCATTTTGAGGTAAACATAGGCCAAAAGGCCAATTTGGGCCAAATTTTCTAAAATCCTCAATTTTCATCCAATTGATTTGAAGAGCATTTTCATGTCAGGTTGTTGAATTCAACGATGAATGCTGACGAGGCCTTTCACACATACGCCATGCTGTATGCGCGTTTTCAGTGATCCATTTCTGCTCGCCAGGCACTTTTAACCTGCCGTTGCTAGCACAAAATCCTAATGAAATTAGCTTCTCAACATAATTTTCAACATTTAATCGAAAGAGTGGCAATTTTGAAATGGTTACACATCATCATCATGTTCCTGGATGAAAATTGGACTCGGAAATAGAGGTAATATGAGAAATATCTCTGCATGAGACTGAGAGGTGTTGAGTTCATTTCAATTCCTTTTGATACAACAGAGCGGCCGCAGAAATTGGAGACGACCATTAAATAAATCACCAAGCCTGCCATGTTTATAGGAGGCACTCACACAAGGTTTAAAGCCCATTCACTGTTAGTGATCCGTCGGGGGGGGGGGGGGGGTTGTGTAGCACACACTTGTCTTCTTGGGCCTTTCACCGGCCCACATGGTCAGTGGTTTGCAGTGTGGGCAGCTGTCCATTCAGCGAGATGAGAAAGTTCTCAAATTCCTTCGTTGTGTTTGAGGCACAGCACTTTCTCTCGCGTACTTTTCCAAGTATTTTTGTCCTCTTGTCGAAACTTTGTGAGCCATTTTAGGTTACAATCTTTATCTCGCACACGCAATCTACTTTTTAGTGCCCCGAACACCACCCTTTCGAAGGATTTCTGCGCATGTGCACCAAGCATTCTGGGTGGGGATTATGTCATTTTGAAAGTCACGTATTGTCAAGTGGAAATCATATAATTATCTTTATTCTGGGCCCTTTTCTTTCGTAAAATTCGCATTTTGTAGTTCCTTACAATCCACGTTGTCTTGCAATCCACCTCGCAAACCATGCTGTCTTGCAATGCATGGCAGAAATTTTACAGCAGAGAGTTTTACGACAGAGTTTCTTATTCTGCGGATGTATAAACAGGGTTCATCAGCTTGTAGCCTATTTGTGGTCGTTACTCCGCAGACCCGAAGTGAAAAGCGCGGTTAAGCAATCGGTTCATGTCTGTCCGTCTCTCTGTCTGTCTACAAACTTCAGTTTATGATCAAGGAACAACTTAATTTAAATTGAATGTTAAATTTTGAACATGAATTGCATAACAAACTTGCAGTTTCGCAGTACTTGGTCTCTGAATTCGTCCCAATTGCACATGCGCAGAGAGGAGTGAGTTTAGCGGTGAGTAGAAGTTGATACCAACGATTTTCTATCCACACCTACATACATGCATACATACATACATACATACATACATACATACATACATACATACATACATACATTGTCTCTGTCATCTTTCATTTCATGAAAAGAAAGAAAAAACAGCACCATAGCAAATGTTGCAAGCAATTAATCTTTGTACATCATTAATCAAAGAGGTTATAATGAAGGTGCAAATTATTTATCAATGAAAGTGACCTCGTTCACTGACAAAATAACAACGAAAAAGTGAACATTGGATGGGTGTTACTTGAACAACGTTGTAAATGATTTATATAAATGTTTTGAAGAGATAAATGGTGTCTTGGCCCTGACTATCGGAAAATTTCTCTCGGTGATCTTGTAATTTAAAACAAACACCAGCGGAGCATCCACGTAGGGTGCTCCAGGAATGCTTTACGGTTTCACGTTCTATTTATACCAATGCAAGAAGCTTGTGTTGCTAAACATTGCACAGCTTTCTAAAGCTTTTCCAAAAAAAAAAACAATGTTTTGGTTCTTACGATCAGAACCGTCATTTTTCTGTGATTTATTAGAAAAACGTGCAAAAACATTTTTAGTGCAAAAAACGGTGCCAAAGCTGTCTCTGTGTGTGTGTTTTTTATTTATAATAACACAATAAATTGACCCCTCCCTCCCATGCTCATCCAGCTGAAGAAACGTGCATAAAGCAACTATGAAAAGCTACACAAGGTGAGCCCTTTGCTGTTTCAAACTCTACCCGAGTTCCTCTGTAGCTGAAAAACATTCACAAGTAGTACACACACGAGTTCACAAGTAGTTGGGTGAAACTCTAACTGCACTATCTGGGACCAATAAATGCCATCTGCCACGTGGACACATGTTGGTCCCAGGTCATGCAGCAATAGCTGAAATGGGACTCGATCTGGTGTCCTAACCAATCACAGTTAGTGGTGCATCATTAACCAGAATATAGCCGTAAGGCTTCAAAATCACTGCATGGATGGAACAGTGATGTGTTGCCCTGACGAGCCCCAAAAAAGGAAAACAAGTCGGTCGCTTTGCTTTTCATCGATTTGGTCATCGCATTTGATCTTGCCATTTTTGCACTGAAAGAGGTTCTTCTGGGGCTGCAGTCATGACGTCTTTGTGACGGTATCGTCACGGCATTCACCAATAATGCAGAACTTCATCACATACATGTGCATATATATATATATATATATACATATATATATATATATATATTTTTTTTTCAGTCATCAGTCTGGGTGGCATTAATGGTCGGTGCATCTGCTCTGAGCCTGGGAGGTCGGTGGTTCAAACTCTGGTCGAGTCATACCAACAAACAAAGAAAAGGTAAATGCTGCTTCCTTGCTTCAAGCTCAACATTAAAAAGGATAGAGCATGGACAGAACACACTGGTAAGGCAATAGCAAAGCACCCAGTATATTCCTCACCAAGAAGCTGCTTTGGCAGTACCAACATTCTGGGAGTATGGTGTGTGTGTGTGTGTGTGTGTGTGTGTGTGTGTGTGTGTGTGTGTGTGTGTGTGTGTGTGTGTGTGTGTGTGTGTGTGTGTGTCTGTCTCTGTGTGTGTGTGTAAGAAGTGTCATGCAGGTGCATTTGAGGAAAAACATGAACACATCGTTGGTGGCTCGAGGAGCAAACGTTAAGTTTCACAATATTCCCTCATTTTGCAATGAGAGCCAAACCACCGACCCATATGAGACCTACCTTCTCTCAGACGGGATTCTGCCCATGAGACGTGGAGTGCCCAGAGCTCCTGCTGGGAAATTTTCCGCCAAGTGCAGAACAAGAGCCACGGAGGTTATCCTGTCCACGGGTCCAGGGGAGCGAGGTGTGAAGTTTTCTCGCGGACTCCTTTTTGTGCCGCTATTTTGGAGTAGCACGTCACAGTCCTGCCAGTTGCCTCGACGTTCGTGCGGCGACTCTCTCCCCCCCCTCTCTCTCCCTCCTCTCTCTCCCCCCCTCTCTCTCCCCCCCTCTCTCCCTCCTCTCTCTCCCCCCTCTCTCTCTCTCCTCTCTCTCCTCTCTCTCTCTATCTCTCTCCCCCCTCTCTCTCTCTCTCTCTCTCTCTCTCTATCTCTCTCCCCCTCTCTCTCTCTCTCTCTCTCTCTCTCTCCCCCCTCTCTCTCCTCTCTCTCTCCCCCCTCTCTCTCCTCTCTCTCTCCCCCCTCTCTCTCTCTCTCTCTCTCTCTCTCTCTCTCTCTCTCTCTCTCTCTCTCTCTCTCTCTCTCCCTCTCTCTCCTCTCTCTGCTCCCCTCTCTCTCCTCTCTCTCTCTCTCTCTCTCTCTCTCTCCCTCTCTCTCTCTCTCTCTCTCCCCTCTCTCTCTCTCTCTCTCCCCCTCTCTCTCTCTCTCTCTCTCTCTCTCTCTCTCTCTCTCTCTCTCTCTCTCTCTCTCTCTCTCTCTCTCTCTCTCTCTCTCTCTCTCTCTCTCTCTCTCTCTCTCTCTCTCTCTCTCTCTCTCTCTCTCTCTCTCCGTGTCCCCCCTCCAACTCTCTTTCACTTTTTCATCCTCTGTTTGAAATTGTCATCTCATCCCCCCCACCCCTTTCACCCTCCTCCCATTGCTTTCCCAACTGCAACCCATTCCCTCCCACGCCCTTCCCCTTATCTCATGCTGCCTTTTCTCCATATAATATCCACTCTTCTGTCAACATTCCTTACCTGACAGATTGGTACAGAGGGAGCGCACTTACTTTGGGCTATTTCGTCTTGATTTGATTGGTGTTTCCCAGGCAGGGTGGAGTACATATCACAATGTGTGCCGTTCTTTGGATGGCCATTCTGCTTGGTGTCCCATGTGCAAGCATTAATCTAATTGGTGAGCGAAGATCTCACAGTGTCTTTCATGAATTGTAGGTGAGTAAATTATCACCGGCACCTTGAACAAATTACAAATTCCTGTTTGGACGTGGGTCAGCAAATGGTCCGGTCTTCTTCGAGATTCTTTGATACCAGGTTGTAGTGCTTGCAATCTCAGATGTTGGTTCCTCTTTTGGTAGCAGCTTGTGCACTAAAAACTAGAACTGTACTCAGGGGAGAGCAAACTTCCACGAGGTTGATCAGTTTACGTTTCGTATCCCACTGATAGTCCGGATGTGGATCCGGACCTGAACCAAAATCGAATTGGTTTGTTGTTGTCACCTAACCAACTCATTCACCAAGTTTTTTTTATTTTTTTTTTTCAAAACTCGTCCACAATGTTTTGAGATATGTTGTCAGATATCATTTTTGGCCCAATTCTCAATGGTGAAGAATCACTTTTAAAATTTTCCAATCCGGATCCAGATTCGGATGGCAAAATTGAATCAATTCTTCCGAGTCACGCACTCAACCTGACCATGAAATTTCGTGCAAATCTGTCCACAGTTTTTTGAGATATCTTGTTCACAAACAAACAGACAAACAGCCAGGGGGTGAAAACATAACCAGCGCCCACCTTCGCTGGCGGAGGTAACAAATGAACCAGTGCTTGCCACGTTTCATTTGAATGGCCTTCTTCGGATATGAAGGGCAACCAATTCTTATCAATTAATCCTCGCATTTCTATCATTAAAAGTTTTTGATATGTCACATCATTTTGTGCCTTGGTTTTTGTGGTACATCAAGCCCTTTTACTTTTTCATTGATGACTCTCTTTATGACAACTTTTCAAACTCAGCCATTTCATTCAACTTCGGTTTTCCTGGTTGTTTCACACCATCCCTTTGGAATTTGAGTGTGGGTGCTTTTACCGATGGCCTAATCAAAGGTTGCGGAGATCGATACGTTTTTGGATACACTTAGGCATACTTGTAGGATCATTAGGGAAAAACTTTGTGTTGTTTGGATTCGTTGTTTTTAAAATTTGTTTGTTTATTTGACGAGTTA
>NC_140964.1:17165760-17208260 GCF_056783735.1 Eptatretus burgeri | reverse complement strand
TGTATCTCAGCAGCTGAGCAATGGTTAATGCTGTTTGCTTCTTTGCACTGTCATGTGACTCTCTCAATCGAGTTTAGCCTGAAGCTGCTGGTTTCATCATTGGTTGGGACGTGGCTGTACCGCTGATGCAGTGTCCCCCTTACCAGTACACTGGTGCTCATTTTGCTGACCTCGGAAGGATGGCAGGCTGAGTCAACCCCCTGGTGTATATTAATTCAGTGGCCAACGGGGCTTGAACTCGGGACCCTTGGATCCCAAGCCACCACCCGAACCACTAAGCCAACACCAGGCTTTGTGATGTGACTGGATGTTGGCAAATGGGGCCCAACAATGTTCCGTTCTCGAGATATACAAGATATAAAGCAACGGACACACAAATGGGAAAATGGAGTGTGACAATGAAGACTGCTTTGTGTTTGTATCAGCTTTGTCTGGTCCATGAGATTGGTTAGCAAATGCATGTGGACCACCACCACCACCACCACCATCACCACCAAGAACAACAACAAAAAACCCTTTCTTTTTACTGCTTGCTCTGATCCATGTGTGTAATACATTGAAGGTACATGTTGCACATTGGTCATTATAAATGCGATAAACCAAAAAGCCTCCCCCCCTCCCCCTCCTCAACACCTCCCACCCTCTCCCAAAGCGCTTAACCCATCTTGTACATATATATATATATATATATATATATATATATATATATATATATATATTTTTTTTAAAGTGGTGTATATTTGTCCACTACCAGTGACATTTATTTTTTTGGTTATTTAATTGGTTAATGTATTTTTCACAGCGATAATAGTCGTGTCGGAAGCACAGCTAACACAAGACGCTTTAAGCCGGTCGAAGACCTCCGCAAATGACCGAAACAATGTTTGAATTTATTGTATTCAGGGTTAACTCTTAAATTTATGATCCCCCAAGTATCGTTCAAATGTAGCCGAGACTGGCGGTCGCTTGCGTGCGGAACGGAAAAATGTGGGAATATGTTTATTAGAAATAGTTTTTTTTTTTACCCCTCAGACTGAATTGGCTAAGAGGTATTGTCATAGGCGTTGTCCGGCGGGCATCCGGGCGTCTGTCAACTTTTGGTTTCCATCAATTTCGAGGAGAACGCCTTGTCCGATTAAATCCATTTTTGCTGGGTATGTTGGGGTTGAGGTAGAGGAAGGTTCCTTTTGAAAATGGGCGCGCTGCGATTTTCAATGTGGCCTCCATGGCAGCCATCTTGAAATTGGTTTCCGTCGATTTCGAGGAGAACGCCTTGTCTGATTAAATCCATTTTTGCTGGGTATGTTGGGGTTGAGGTAGAGGAAGGTTCCTTTTGAAAATGGGCGTGCTGCGATTTTCAATATGGCCACCATCTTGAAATTGGTTTGCGTCAAGGGGCTGAGGGGTAACTCCCGCTTTGCGGAGCTATTTTTTATAATGTAAACGGGTTTCAAAGCCCGTCAGAAGTGAAGGGTTGGAATTGTTTTATTTGAAATATTCCGACTGGAAGATGTGATGTTTTGAAGCAAGAAAAAGTGTTATTTAAAAACACTACATGGGCAAATGTTACCCCTATTTCCTTTGTCCTCTGGGACCTTTCATTTCGACCAAACAAATACACAAACGCACATTGTGTTTTATATGGTAAAATGGGGAGAGAGAGAGAGACAAGATGCTGATAAACGGAACAAACCAGGTGCTCAAAGGACAAACAAGTAGGAAGCACATTTATGAATGGTGCTGACAATACCAGATTCAAAACTTGAACAAAGGGACAGATGGGCTTGAGCAGGCACGATCTGGTCTTGAGCTGGTGTTGTGCAGGGCTGGAGATAATGAGCGATGGCGATAAAGAGGCCAGGAGGCAGCTCCACTGCCCTGCGAGGCTTCCATGGCTTATGTTCTTCAACCTCATTCTGTTTCGTGGACCTGAAGCTCAATCATAATCATCTATCCCAGAAGTCCAACGACCGTCTGCCATGTGCATGTGCGGACATAGCCTTTATCACCTCTCAGACCACCTTCAAGCACGGTGGGCCCCACAATTGGTGCCTTGCCAGTGGGTGGTGCCATCCTTGGGGCCATCTCGCCCTGTGGCCTCGTCACTCATAAATGTTCTGCTCCTCTCCAGGGCTCCACAGCTCACTTTACCTTCCTGGCCTATAGTTCTTTTGCCAACGACCTGTGATGTTCTATCTGTGTGCCTTTTCCATTCAAGTCCTCGACCTGGCCTGGCCTGTACAGGAGTTTTAGTATGATACAATCTTTCCCCAAACTGCTCTGTTTACAATCACTGCCCCTTTTGTACACATTTCACCATACAACTTCCTTCTAACAGACCGCTGATACAGATGTAAATTTAAGCTACTTGGGCCACCGGCCCAAACTATTCTTATCGCGATGTAGCTATGGACCTTCCCTCTCCACCATGACGGAATAGGTACCCCCCCCCCCCCCGAGGGCATCTCCGTTCCACAGAGCACAGCCTTCTCTATGGAACCTTAGGCTTCTGCCAAAATTCCCTTTTTGTAAATTTGAGATTCGGGTGTTAGCACTTAGTCACATGCCTAACCTTATCCACTGAATTGGAGAGGGCTGTGAGAGGTGAGCCGCAGATACTTTACCTCTACTTCTTACCATTATCCCGCTTTGTTTCAAAAATTCAATCACAATTCCATGCACAAAGCTGTCAAAATCGGTCTTCTTCAAATGTTCCTTGGGCGGGTGGAGAAGATTGCAAAAAGCATAAAACGCAGCAAGACGGGACAGGGGGAGAAGATGAGATGGCAATTTTTCTTAACCAAATCAAAACCCATCGAATTCACCACATCCACCCCCCCCCACCCCTCTCAGTGGATGTCACCTGTTATGCTGTCAGCTGAGCTCACATACCCAATTTAAGATCTACCTGCTATTTTCACATATTGAGTGTAACATTCCTTTCAACACAATAATAGAATTTTCACATTCTCAGTGACAGCCCTGGTGTTGGCTTAGCGGTTGGGATGGCACCTTGGGATCCTAGGGTCCTGAGTTTGAGCCACTTTTGCCACTGAATTAACACCAGTTGACTCAACCGATCATCCTTCTGAGGTCGGTGAAATGAGTACCAGTGTACTGGTAATAGGGGCACTGCATCAGCGGCATAGCCGTGCCCCGAACCAATGATGCAACCAGCAGCCAAAAAAAAGGTAGCACATGATGGGAACTTTCTCAGTCATCCAAACAAGGTCATGGCTTCATGATGACTCCATGTGAGGCCTCAACTCAGCCGCAGGGAGGTCCTATAAATGTGGTGGTCGGGATGTTGCAGTGTGTGGGCCCTGAGTGTAAAACGAAGTGCCAAAACATTATTCCTTTGGGCCCTTCCATTAACTTCCGACCCTCCAGCTCCCTTTGCTGTATATCCTGTCAGCCAGACAGGGTCACCCATATGGCATTTCTTTGCCTATTCATGGTCGCCAAGGATCTTCCCACCCCATGGCCGACCAATCCTATCCTCCTCTCAGCGGGTTCTCCACTCCCAGTCACAACCTGGGCTACTGGGGGTGACGCTTGGCAAGGGGCTACAGTCCTCTCTCTCCTTAAGAACCTCATAAACCTGAGGATACACTAACTTCCCCACCCACAAATCTTGCATCCATTGATGCCTCCTCAGCTGCTATCCATTCTACCTCCACCTGCAGTCCACGATAGCGAGTCCCCACCAGCTATGGCCTGCATACACACTAACTCGATGTAATACAAAATATACACAATCAATGATGATATTCTTGCTTATTCAAAACGCGGCATTTTAACCCCTTCCAATCAGTCCAAATGCTGACCCTCATGGCCGCTCTTACCTGTCATCCATACCAATTCCCTGACTCACCTGTATATCCCTAAGCATGGTGAGTAGTCCCAATGGGGAATTGTAAGTTTTCCTTATCCAATTCAAAACTGAGGAGCTCGTTCAATACCTGCAGCCATTCTTCTCATTTCAATCCTGCCAAGTAAAACCCAGTGCTGTCTTCCCAAACTGAGAGCCCAATCAATTGCGGCAGACTATCTGTGGAAGGTTGTGCCTGACTCTCCGGGCCTTCTCCAATCTTTGTCTGGCGTTGGTACTCAAACCTTGGTCCATGTGCTTGACGCTCAGCATGGAAGGTCGCCACATACTGACTGTTCCAGAGCCTCATTGGGAGGCTGCTGGACCACATGGCAAGGTGGTTATCAACTCAGGCCCCCATTGGCCCTCAGTAATGCCACCATCAAGCCACTACCTGTAACACCTCTCCCCCTCAGAGTGTTACTCTCGTTGCACAGTTACAGGTTCCCGGGAAGGACCACCTCCGCTCTCCGGAGGTCTCAAACCCCCCTCCCCCCCCCCACCCCTCCTCTGGGTCCGGTGTCTCCCACCGACCAGAGACTACTGCTCTGGTGGTGTCCCAACGGACTGGGGACCTCCACAACACCCCAGACCTCCTCTCGGGCCCGGGTAGTACCACACCCTTGGTGAGACAACACACTCGTATCCTGCCAGGCCTCCGGCTGCCTGGCACTTCCCAATTTCCAAGGGGAACAATTTTTTCCGAGGTCCAACTTATGAAGATGCTCTACCGGTGTTGCAAATACAGGGTTCAGAAACGTACCAAATCCTGTAATTGGAAACCTATATAATTGCCCATATTTTCCAAGCAAGGCAGTCTCCAAGTATGTTACCTTGGGAAATTCTGCACAGTTGGGATTAAGAGATGGACTGATCCCTTTTGTAAGAAGGCAGTGGCAGCAGAAACAGTAGATACGTTTATATTGGAATTAGATGGCTTTCGAGAAGCATTGACGATAGCGGGGTTAATGGGCTTTAGTCTCCTCCGTACTTTTGCTATGTGGTACTGTGAAGCTCGAGGTTTACAAGATGGTCCAACACTGTTGGATACCATCGGATAAAGACCATTGCCACAAGGTATGCTTTCCCAAAACTTAATTTTCTTTGATAATAACCACCGTGTATGCCACCATCAGGTTCTTGCTGTACGATGTGAACCCCGGTGAGGGGTTCAATCTGCGTCGGGATGTATATATGCGCGTGGCATCCCTGGTTAAGCGCCTTGAGCGTAGTTCTGATTGGACTCTGGTGCTGCCCCCTTGGGGAAGGATCTACCACTGGCAAAGCAGAGGTCTACAACAGCTGCGTCTCCCTTGGGCTGCATTCTTCCATGTGGAGAGTCTTGCACAACAGGTGCCTGTGATGGAGTATGAGGACTTCATACAAGGTTCGTGTTCCTTTTGGCTTGGATTTTGGCCTCAATGTTTCACGTCTACAGTTCCTTTTATGAGCAATTATCTTGACATTTCTTCTTTACATTTGTAAAATTTGAAGATTTTGTCAAGTTCAAATTATTACCTCTTTATTTGGTGCATTTTGCAGTCCTGTTGTGTCCAGGGTTGTCTTGTCCCATTATTTCTAAGAATGGCTATAAGCTATTGGTTATTGCAATTTGATTTGCTGAGATTAGGGCAGAGAAAGCTCAGGATGTTAGATTTATTTTCAATGGGGAAAATGACATATTGAAGACAAAACTGTTGGGGTCCGAAACCTAATTCCTAAAACAACCGAAATGTTTCTAAACTTGGAGTTATTGGTACATTCTTCAGCACTTGCATCATTTACGATAATGCGTTGGTTCTCACCAAGGTGTTTTCCAAGCTAACTGCAAAACATGCTCGTATCAATGATTATCTTGCTGTGTTGCAGTTTCTGGCGGCCCATTAATCGAGCAGGTTTATTACTTCCAACCATATGCTGAGGGATGGACCGAGGGGACCTTTGAGGAGAAGGTTGATGCGAGGCCATGTATTGAAGAGCCAGTTTACAAACTTGATGCTGATGGATTTTACAGGTGTTTTCATTTATTTCTTTTTTTTTTAACCACTTGTAAATGGAAAAAAAATACTTTAAGTTGTTTGTTAAGCTTGTATATTATTATTGTGTTTTGGAGTAGTTTCTCCTCTCCAGTCTCGAATCCCTTGAAGGAGCCCAGGGCTTTTGTTGCTCAGAACCTTCCACAGGCTGCTGCACTGTAGGGCAAGGATCTGGAATTGGTCCAGGGTACTGGCACACAATAACTTCTTCTCGTGAAAAGACACTGTCGGATCAGTAATGTCCACCAACAAATGTGAGAAGACTGGACAACCAGCTTGACTCTCGTCCGAAGGACTCATTGCTGTGCAGCATTCTGTCTGTGAAGCACCAAAGTGAGTGTTTGTGGTTGTGTCATGGATCAAATCCGACCGAGACATCTTGTAAGGCGAGTGCTTACCTCCGAGCCATGCTTTCAGCCCGAGGGAGCAGTTTGCTCAATTGAATTGCTCGTATCTGTTTGCGTTGTCACTCTCGCTGTGACCTTCAGGTTTCACCAAATTGCATAATTCATCCCGCAATCTCTCAGGAGTGTTTTTGTGACATGATGTGATTCAAACCTTGAAGTTCAGGTGATTATGAATTTTAGTTGTCAAAATAAGCATCAATATTGAAAATGTATCCACCAAGAATCATGTAAAATATTCATCATAACTACTCGATTTGACTCCATCTCGTGCAATGCAAAGAAAACCCCTAAAACACAAAAGCTTTTGCGCATTTATGAACCTTGTTAAAATAAATCTTTAAGCAGAATGAATGTAACCTTGCATATTACTGAGCGTTTATGCAAGAAATGATGTGCATCCAGAATGGGACATTTGGGAATTTATAATTGACGAACCGGTGTTTGGAAGGAGAATGGGGGTTGTTTTCACCTCTGTCTGTCTTGTAAACAAAATATCTCAAAAAAATTGTGGATGGTTTCAAATCAAATTTAGTGGAGAGCTTGGGCATGTGACACTGATGAAATGATTCGATGTTGGTGAAGATCCGAATCCGGATCTGAATTTTTTTTTTAACATGATTATTCACCATCAAGTGATGCATAGCACAATATTTCAAAAAAATCTGTTTACGGATTTGGATGAAACTTGGTGGATGAGTTGGTTCGGTGACGAGGACAAGCAGATTAAATTTTGGTTCAGGTCTGAATCTAGATCCAGCCTATCAGTGGGATATATATATATATATATATATATATATATATATATATATATATATATATATATATATATATATATATATATATATATATATATATATATATATATATATATATAACGTAAACAGATCTGCCTGGCGGAGGTGTGTTGTGTGTTGTGTGTTGTGTGTGGTGTGTCGGTCGCACTACTATTATTTTGGGCCGATTACATCCAGACTTGCCACATAGGATCAGCATGATCCCAATTGATGTATATAGTTGTTTTTATCTTTGCCAGTGGTCTTGGGGCGAGGGAGGGTGGGACGCCAATTATCTATGTAAATGTGAGTCGCGTCACTCCGCTCCAGGTGGGTGAGGGTATTACAAGTCCCCACCCTTTACAGCAATGGTCTCCAACCTTTTTATACCCAACATGATTTTAAAATCTCAATGCAACACAAAATAAAATCAAAAAATTCTACTTTACAAAAAATCCCCAAAAATGTATGCTATGCAAAACACTCACCTCTTCTTAGTTGGACACCTGTTCTTGCACACGATCTAGGCTTTGAAGTCTGGGTCATAGTTTGAGATGGCCAGTCTCGTATAGTCAATCAGATGGGCATTTGTGAGACGAGAGCAATACCTGGAATTGATGATTTTCATCTGGGAAAAGGCCATCTCACAAAGCTATATGGAATCAAAGTCGGCCTTTACCTTGAGTTTACAGGATATCATTAGAGGGTACTTCTCTCTGTTTACAATTCCACAAAAGTCTTTGTCCCTTGACCGAGCTTTCAGCTCTGTAATTTTGCGCGTGGTGATTGTCTCCACGTCAAGTCCACTCATTTGTTCAAACACCTGATTAAGTTTTGCTGTCTGTTCTCCAATGTCCACTTGAAGAAATGGATTTGAGACGAACACAATGATTTGTTCCATCTTGTCTACCTCCTGAAATTGCCTGTTGAATTCCTTTTCCAATCTGTTCAGGTGGTCGCAGTTGTTTTTTGGGATGGAACCCTTGTGACGTTTTGTCGGATTTTCTCCAGATTTGGGAAATGCTGTCGTGTTGTTCTTTAACTGAGAGGACTGCAGGCCCAGTTTCAACTTGGAACCTATTCGCTGCACTGATCATGTGTGACAAGTTTCTATCACAACCTCCCCCTGCAGTTCGTGATTCAGCTCATTCAATATTGCCCTTGTGTCTGTAAGAAACCTTGAGTACAGCAATCATGCATTATCTGACAGCTTGCTGTACACCTCATTTCTTGATTTCGTGAAGGTGACAATTTCAGGGATCAGATCTAAAAAAAAAAAATTATCTGGAGGACTTTTCCTCCATATAAGCGCCTCAAATCTGCATGAAGGAAGAGCTCACCATCGGTGGCATCAAGGTTATAGCGTAACGATTTGAATTGGTGATATTGCGGAGCTCTGCCACAAATTGAGTTGACGATCTTGACACCAACTGTCATGACATGAGAAAAGTCATGAACCTTGCTTGCTGGTGCTTTTTGGTGGATAGCAGAGTGGTAATTGACAAAGGAGGGGAATTCAGGATATTTTCTGCAGTGCTCTAAAGCCTGCATCGATACCCAACTTGCCGGTCAGACATCATCGCTTGTGATTGAAGCCAGTTTCTTGATCAGAATGTTTTTCTCAGTCACATACCTTTAGAATTCATTGTCGACATCCTCACCTCTTGTCCCCTCTCTCTCTGAGTGGAGAGAGAGACAGCGAGACACACAGCGACGCCTTCGTCGTCGTCGAATCTTTGAATGTGCCATGCGAAGGAAAACCAGCTGGGCCATATCCGTCATGTCTACTGATTCATCAAACTGCAGTTCAAAACATTTACAGTCTGATAAGTCTTTGTGTATTTGCTGAGACGTGTGCTCGGACAACAATTCCACTCTTCTGGCTTCTCTGTTGAAGCGCCAAGAGGCATGTTCTTGATGGCTGTCATAATTTCATCTTTTTTTTTTTTTTAAAGTATTTGAACAAGGGGTCGGCAGTAACCGTATGGCCTCCTTGATAACTTCGCCATTGGTGAATGTGCAGGTGGCTTATGTGAAAAGATGCCCCTGTGCTGGCCTTGCCTTGAGCCACAGCTTTTGGAAAGAGTGACTTGAGTTTTCAAAATTCCCTTTAACTCCCTAACTTTCTTTGTTCTGAATCATGCTGTTTGAAGGAAAATTTTCTTGCAATTTTGCATCTATCATCTTGTGATGCTGTTCCAAATTGCCTTTTACTCAAGGCTACACTGGTGACAAATGTGACAGATGTTCTTGTCTTTGATATTCGTAAAAATAAATTAACTTTCCCATTCATGGTGGAAATTGTAGGTTTTTGCAATCTTCTTGGACAGCCCTGGCTCCTTGCTCATCATTTTGGCTTTAGGAAATTAATCTTGGAAGCAAGAAGAAAAAGTAAAACCCAGCTTAT
This sequence comes from Eptatretus burgeri, assembly GCF_056783735.1. Lineage (NCBI taxonomy): Eukaryota > Metazoa > Chordata > Myxini > Myxiniformes > Myxinidae > Eptatretus > Eptatretus burgeri. The sequence continues at coordinate 17,198,766 of NC_140964.1, read as the reverse complement.
TCCATGTTTCGGCGGTTTGACAGCAGGCAATGAGCAACTGCCACCTGCACGGTGATCGTGGCAGTCCAGTAACTGCATCACAGATAGATCGTTGGTTTAATTTGCATTTGCAGCCCACAGCCACCACCTTTTTAGATACAACCACCATACAGAATCTCGGCTTTTCCCACTCCATATAAAATAACAAGTACAAAAAGATATGTATATGTAAATGTATACAGGGTGTCCCAAAAAATAAACAACTTTTCATCTGCAAAGAGGATGGTCAAAACATATATATTTTTAAAAAGACATAGATAGAAAGCTGAAAGGTTGAAGTTTATTGTACCAATGTCAAAACTGCCACCAAAATTTACATTTTGGTATAGAATAGTCGTTTTCTTTTAAACCACATGTTCGACATAGGCTCCACATTGTCCGATCACTGCCTGCGAACGCGTTGTCATGTTCTCCATCACTTTGGGAAACGTTTCCTGAGGAATGTTCTGGATTTCTCGGTGGATGTTTTCCTTCAGCTGATCAAGAGTCTGAGGCCACGGGTTTCCATAGATCCTGTCCTTGAGATACCCCCGCAAGAGGAAGTCTGGAGGAGTAAGGTCAGGGGAATACGGTGGCCACTCAACGTCTTCATCGAGGGAGATAAAGCGGCCCTCAAAATGTTGGTTGAGAAAACGCCTTGTTTCCCTGGTTGTATGGGGCGGTGCCCCATCCTGCTGGAACCACTGGGTTCTCATCTGGATCAGGTTGTTTCTCCTACGCGCCTGAGTACGTAACTCAGGCAGATAGAATTCCTGAATCATTTCGCGATAGTTCCTCTGGTTTACCATGCAAGTGCGTCCCTGGTCATCTTCAAAGAAGTATGGACCAATTATCCCATACCAACCAACCGCCACCCACATGGTGACTTTGAGAACAGATCGAGGCACCAGTTCAGTTGAAGCATTACCACGATTTTCAGTTCCCCAGTACCGAAAGTTTTGCTTGTTTACCTCCCCGGACAAGTGAGCATGGCATTCGTCCATCATGCGAATTTTTTGAGGAAGTCTGCATCTTCCTCCAACTTTTCTGAGAACCAATTTGCAAAGTCGAGTCGTTTGCGTTTCTGTTGATCAGTAAGCACCGTTTCCGTTTGAATTTTGTATGGAAAGGCATGAATGTCTTGGCGAAGGATCCTCTGAACGGTGCTCTTATGAATGTTTGTCTCGGCAGAAAGTCGCCGAATCGATTTTTTTGGACTCTGAACGACCGCCTGTCTCACCATTTCCACATTTTCTTCACTACGACCTGTCCTCTTCCGACCACTGTGACCCTTGTGAAGGTCACAGATGGTTCTCACATTGGTAAACTTTGCGATGGTGCACTTTATTGTCCGAAAGTTTGGTGCATGGCGCAAGTGGATACTAAAATGTCTCGAGTAAAGACGTTGCACCTGTATGACACTTTTCGTCTGGTGCCAAAGTTCAACAATTTTCGTCCGTTGTTGTACGGTCATTCTTGGCATTTTTCTGGCGCTTGCTTGGTATCAAAATAAATTTCAGGGTCTCTGCAAAAAGAAATGACGCATTATTGACAAAATTACTGCTTTTTTCGGATCAAACGAAGCATTTTAAAAGTTGTATGTTTTTTTGGGACACCCTATATAAATATATTAAGATTGTTCAAGACTGGGATCGACCTGTTGATCACAATTGACTGGTTGGAGTCCACTGCTTTGCAGTGTCCAGTTTTCCAGTGCAGTGAGGTTTTGAATTATCAGCAGTCGTTATGTTTTTGCTTCATGCATGTAACCTGGGTTTTTTTATTTATTTATTTTCGGGAGCGATTGAGGCAGCTGTCAGTTGCCTATACACCGCCCAAATAACTGTATGTGTCGGAAGAACATGTTGCATACTTTGAACAAGATTGCCTATGGGGTGGCTACTCTGCTGGTATCTATTATTTGCAATTTCTCTCAAATTGTGTCGTAACTCAGATGGACTTTAATCTGAGTGTTCCGTCTTCTTGTGTCGGTTGGAGATTGAAGATCCCACGATGCCCTTCATGAAGAGAGTCAAGTTATTGTGTCAGCACCTTGATTAGATTCCATATTCTTTCCTGCCCAAATTGGTTCCATTTGAGCGTCTGGTTTGACCAGCCAACGTTTGTAGTTGGTGCAAGTGTCCAGGAACGTGTCATCTACCTTGAAAAGGGAACTTCTTTGGATTGATGATGTTCTGCCTCCTTCGACTGGTCATCCTTGGCAGGGCTTTATCAGTGGCATATTAAACCAATTGATTTAAATAGTATGATAATGTCCGTGGGAAGTGAGATGCGGTTGACGTTTGTCATTTCTCCCTTCGTCGGAGCCAAAGTGCAAGTTAACCCTGTTGTGCTCTGACCAAGGGCTCGTGCTTGAAATGTCAGTTGCACTTCCCTTCCCACAGTGCTTAACATCCTCTTATGGGTTTTCAGTTGAAAAAAATCAGTCGTTTCACTTATCCGTTGATATTGAAGCAGTCGGTCTGTGAATACAGAACGGATTGCTATGGTCTTGAGCTTTTTTCATTCGACTTGCATCGATCATGGATTGATGGTATTGCCTTGGGCGTAGCCTTCACTTGTACTGAGCATACAGTTAATCTCTACTTTGAGTCTCTGTCGACTTTAATTTGCCAATTTTGAAGCTGGGCTTCTTAATCTTTCAACTTTTATTCTTGCTTCAGCTCTTTTAGATGAGAGTAAGGTTTCCAGGGCACACAAACAATACAGATAGTTGTGGGATTTCTGTTGCAATTCTGGTTCTCTTGTATAAGGGGAGTAACTGGCATGCCATTGGAATGAGTGATTTTTAAATTTTTTTAATTTTTGAATGGATTGAATTATTGCATTATTATATTTTCTCTTTTTTTTTTTTTTGAGTTAAAATGGTTTTAATAGTTCTGTGCGCTGTATGTACAGTATAATGGTTGCGTCAACATGAGGGCTTTCATTTGTGTGTCCATCACCTGTTGTGTTAAAATCTTGTCGCAAGGATGGGAACATTAAATGGTGTTGAACACACCCGCGTAGGTACAGCTTGTTTCTCCGGATGTGTTCCAGCAGATGGCGTGCCTTTACAGGGGTTGGTTTTGGGGTTACGTGAAGACGAGGGCTCTCAACTTCTCTTGCCTGTCTGTGCAAGGCATGGCATCCATTATGGTACCCATCCTGCAAAAAAACACATCAGCCAGGTATCGACACCCTCCACTGCCTTTTTGCTTGCCCACTTGCACATTTCCCAAACTTTTCTCCTGATTTGTATGTTTGGCTGCATTTCTCCCCTCTTCCATGCTCTTTCTGTATTCCAGTTTGAATGATTGATAAATAAGTGATCCTTGGGTCTAAGTTGATCAAAATGAAATAATTATTATTATTTTTATTTTTTTTAAAAGAGTCATTCTGAAAGTTTGTGTTTTGCATTTTCAGGTTGATTTGATTTGATTGGAAAAATAAATGCATTAATTTGAATTCAAATATTACAAAAGTATTTTAACCACCGTGACGGTATGACGGTATGATGGCATGCAGATTGGTCTAGCATTACAACTGATGTGCATCAGCTCCAGCGCTGTACACAGAATACGATGTGGACCAGCGAGCGATTTATGGATGGAAAATTGCCGAATTGTACACTATTAACGAGGAACAGGGAAAACAAATTTCACATCTCGCCTGTTATGTTGCAATTATCCTCTCCCCTCCTGAAATGAAAAAAGCCACGGAAGTCATCATCAATGGTACCATGGAACAACATCTGAAAACAAATGAATTGTTTACACATGCTCGTTTCAGGTTCTGCCAGAATCACTGGGCCAGAACTAGTTGCATTACTGATCTGTTTTCAGCACCATTCGTAATGCTTCTGATGACGAAGCAGTATGTGCCCACCTGTACTAACCTTGACATCAACCAAGCTTTGGCTTCCAAATAGAAATTTGAATTCTTGCCTGATTAATTCCAAGTAATGACTATCTCCAAAGAGAGGGATTCTAACCATGTTCCCTTGACATTGAAGGGCACCACAATTTGCAGAGTTGTCCAATTTAAACAAATGCTCAGCAGCAACACCACATCAACCTTGTGGCTACAAGAGCATGACAGAGGTTTTGTACTCTCAATGTGTGGCTTACCTTCCTGATCCATCAAGCCTGTTCCACCACCACACTGAAATACACATTTTGGTGTCTGTCTGTCTGACCGTGATTCACTCGGTCGTTATCTGTCCAATCTCAACCAAACTTACCAGGAGGACGAAGGGAATATGATGGCGGTTGTAGCGACTTATTCCCACCCTCCCCTTCCTCCAAAGAGTTTTCCCACTCTGCCAAACACCATATGAAGGTGTGGCATGTTTTGTCGGGCACACCTACTTCAAGTGAAGGTGATTATAACAAACTATACAGTCGATGCCATCCAAAATTATTTTTAAACAGTTGCTACTGCTGTTTAACACAAGTCTGAAATAACTTTGGAGGATTTGTCTGAGGCATTCTATGCTTATCGCATCCTCCACAGACCGACTGGAGCCACCTCAACTCGGCCTCGAGGTAGGCAGCTAGCTTGGCCGCAATTTTATTTAGCTCGAAAGAGTGTTTAATTGAGTCTTTACATGTGAATGATTTATACCATTACTTGTCCCCCCCCCACCCCCCGGGCGTCATCAGATATGTGGATTGTTTGTAACTTGTAGATTGCCCCCCACACCCCACACCAACATCATTGCTGCCCAATTGTGACCTTTATTCGATGTATAACCCCATTCTTGATGGTTGCCAGCATTATTTAATACTGGCTTGAGGGGAATCTGGAGAATATTGGACCAACACTTGTGCCCCGACACGGGTGGTGTGTTGGCTACGAGTCGCTGGTTTGCTCACCGACCGGAAAAAAAAAAAAAATCCCGTCCGATGATAATGGCATAAAAATAATATTAATGTAATTACAAAACAATACGAGACCGGCACACGGTGGAGCGCATACCTCTGCCAGGCTGAATTGTTTGTGGCTTTTTTTTTGGGGGGGGGGGGTTAATCCCACTGATAGGCCGCATATGCATCCGGACCTCAGCCCAAATGTAATCGGCTTGTTCTTGTCACCAGTCCAACTCACCCACATAGTTTTGTCATAATATATCCAATTTTTTTGAAAATACCATACCACATGTTGTTTTTTTGGCTCTGTTCTGTTCTTGTGTATGACAGCTTAACTGCTGGGTAACTATCATTTCTTGGAAGCGTGGCTGTGCCGCTGATGCTGTGCCTCTCTACCAGTACACTGGTACTCATTTTGATGACCTCGGAAGGATGACAGGCTGAGTCAACAGTGTTAACTCGGCAGCCAATGGGGTTCAAACTCAGGACCTTAGGATCCTAAGCCAGCCACCGCAGCCACGAAGCCAACAAACACAAGGCTTGATTTCGGTCCAATCTCTCAATTATGATGAATCGCTTTAAATAATTTTTTAAAATCTTGTGTCCAGATCTGAATCCAGATCTTCACAAAAATTGAATCCATTCATCCTTCACACGCACCCAACTTGTCCACCAAGTTTCGTCCGAATCCGCCCATAACTTTTTGAGATATCCTGCTCAAAGACAGACAAACGGGTGAAAACATAACCTCTGTCCACCTTCGGTAGCGGAGACAAACGTTTATAATAGCAATAACTTGAAAGCATCTGAAAATGCAAAGCCCGTCTGCATCCGCTTTATACTTGAACGAAATATGACAAAATCGACAGTTTAAAAAATAAATTGTACATTTTACTAATTGGGGTTCTCCATAATCTCATAATCCGTAAAGGTTTGTGAAAGATTTGATGACAAAAGTGCAATTGGCATAAAAAGTTATGGTCTGCACATACAGACTGAATCTCAATGGTAAGCAAGGATTTCAATCAAAACATTTATGGCTGGTCTACCACTTCAACGATGACATCTTTCTTACAACCCCTTATTCCCCCTTGGTAGTAGATAGAATGAGATGTGCCAAGCCTCAATTTTTCTGATCAGCGGTTTCAGAGATGCATTTTAATTTTTTGCATTTACTCCACGAAGTTTGCCATACTACGTGATCTATGACATCACAATTATCATTAAAATATTATCCAAGGGTGGGGGTCGCTCCTGCCCTGAAAAATTTGTTAATCAGCCAAGTGGTTGCTGAGGAAAAAATAAATCTTAAAAAAATAAGAAAGCAAAAGGTCGAATAACAACAATAATAATAATTATTATTATTGTTATAATGAAATTTATTTTAACAAAATTATTAATTTATCTTCTCCATATTCTCATAATGAAGCTTTATTGAAAATTTGATGACAAACGCTCGAATGGTAAAAAAAAAAGTGACGGCCCGGACAGACAAACGTATACACACACCACTATGTTGGGGATGGCCAAATAATAAAAAGTAAAAAAGACGTAAAATGTCAGAGCCCCCGTTGTTTTCCCAATTTTTCTGAACAGAGTTAAAGGGCTTCCCCATTATTATGTACAATTAAAATGGCCGCCAGTCTACCAGTCGGCCATCTTAGATCAGATCGCAAAATAAAGTGAGGTGTACGTGTATGCCAACATGTCCTGTGCTTGTGCCAAGTTTGAATAAAATCGGAACATGCATGCTTGAGAAATGGTTGGGGACACATTTGAGTAACAAAATGCCCTCCAGTCGGCCATTTTAGATCTGATCTCAAAAAAAAAAAAAATGATGTGCATATGTATACCATCATTCATCATCTGGGTGCCAAGTTTGAACAACATCAGTTAAAGCTTTTCCGAGAAATGGTTGAGGATGTGTTCAACATCTGTTTTTTTTTTTTTTTTTTTTACAACTAAAATGCCTGCCAGTCAGCCATCTTGGATCTGATGTTGAAAAACGATGATATGCCTATGTATACCATCATGTGATGTCTTTGTGCCAAGTTTGAATAAAATTGGTTCATACCAGTCCGATATATGGTTGTGGACGCACGCACGCACACGAAAATCGAGACCAAATCCATAAAGTCTCTGTTTCGGACCAAGTCAATGGGTGCTAATAACATTGAGAGTAAAGCATCAGAGGCTGAGCGAGTGTGAAAATGTATAATTGAGGTGAAAAGGACTTTGAATACAAATGAAACTCAACTGTGCACGTGCACGAACACATGACCCTTCCCCAACCTGCCCACTCCTGTCGGAGCGGGTGTTTCAAGTCAAAAAAAAAAGGCATTTCTGCTTCAAAAGTTCCTCCCTATTCACTCCCCAGATCGACAAAAAATAATATCCTGCTCATAACCACATTACCTTGAAGTTACGTGATTACACTTCAAGTCACATTCTTTCCAAACTAGGACTTGCATCGGCATTCCATCATTGCCGTATCAAACTTCTAGAATGCTCTTGCATGTCAACTAGACTGACCATGGGGACTGCAGCAGTTTCACTGACCCAGTGGCGTAATGGCTCGAGCGTCTGCTCTGATTGTGGGACATTGGCGATTTTAACCCCATCTGAGTCATAACAAGGACTTTAAAAGTGGTACTTGCTGCTTCCTTGCTTGACGCTCACCATTTAGAAGATAGGATAGAGCATGGACAGACAACCATTTTATTACTGTTCGTCTTTCAAGTCATCCATCCCCATCCTCCATTTTGTGTTCCATATATGAGAAGTATGAGAAGTATGTGAAGTGCATCTCCAAATTATGTTAATGGAGTGTTGCCTTTATCAAGAAACGTATGTCCCCTTGTAAGAATAATTTTCCATTTATGCCTTTTATATTTATTTATTTTTCTCCTTGCACATCTGAAAGGTCATTTACTGTAATTTTCCTTTCTTAACAGGTCTGTCTTGCTCGATCGTGCTGAAAACCTTCTACATGATGTTTATGGACAGAAAGACTATTGGGATGTAAGTTCTGATGGCCTATCATCTGAAATGACATGATGTATAAACATACTTTCACCTTGCAAGTGGATTGTTTAAATATACCAACTAATTGCAATTCTCATCTGGTTTGAAGCATGGAAATGTTTTCAAACACCAGTGGTTGGTATGATAGTCCAAATTCTGCCATTCAATTTTTATTTTTTCAATAAGCAATACGTAAGTTTATTATGGTTGTCACTGCGAATGTTGAGTACGAGTTCAACGAAGAAGTATTTAAAATAATAATCAATTGTTTTTTTAATCAATTTGTGTTAATGAAGTTGAAGTATCGGGTCACATGCCAATGGAAGAGTTGTCGCACATGCAGGGTGCTTCATAAAGAGTGATGCAAATTTAAATGTTTCTGTACAAAGAAACAGAAACCTCAGGAATGTGAACTAAACATATTTTGAAAGCTTATGACGTGGTATTTTTATATCATTGATTGCTATTGCAGTAAATCACTGCTCGAGTTGGTGAGAGCCCAATGCCTGAAATTGGCATTTATGCAAAATCCTTGTAATTTATGTTCTCGATAGGTGCCCCTCCACGTTTCAGACAGTCATTGATCCTGACTCCAAAGTTCTGTCCAAGTTTCCTGGTAGGTTTCATGTGGCACTGCGTGGAGGTCGTGTGATATCTCCTGTTTCAGATCATCCAGTGTGGCAGGGTGGTTGGTTTAGACAGAGCCCTTGGCAGCCCCCTAGAACCAGTCGTCCAGAGGGTCCAAGTCTAGGCTACGGGGTGCCCAGTCATGAGTGATACCCAGGGCCACAAGGTGGTTTCTGAAGAGCTGCCACTGGAAAGTGATTGTGTCACTCACTCTATGTGAGTGAGTCACATATCAGGAATTCATATGGCAGGAAGTCATATGGCATATGGTTGTATCAATATGAAGTCATATGGCATATGGTTGTGTTCATATCATATGGCAGGAAGTCAAAGTTGTATCAATCTTTTTGAAACATCCTGTACATATGCAAACACAGACATCAGACAACACAGGATTTACTTCATATGAACACAGCAGCTTAACTTGTTGGGAAATGACAACTTCCCAAGACGGCATGTTCGACATCACCTTTCTCACCTCAGTCAGTGGGGAGGTTGAATGGAAATCTCCCCTCCCTCCCCCACGTGTTTTGTCTGTATTCTGTCCTCTAAATGCTGAGCATCAAACTGCACCATTTTCAATGCTTTTGGTTTGACTCGGACAGGCTCAAATTTGAATCGTTGATCTCCAAGACTCGAGTAGATGCTCTAACCATAATGCCACTGAGTCTGGTTAATAAGGGAATATAATTTTTTTTTTGATCCGATATGTGACAAACACCAGACTTGGTGGCGTAATGGTTTGAGTGCCCGCTCTGAGTCTGGGATGTCGGTGGCTCAAACCCTCTTGAATTATACCAAAAACTTTACAAAATGGTAAATGTTGCTCCCTTGCATGACGTTCAGCATTTAAAAGGATAGCCGATAGAGCATCATGGACAAACAATGCTGGAAGGCAATGAAAAATCAACCAGTATAACCCTTGCTAAGAAATTGCTTTGGTAGCATTCATGTTCTGAAAGACATAGGTGCACATAAAAAGTAATATATATATATATATATATATATATATATATATATATATATATATATATATATATATATATATATATATATATATATATACTTATACTTATACTTATTGTGTCATTGATTTCCATCACTCCGGCATGCAGATGACCATCTTTTGCTCAATTGCGGCCACGCGCGCCCACCGACCGTGGCAATCTCGTCGTAGTTTCCGGATCAATGCCGAAACCCAGCTACGGGTGTTTTTAAAACACCATAAACCAGCCAACTCTTCTGTCCACGTGCAACAGGGTCGATCGCCGAATTGTCGATGTACCTAATTATTCGCGCGGACAGAAATGCTGGGAGTTTATAGCTCAACGGGACCTGCACGAAAACGAGCCGCTTCAGCAGCTCGTTCCGTGTGTGATTGCCGAGCGGTTTTATATCGCTAAGTCCCGTCGGACCAGATGTACGTTTTATCAGCTTATAATCGGCCAGCTAATATCCCGAACGCAATTATAGCAGTCAATGTAGGAAGGGACGCAATGAGCAGGTGAACATTCAAAAATGGGGACATTTATTTCAAATGCACATATGCAATGAATGGGGGGATGGGGACAAGACACAAGCAAAAAGCCTACAGCCGAGTTCTATCATGTAATGTACAGGCACTTAACAGTTTGTTACATACGGACAAGGCGCCACAGACTTTCATGCAAAACCCCAGAAAGAAAGAACCGGGCTCGTGAGCCTTTATAACTGCTCGGAGCTGGGATGACCGAAGGGGCTCCGAGAAACCGAGCGGGAAACCTGTCCACCCTCGTGGTGACTCGCCGGGTCTTAGTTCGGTGACCCTCGATGTCTGTGCCCGGATCCCCGAGCTCCGACTGGCTCCCTTGGTCGTCCGGCCTCCACTGAGGCCTGGTCTAGCCGACGACGCGTTGGAGGAGTGAATTGCTCTTGACTCAGGCCTCCTGGTCGTGCCAGTGAACCCCCAGGGAACCAACTGCCCCAACTCCGAACTCTCCAGCTCCCAACTGGGCGTCTCTCCACTCCCACCGCCAACCGCAAGCCACGAACTCCAGACTCCAGACTCTCTCCAATGGCCCAGCCCGACTCGAACTTCCAACTCAACTGGTTTCTTGGCGTTCCAGCACGGCTCTTTATCGGGTTCGGGGGGGGGGGTGCTTGCTCTTTCACCTTCGACCCTTCACCCCCCGCCTGGCTCTGCCCCTCTCGCCGTTTTGATCCGATCTTGCCATCAAACACAGCCGTGTTTGAGATCACCGTAAAAACGCGGCCGTGGGTTGTCATTGTTGTTATTGTCGTCGTTGTTGTTGTTAAAATAAAAGATAGAGACAGAATAATGGCTAAGTGAAGATGCACAGCACGGCACACAAATAATTCCTGTTATACATAGGTGGGGGAATCTAACCTGGAACACACACACTGATCTTAGGGGAACCTGAATGGTGATCTGTGAATTTCCACAACCGTAACACAACCCCCTCCCCTTTTTACAGACTCGTCCCGAGTCGTCAAATTTTTGTGTGCCTTCATGTGTAAGTTCTCCCCTTGTACGATTTACCTTCGGATCCCTGAGTGACATTTGGTGTATCAGTGTCCCAAAAGTAAATAACCTATGGGCTGTGGAACTATTAAACAAACTCACTCATACAGACGACTTGACTACAATTGCCGGCGCTACGACAAACGTGCAGGGGGAGCAAAACTTATTTACAATTTTACCTTAACTTCACCTTAAGCATTTTACATGAAACCATGACCCAGGACTGATGGACTCTGTGGGGAAAAAGGGCATGGCAAAGTTAGTCAGAATATGAGGGTGAGCGCTTCGCAGCTGAAGGTCAGATGTCTTCGGGCCTGTTCAAAAGGCCCCGTTGTCTGTCACAGAACCGTTGTCTGTCTGGAGGCAACTCACCCCAACCCGGCATGCCATATGCCATCCCACAGGCCATTCTTGAAGCAGGGAGCCAGGCTGCCCAAATGCAGTCTCTGGCTCGTGTAATAAATGCAGGACTGAACATAAGAAGGTAGCCGGCTGCACAATGCAGTCCCAGGCCTCCCCCTTGAAATGAACGCAGTTGAGCAGTGAACACAAGCACAGGGAGGTAGCCGGCTGCCCAATGCAGTCCCAGGCTTCCCCCTTGAAATGAACTGGATGACGCAAGCAAACACAAACGGTGCACGGGCTGTACCAATGCAGTCCCCGTGTGCGGCTGCTTGCAGGGCAGTCCTTGCAACTTGCGCGATGATACTGGTGTACATGGTGATGGATGGACACTGAGGCAAATGCAAACACAAGGGCTAGCAGGCATGGGGTCAAGGCAGAGGCAGGCAGGCAGACAAGGCATGGCAAGGCAAGGCCGGAACAGGCCGCTGTAGCACAAGCAGGCCGGCAGGTGAAGTTGGCCGGCCTCTTGTCTCATTCTGGAGGTTTGTGGTGGGAGTGCGGTGGTGCCAGCCGGTCTGAAGGCGGGCTCGGACCTACCATACTGTCTCCCTCCCAACCTATCGCCTTTGTCTGTCTCTGTCCATACCCACTCGCTTAGTTTGCAAAACCAAATTTAGCCCAATCTTATTTTTTTTTTATCTTTCCTTTTATAATTTGTCTCCCTTACCCCCCTTTATTGTTTCTGTCCGGCTAACCTACCATGTCACCGAGCCGACTCCCAATCCCTACGTTCCCTTCCTGGAGGGGAATAAGGGAGAGCTCGCATCCTGTCTTGAGGCCCAATTAATCCTCAGAATGGCCTCAGATTTCAACGATCTATCCCAAGTTGGGTCCAGCGGCCGACCGAGAGCGAAGGGATGGATGTTGCGGAGGGGTACACTTCCCTGTCTCCCCTAACATTTATTAACTTTTAACTACCCGGGGCTTTCCAAAAGCGCCTGTCGCTTAAACTACTGGTTCCACCAACCAAGATTCCCGTCGCCTGTGTTGGTGTCCTCACAAATTTGGGCCTTGCACGGTCTCATGGCTGGGCCGCGTGGCTCACTTGGCAGGAACTACCTTCTGCCGACTCTCCAACCATGGCACCCCCCCGGGCCCTGAGACTGTCTCCGAGCCTACCAACTCCCTAAAATCTGGGGAGTGCCCTCCTTGGCTACTCCCCCTCGACGCTCAAGTGGCAGGCTGGCACCACGGGCCCCTTTCCCCGGGTGCCCGTGCCAATACTGCCCACGTGGCCATTGGCGCTACGGGCCCCGCTTCATGCGGGCCCACCCGTGCCCACTACGCTATCCCGGCCCGTCTTGGGCACTTGACCTACCGCGGCCGACTACTCCGGTCCCCGGGGTGCCACTAAGTGATACTCACCGTTCGCAGTGACGCTCCCAGCCAGTCAACAGGACTCCTGCACCCCTCCAAACGGGTTTCGAGCCGACATTCACGCCAACAGCAAAACGCCCTTCATTTTGTCAATTTGGCTTACCCACAAACTAGCATTACTCTGACCCCGGGGTCCCTTGGGTGGGAATCACTCCTCCTCCCAATCACTCATCGCACCATGCATTCCACATTCACTCCATTCACACAGGCCCGCTGGCCCTCACTCACTCATCAAGTACATTTTCCACTCTTCAACACATATCATCGCTTACATCACTGAACACTGCCATTCTACTCACTAAATCCCCTAACTACCTCGTGTTCCCTCATCATCCCTTAAACTCATGCACGTTCCATTTACTCTCCGTAGCTGAGCTACGTCCCCTCTACACATTCAGTGTCTGTCAGTGTCCCCGAAAATCCATGGTTCCCATTCTCTAATTCTAAACTAAAATCCCTCTAACTAATCCATTTAACAGGCTTTATGCAAAACAACCCATGTCCCCATGAAGCCGGTCTAACTATCGTGAACCCATCCTGCTAACAAGTGCTTCCTGTGCCCAGAGCAAGGGGGTCTCCCACCCCCTGCCCAGGAAACCTGTATACCTGAAGTGGCGAGGCTTGCTTTTCTCTCCTTTTTTTTTTCTATGCACACGAGCACGGCAATTACCAAACTGCGCTCCTTTCCCGTGACGTCATGGCAGCTGTTCGAGCTTCGCGCTCCTCGTCCCTTCTCGGACGGTAACATCCGGCAGGGATTTCCCTTCTGCCGGATTCCAACCATGCATGCAGCCATGATGTCACCCTGCGCATCCCAAGCAAGCCTCACATTTCGAGGGGTTCCCCACGCGAGCACATGTGCTCTGCTCGCCCGTAACCCACGCCTTGGAATCCCCGATGACATCACTCGCACCCTGAACCTGCGTGATTTCTCGTGCAAGCCGGGGCACGCGTAACGCATCGGCGAAACTGCTTCGCGCACTCTGCGAACAGAACGCGCGGCGTAGAGGCCACACGGAGCTTTACACGCACGCTCACCTGGAGAACCCGTCCGATCCAAATTCACATTTCCAGCCTAACTTCTGTCCGTCGGCAGGATCGGCTTGTATCCACCGCAGGCGTTTCCGGACTGGATTTCACTCGCGTAAGCGCGCACGTGGTGGCCTCGTGCGAAGCACAGCACGGACCTCGTGTGCGCTGCTGTGCGAATCCGGCACGGTCCTCGAAACGGCTATGGCCGCTACAGGGCCCTTGTCCCTCGTCTGGTGCCGTCTTTGTCGCCGTTCAACACATGCACTCCCACGTGTCATGACGCTTACACACCTTGCCATGACACTCGGAAACACGGTTGCGTTTTCGCGCATACCAACCGCCATCTCCCTTTCATACCGTGACCTCACACACGCGGTTCCTCTCACACACGGCCTTTCACCCACGCTATGCGCGCGTTTCAACACGCATTTCACCACACTCGTAACCACACACACCGGGACAATCACGCTGGGGATTCGCGCCACCACAAGCGCTCTCGGGGCCTCCATACTCCCCAAGCTCCACGTGTATCCATTCACAGCACTTTCCCCCTAACTTGCACGGAGTGGCCGAACCCACCTGGTAGCGATCCGCTTCAAGGGGGCATATTCCCTCCCCTCGTTCCTGAAGGAGGCTATCCTGCTCACACCGGGTCACGACACATTCTCCGAGCTCCCCCTCATTGTCCCTCGCTAACTCCGTGTGTGTGTTCTTTCGTTTCATCCAATTCACCCTCTGTCTCCTCTATCTCCCGTGTCTCTGTTATTTCTTTTAATTCCTGCGTCTCCCTCATTTCTACGTGTCTCGTACACGTCTCAGTCACCCCATTTAATTTTTCCCTCTGTCACCGTCACTTTCTCTGTCACCTCCACGAGTCTCGCCCAACACGTCTCCCGTATTACCGTAACCTCACCCGTCTGCCCTGCGGGACGGACAGCCGTTGCACTCCCTCTCGTTGGTTCGATCGTACTGCCACGTGGTGTCGCCATTTTGTGCTCCGTCAGTCGCGCGCAATCACCATTTTGCCCGCCTGGAGGCCTCTCCCCATGCACTGCATTTCACCCTTCATTGCCTTCGTGTGCGCATCCATACAGTCCATCATGCTTTATGTGCTCGCATCCATCTTGTTTTTCATGCCATCCATTTTGCCTCCCATCGCTTGCATCATCCGCATCAACATTTCCCCCATCCGGTTGATTTCAGCCGACCCCGACGAAGCCAAATCGCCTCGGTCGGTCGCGGCTTCGCTGGGGACCGTGGAGGGAATTTGACGGGGGGGGGGTGTCTGTCAAAAGCCGCTGACCTCGCGCCTCCTTCGGGCTCTGGGTTCGGTTGTGAGGGAAGTTCAACCTGCATGGGAGTGTCCTGCACGGTGATTTTGTCCTGAGCCATCCATTCGTTCATTTCTAAATCTATTTCCTCCTGCCCCCGCTCGCCTTAAGCTGCCATTTTGCGTATCGGAAATAAAATATTTCAAAGCTCGGAATTTAATGGAACCGGAGGGTAGCTTCGCACACCTTTGATCCGGTTCCGTTAATTTCGCTTGGAGGAGGATGAATTGGAATCCCACGTCCTGACAACCGTGGTGTTGATTTCCGCCACTTCGGCGTGCGGACGACCGCCTTAAGCTCAATTGCGGCCACGCGCACCCACCGAACATGGCAATCTTGTCGCAGCTTCCGGATCAACGCTGAAACCCAGCTACGGGTGTTTTTAATACACCATAAACCAGCCAACTCTTCTGTCCACGTGCTACAGGGTCGATCACCTAATTATTTGCGCGGACAGAAATGCCAGGAGTTTATACCTCAACGGGACCTGCGCGATAACGAGCCGCTTAAGCAGCTCGTTCCGTATGCGATTGCCGAGCGGTTTTATATCGCCAAGTCCCGTCGGACCAGATGTACGTTTTATCGGCTTATCAGCCAGATAATATCCCAAACGCAATTATGGCAGTCGATGTGGGAAGGGATGCAACGAGCAGGTTAACATTCAAAAATGGGGACATTTATTTCAAATGCACATATGCAATGAATGGGGGGATGGGGACAAGACACAAGCAAAAAGCCGACAGCAGAGTTCTAACATGTAATGTACAGGCACTTAACAGTTTGTTACTTACGGACAAGGCGCCACAGACTTTCATGCAAAACCCCAGAAAGAAAGAACCGGGCTCGTGAGCCTTTATAACTGCTCGGAGCTGGGATGACCGAAGGGGCTCCGAGAAACCGAGCGGGCAACCTGGCCACCCTCGTGGTGTCTCGCTGGGTCTTTGTTCAGTGACCCTCTATGTCTGTGCCTGGACCCCCGAGCTCCGACTGGCTCCCTTGGTCGTCCAGCCTCCACTGCTGCCTGGTCTTGCCGACGACGCATTGGAGAAGTGAATGGCTCTTGATCAGGCCTCCTGGTCGCGCCTGCGAACCAACTGCCCGAACTCCGAACTCTCCAGCTCCCAACGGGGCGTCTCTCCACTCCCACCGCCAACCGCCAGCCACGAACTCCAGACTCCAGACTCTCTCCATCGGCCCAACTCAACTGGTTTCTCGGCGTTCCAGCACGGCTCTTTATCGGGTTTGGGGGGTGCTCGCTCTTTCACCATCGACCCTTCACCCCCGGCTGGCTTCGCCCCTCTCGCCGTTTTGATCCGATCTTGCCATCAAACGCGGCCGTGTTTGAGATCACCGTAAAAACGTGGCCGTGTTGATCACCTTCAAACGCGGCCATGGGTTGTTGTTGTCGTCGTCGTCGTCGTCGTTAAAATAAAAGATAGAGACAAATAACGTTTAACTGAAGATGCACAGCCCGGCACACGAATAATTTCCGTTATGCATTGGTGGGGGAATCTAACCTGGAACACACACTTATCGACATAACTGATCTTCGGGGAACCTTAATGGTGATCTGTGAATTTCCACAACCGTAACAATATATATATATTTATACACTGTGTGTGTGTATATGTATATATGTATGTATATATGTATGTATATATGTATATATGTATATATATGTATATATATGTATATGTATATATGTATATATATGTATATATGTATATATATGTATATGTATATATGTATATATATGTATATATATGTATATATGTATATATGTATATATATGTATAGATGTATATATGTATATATATGTATGTATGTATATATGTATATATATATGTATGTATGTATATATATATATATATGTGTATATGTGTATATGTATATATATATATATATATATATATATATATATATATATATATATATATATATATATATATATATATATATATATATATATATATATATATATATATATATATATATATACATATCTTTACATGAGTAGTGTGGTGTTTGCTTAACGGTTCAGGTGCCTGGCTTAAAATCTTAGGTTCTTGAGTTCAAGCCCTTGTCCCGTTGATTTGTCACCACGTGGGTTGATTCAGCCTGTCATCCTTCCGAGGTCGGCAAAATGAGTACCAGCTTACTGGGGTAATAACCCATTTGAGTATCCTGTGTCGGAGTGGCGACCCATCCTGGATTGTTCTCCTTAGCCAAATGAAACTGCTTCGGTCATCCTTTGTGCCTCACGGCGTGAAAGGACTGGTTAAATATTTACATACATACATACATCCACACAATCCATCCATCCATCCCGATTTCATGTCGGACAACACCAATGCACTGGGTAGAAACGTGTACATTTAATGAATATATGAATGTTTGCTCTATGTGGTGTATCCTTTTTCTCTACTTCAATTTTGTGATTTTTGCAAGTTAATTACCTGTTATTTGGTTAATGTGCTCCATGCTTGTCTGAATACATATTGTTCACGTCACTATATTCTCTCTGTGTTCTCATTCTGCACAATGGGTTTTTCTCTTAAGTAACTTGTTTCCTCTTCCAAGTAAACTACAACGGTTGGCTCTCGGGTTAATATAATTAAACTTTAAAATCTTCACTGATATTCTGACGAGGCATGGTCTCTGGCCACAAAAAAATACCATGTATTGACCTTGATTTATTAGCATGTTTAAATCTAATTCTTCATTCATAGTCTGCATCCAAAAATCACACTCATTCCCCATGGGACAGGAGCCAAGTTTCAATCTCGGGTGAACATTTTGGCTCCAATAAGCGGTTACAGAGAAAAGGGAATAACAACAACAACAACACAAAAAAACATTTATGGACGACATCACCATTTTGTCTCCTGAGTTGGAAACACCTAAAATGTTGTTGAAGCAATGAGAGGAGCTCATTAAATGGAGCTGGATGGAATTTAAGCCAAAGAAGAGCAGGAGTCTTTCTATGACGAAAGGTAAAGTGAAAGAGGTTCATTTTGTGGTGGCTGGGGATAGATTCCCTGCATTGAATGAACAGCCAGTTAAGAGTCTTGGCAGATGGTATGCACAACCGTTAACAGATAGGCATCGAGGAATGCGGGTGCAGAAGCAACTTGTGCAGGGTCTGTCTACAATTGATGGTTGTGGCTTGCCAGGGAGGTATAAGATGTGCTACCAATTTTGGTTGTTGCCTTGTGTCTTATAGCCTCTCCAAATATATGAGATTGCCCTAACAAGAGTGGAGAGGATGGAGAAGATGGTCAATTCATACATGTTGAAATTGTTGGGTTTGCCAAAAATGTTAGCTAGTTTGGTGTTATACAGCAGACGTTCAAAGATAAAGCTGCCATTTAAGTCACCAGCTGAAGAATACAAGATCGGGAAAGCCAGATTCTAAATGATGCTTCGAGATTCAAAAGACCGAGTGATCAGTGAATTGGGGACAAAGATAAGAACGGGAACGAAGTGGGATGCTCAGAGCATGGTTGAAGATGCGAAGAGTAGGTTGCAAATGAAGGAAATCATTGGGGGCAGTGCAGAAAGATAGGAAAGGATTTGGTTGGAAAGAACAGAAACGGTGGCTCCAAGTGAGTGCAGGTGGGAGACGAGAAATGGTTATCGAAGAGATTAAATGTATGGAAGAGGAGAGAAGAACGGTTCAAGCAATAAGTCAACCTCAGCAAGGAGCATGGACAGCATGGGAGATGGTTGTGCAGAAGAAGGTTAGCTGGGCATCACTGTGGAAGATGGAGCCACTGCAACTAATCTTTGCACTTAAATCAATGTGTGACCAGATGCCAACTGCGGTGAATGTGGCAAAATGGAAATTTGCTGAGTCAGTAGAATGTGCCAAGTGTGGTCGAAGAGAGACATTGGAGCATGTACTGTCTGGTTCCCCGAAATCTTTAGCCAGGTATACTTGGTGACATAACCAGGTTTTACGAGTGATTGTCGAGGTTACAAAAAGGCGATGTGATGAGGCAAACAAATCAGACATGAAAGAGAGAAGACTATTATCACGTTCATAAAGGAGGGTGAGAAAGTAAGGTTAAGCAACATCAAGAGGGCAGCATGCATTTTGAAGCCAGGTGTGGGCTGGCAGGGAGATGCAGATTTGGACGGAGCGCTGAGGTTCCCATCTCATATTGCAGTCATCCAACAAATACCTGATTTAATTATTTGGTCTGTTGTGGTAAAAAGGGTTATCATTGTTGAGCTGACAGTAAGTACCATAGGAAGGAAATATGGAATGGACACATGAAACAAAGTTGTGTCGGTAAGAGAAGTGTGTGATGACTGTGGGTGGATTTGTGATGTGCTTCTATGGAATTGGGTTGTTGGGGTTTTGTGGAAAAGTCTATGCTGAAGTACCTCGAGATGATTGGAGCATCATCTAAGCAAGTCAAGAATACTGTGATGCAATTACAGGAGGCAGCAGAGATAGCCTCATTGTGGATTTGGAGGCAGAGGTGAGTGCAGTGAATCCATTGACATGTAAAGGCAGGTCTGTGGGGATCTATATTTGGTCAATGATATCTGGTGATGAGCATGTGGGCCGATGTCGCCTGGTGGTGCGTGTGCTGCACTGCTGGGGCCGCCCATGAGGAGCTGTACTGGAGTAGGCCCCAAAACAGTGATGATGCATTGGTTCCAGCTGAGGAGAGCGACATCGAGCAGTGTTCTGACACTGTATGTTCTGTTCTCAGGCACGTATGCACGTTCTACATACATGACCGATTGCTTAACCCAGCTTTTCACTTTGTGAGTGTGGGCTAATTACATTTATAAAACGGTGTTTTCTTCAAGGAGCAAGCCTCGTGATGGCATAATGGTTGAGGTGGCTGGTTTAGGATTTTATGGTCCTGAGGTCAAGCCCCTGTCATACCGTTGAATTAACACCAGGGTGGTTGACTCAGTGTGTAATCCCTCCGAGGTCGGCAAAATGAATAACAGTTTGCTGGTAATGCGGAATGTCATCAGCAGCACAGCCACGCCGCCAGAAAATGATGCATCCAAGAAACCCAAAGGCTGCCTACAAATCGATCTATTGAAGGAGCTATATTTGAACCTTGTATTTTACAATTCTTTTTGTACACCGCTTTTTCCCCAATTCCATATCCAAGTGATGCCTGATGCACTGAAGGAAGGGAGTACTCAGTTTTTACTTTGTTTGTTTGTTTGTTTGTTTGTCTAGGTGATATCTCAGCCATCCATTGAGCTCAGAAGCTGAAATTTGGAGACAAAAGTGAAAATGTGCTTTGGCTCTCAAGGATATTTTTGATTTGTTGATTCATCAACTAATAAATAAATTTTTCATTTTTCGAATAATCACTTGATTTTCAAAAAGTTACAGAATCGGATGAAATGGTGATGGTTTTGGGATGCTATTTGGCAATTGATTAAGAAATTGTTTTACGATTATTATTTATTTATTTTAATTATGCAATCGATCAATCAATTTTTGTGCACTTCGCTTGCTCAATTCCATCTCCACGTGCTGCACGGAGAGCAAGTATCATTTGTACATATTCACCACAGAAGTGCACCGCTCCCTCCCAATTCCGTCTCCATGTGCTTGCACTGTGGTTGGCGTCACGCACTGGAGGATTTATTTATTTGGCATAATGGCAGGTCAGGTCATGTTTGGGAGCATGCGTCGGAGGAGCGCGTCACTGCGTTGACTTTCCGCCGGTACTCCAGGGGCCTCCATATGGCCATCCCCCAGACAGATGCCTGGCCCATCCCAATCTCTTTGAGATGCTGATCAACCTGCTGCAACCACGAGGCACGTGGTTGGCCCATTGGCCTCCTCCACTCACGAGGCTCCCTCGCTGAGAGAATCTGGAAAGCAGGATCAGCCTCAGGAAAATGAGCCACATGTCCATACAGCCGCAGCTGACGCTCACGAACTATGCAGGTAACATATATAATTTGAGTCTCTCTCAGCAACTGCTTATTGAACACAAAGTCTGACCAGTAATAGCCAAAGATTCTCTGAAGAGACCTGGTACCAAAGGTATTTAGCCTCTGTCTCAGATCCCTGGTCAGAGTCCAAGTTTCACATCCATAGAGCAAGACTTGGAAGCACCAAGTCCCTGAAGATTCGAACTTTTGTTCTCCTGCACAGGTACCGGCAGCACCACACCCCATTATTCAGTGAATCCATGATTCCCCAGGCCTGACCCAGATGTCTGTTGACCTCTGGCTCACAGCCAGCAGAGACATAAATATCACCACCAAGGTAAGTGAATCTCTCCGTGACCTTAACATCCTCGCCACAAACAAGTACAGACAGGACAGCAGCTTCTAAGATGTCATTGAAAGCCTGGATCTTCGTTTTGACCCAGGAAACCCGAAATCCCAGTGGCTCCGCCTCCTCATTCAGCACCTCGAGAGTCTCCAAAAGGATATCGAGTCTCCGCAAAGATGACTGCATCATCTGCGAAATCAAGGTCAGAGATCTTGACATTCCCAAACGATGCACCACAGCTTGATCTCTCAGATATCCTCCCCAGAATCCAGTCCATACAAGAGCTGAAAAGTGTGGTGGCCAGCACACACCCCTGACAAACTCCAGTAACAACTGGAAATAGGTCAGAGATGGTATCACCACATCTCACAGCACTCTCAGTACCAGTTTCGTTCAGCCATCAGATTGATCAGTTTTGGTAGTAACCCACGAAGACCAATAATCCTCCAGAAGACATCCCACTTCACTGAATGAAACACTTTACACAAATCAACATAGGCTGCAAGCAGCCCCTGTTGAAACTCTCGCCTGCGTTCGGTGAGGACGGGAAGAGCAAGGATACGGTGAATCGTTGAACTCTCTGGTGTAAAGCCAGACTGCTCTGGACGCTGGTGCTCAAGCAGATGGTGGCGAACTCTATCAATAATTATCCAAGCTAAGACGTTGCCCGGCACTGAGAGCAGCGTCACCTCTCAGTAGTTGGTGCAGTCTTGGCGATCACCCTTCCCTTTCCAGAGAGGGACAACAAGGCCCCTCTTCCAGTCAGTTCGGATGATACCTGTGTTCCAGGCAGAGCACAGAACTGCATGCAATGACATGAGTGCAGCATTTCCACCAGCCTTGAGAAGTTCAGCATGGATGCCACAGAACCCTGGAGATTTACCCCATTTCAACAGGTTCACCGCAGCCTGTGTTTCCACAAATAAAGGTGGATCACAGTTGATTGGAGGGTCAGCAATTGGGATTGCAACACCCCTGACATCCAACTGGAGAGCTGGTACAGCCACTCAAAGTAACCGGCCAGCGGGCCTTCACTTCAGACTCCTCAGTCGAGAGCCGACCACCCTCTGCTCTCACTGCAGTGCACCGAGAGACTGGCTTGGAGGAACGCAATGTGTGAATTTCCCTGTAAGCAGGATGAGAATCGCTTGACCACAGGTGATGCTCTACCCCCTCACAGATTCCTCGCCCATGGGCCTCCTTGTCCACCCTTTGTGCATGAACAGTTTTACACCTCAGCTCCCTGAACAGCTCAACTCTGCCATTCAGCCTGGCCCTGTGACTGGTCAATGGTATACAGTTTTCCTTGATCCAAAATGGTATCCAAAATTCTTCTTCGCCACATGGTGAGTTGCAAGACATCTTCCGGCAACATCAAGGATAGTGGTCTTGAAGGCACTCCACAACTCTTCTGTATCCCCAAAGCACCCAGACCCCCCAAATCTCCAATAAGCCTGTTTGCAAACTCCCCAGCTACCCTCTTCCTTGAGCTTGCCAGAAACCAGCCAAGGCTGGGATGGTACCATTCGAACCCAGATTTAATCTTCAACTTCAAAGTTGCTTCAACTTGCCTGTGGTCGGTATTGAGGAATTGAGCACTCCAGTGGACCCTGCAGTTCTGGATCATCCTCCAGTGACCATCAACGAGCACTTGGTCATCCCCCTTGCCACAACACCAGCATTGGAATTCCTCATCCAGCGATGAGCCTGTGGGCGCTGAAACCGTGCACCAGCGACACGAACTCCCTTACTTCTTGCAAAGTCAAGGAACGTTGTGCTATTCTGGTTCACAGTTCCAGAGCCATGGGAACCAACACATGTCTCGTCAACATCCCCATCAGTTCCACTCGATGCAATGAAATCCTCAAAGACAAAAAGATTTTCTCGCCTGGAGCACTGATCAACCACACGTTCGAGCGCGGCGTAGAATGCGTCCTTCTCGGTGACATCACTCGCCTCAGTCGGAGCATAAACAGAAACCAGGGAAGCGACACTTAAGGAGTGACGAATCCTTATTCTCATAATACACTCGTTGATCAATGTTTCCTCCATTATCATTGGAGTCGGTTTGTTGGGCACAGCTACAGCAACTCCTTGGGAATGGTAACCATCAGAGCGACCAGACCAATAGGAGGTGTAACCATCCGCCATGATCTCGCCGCAATCCAGTTTCCGAACCTCAGAGAATGCTGCAATCCCGATGTCCAAACGCTTGAGCTCAGATGATAACAGAGACAGGTGATAATCTTCTCTTCGGGGTGGGACATTCCAGGCACCCACCCGAAGGGACCGCCTCAGGTTAACCCAAGGAGACCGCCGTCTGGTGGACGACACCTCAGTACCACTCCGACACGCACGACTGCAATCTGACCCGGGAAGGTTACTCCGTAGTTTCCCTCCTATCATCAAAGATTGGGGGTTCCGAAGGCTTTGCCCCAATCTCGTCATCCGGTGCGCTGCCCAGCGAAGGGCAGCTGTACAGGAGGTACTCCCACGGAGTGGGTTTTCAGAATTTTTTTTTGTGCTTTATCGAATGTTTTGCAAAATGAAGGGTTTTACAGTGGCTGGAGTGCAAATCCTGTCACCAACCTTATAAGAAGTAACCCAACTGCAGCAGGACGTCCGCAGACACACTTGGGCACTAGATATGAATGGCCGTTGGCTCACAAGGAGCTCATCTGCCTTTTTAACAGGTTTTGTTTTTCATCCTGCTGGGTGTCCATGTCATACACCCTCCTCACCAATAAACTTGGTGGGGGCATGGGTTAGTCGCCAACAACCTGACCATGGAGCAGGTTAGTACAAGTTTACACGGTACCTGCAGCAAGTCACAGATGTGCCTTGCTTACAGGTACGACGGCAGTGTACTTTGAATGTACTTCTACTTGTTTGAGTAAATGTTGACCCGCATTTGTTGACCAAATCTACTCTTGTTACTACTGCAGAATTTGTTTGGTTCTTGGAAAGCCTGAAAAGTTGTGAAATTTTATCATGTCGTTTTCCAGGTGTTGAAAGCAATGGCATTTTTAGTGTGTGCCATGGAAAATAAGAAAGTCAAGATGTTTAAATTATACAAAAAAAACATAATAATAATAATTTGGTTTACCTTCAATTCAAGGAGTTTATTGAAATCTCATCGAGTGATTTCATTATGTCCAGTAATATCATGGAGTACGGTAGTTATCGAAATGGAGGGATGGCACGAGGCGGGGTTGGGGGGTGGTTTGAAAAGGCCGCCCATTAAATGTATATAAAATGATGATGCGCTGAAAAGCAAAAACTGGAGGTCGTGAAGTGATGAGTTCTTGTAATTGTTATCTTGTATCGATCTCATTCCCACATCTTTCAGTTGTCACCTGCTCGTAGTTCAAAATCCCGAGTTCTGACTCTGACATTTGTCATTGAGAACAAAGGCAAACCGTGGGAAAGAGGTTGACAAATGTGTCACTCGTATATTATTTAGGCAAGCATTTACACAGTGCATGACGTCACCGGAAATTGTATTACAGCTTTTCTGCTCGTCAAGTGGCACTCCGCCAACATGGACAAACTTTTAATCACTCATCCCAACTTTCTCTTCCTCGTATGTGGCAATATCAATTGTCACCATTCAACTTGGCTGGGTGTTGGTACCTCTCTCACCAGCCATGGCACTTCAGCAAAGGATGTCTATGACTCCATGGGACTGACTCCATCTGTAAACTTTCCAACTTGGATTTCTCCCAATGACAGATCCTCCCTTCTGCACTTGGTTGATGACTAACTTTCCCACAAATGTATCCTGCTCTTTCTCTGCTCCATTTGGTTCATCTGATCATCTGCCTGTGAAAGTTAACGTCTCTCTGGCTATTATCTGATATAACTGCCCCAATCCCGTTGAGTGTGGCAGTTTACTAAAGCAGATTGACGAGCTCAGCCTGGGAATTCTTCTACAGAAACTTTTCTTATGCACAGATTCATCCCATCTCATCTTCAATTATCCTACCCTTCTTTCCACCCATGGTACACTGAATCAGTTGCTCTGAAACAAGTTGCCTTCTCTTCCTGGAAGGCAAATCTGACCGAAGGTAATCTCGGTGCATTCCAAAATAAGTGTGTCTGCTCTCAGGAGAACAGACAACATCATCATTCAAATTTGTCTCCCTCCTTTAAAACCTGGTGGTGCCTTGTTACGTCTATCCCTGGTGTATGTTCCCCTTCCATCCCTTCCCTCTCTTCAAATGGCACCACAGCTGACTGCTCATGAGAAGGTTGAATGTCTCAATTCAGTGCTTGCTTCCAAATGTTGTGTCCCCAACCCTCTCTCTCAGTACCCATACTTCCCTGTCATACACAACTGCTCCTGTACTCTGTGTCTTTTGCACCTGAGAAGGTGGAGAAAGTTCTTTCATCCCTCGACTCTGACTCTGCAACTGGACCAGACGGCATCAGCTCACGTGTTCTAAAAACCTATTCTGTGCTCTTGCACACCCCTCTTCTCTCCCCCCCCTATCATTTGTGTTAAATCCTGGTGTTGGATTAACAGTTAAGGTGGCTGGTTATAGATCTTAAGGTCTTGAGTTTGAGTCCCTAACGGTCGTTGAATTAACACCAGGTGAGGGTTATTCAGCCTCTCATCTTCTGAGGTCGGCAAATGAGTACCAGTGTACTGATAATTAATAGAAGCATCAGGGGCACAGCCATGCCTCCAGAAAATGATGCAACCAGCAGCCACAGGCTGCACACAATGGCGAAAGCTATTTGCGCTCAGTCATCTTCCATCTCCTTGGAAATCCACCAACATCACTGCACTACATAAAAAAGGTTCATAAACTGATCCCCTTAATGACAGACCTATCAGCTTGCTTCCAATCATCAGCAAGGTCATCAAATCCATCATTGCAGTCGATATGAAATTCTTCCTTTTCTCCAATAACCTCATCTCAGATCGCAAATTTGGTTTCGGACCACTCTACCTTGGACATGCCGCTTCTACTCATCCAACAATGGATGGACACCCTCAATGTCAGACAAGAGATCAGGGCCATCTCTCTGAAACGGTCTGCCATACTGTTTTTGTGCTGCATCAAAAGCATTATCATGATTTTGATAGTCTGACAAACTTTTCAACTCTCCAAACTCTCTGCCTATGGCACCCAAGGCTAACTCCATACATGGATTACTGACTTCCTCTCCTCTCGTAGCCAAGGTGCTTCACTTTACGGAATCCTTTCATCTCCTCTCCCTGTCAAGGCTGGAGTGCCCAAAGGCAGTGTTCTGGCCCAAGTCCTATACCTGATCTTCATCAATGATCTCTTTGACACTCTGTAAAGTCTTTTTTATCTACTTGCTGATGAAGCCGACTTTTGCCATGACGTCCTTCAGACAGGCAGGCTGCAACCTCTTTCCTGTCTTCTCACCTTGAAAAAAAATTGTAAGCTGGTCAAATGCTTGAATATGTCTTTCAATCCTGACATCCCACACTGTCACTATGGCTCTCTGAAAGGACCATCCAGCAAACCCTCCTATCGACTTTCTTAACAATCCTCTTCAAGAAGTTCAGTCATTCAAACTTCTGGGTCTCACTGAAGGCCATGATCTTTCTTGGGAAAACCACGTTTCAAAGCTGGCCTCCAAAACCAGTCACCAACCGGGCATCCTCCATTGTACAAAATCCTTCATTGACACACCTGAACTCCTATCCACCGACAAGGTTTTCATCCCCAGCTTGATGGAGTACTGCTCTCTCCTCTGGACTGGCTCCCCTGCCTCACATCTTGCTCATCTTGATGCTGTGGAAACCAAGGCCTTCAAGATCATTGGAATCTCTCATGCTGAAGCCGAGTCGATGGGTTTCTCACTTCACCACCGCAGACATGTTGGTAATTTGTCTTCTACTGCCTCTTTTCTGATCTTGCATCCTCTGTTCTTTCCATTGTTTGCCTCCCCTCCTCCCTCCCCACACTCCAGGTATCTGCAGGGCTCACATGGTCCACCATCAACACCTTTCTGGTGAACAAGAGTTTTTAACAAGACTTTAGCAGCCATTGTATTTAATCTGGTTATGAAGACCATGGCTTTCAAACCAGTTTGTACAGTAGCATGCTGATTCTTTTTATTTTATTTTAACCAAGACCTCAAAATGATAACACTGATTATTGTTTTGCTAAAGCTGACCATCATTCACATTCAACAAGATGAGATTAGATAAATCTGCAGCTAGGTGTTTGCAAAAGGCTGTTGGCATGAATCCACATTGATAAAAGAAAAACGTTTCACTTTTGAGCAGCCCGAGTTCTCAGCCCTAAAATGTACCCAAATTACACCAATTATTGGGCCAGTGGTCCATTTCATCAACCCATATGATTTTCATATACTTTTTTTAGTAACTTGGCATGTTGCATATTATTATAAGTCTTGTTTGTAATACACGTGATGCAGAATGTGAGAGGGACTGTATGTAATAATGTGGCACTTCCTTGGTCTTTCTTCTCTGCCATGGATAGGCTCGTCGTAGCATGGTCTTTGCTCGCCACCTGCGAAAAGTTGCGGATGCTTTCCGTGCACGTTACCTGGACTCTCGTGATGACGACGACAAGACACCCTACACCGAGAATTGGAGAAAGATGAAGGTTTGTAATGCATTGTGCTGAGATGATTGCATATCTTCCTTCAAGTGAAAATGCAATTCTATTTCATGACACGAAGATGAATGTATTTTCCATGGAAACTACCACCACCACTACTACTGCTATCACCACCACCACAAAACACCATTATCCAGAAAAAAATATCATGGCCTCTCATTCATGATCAATTATCCAGAAAATCATCCATCATTCAGAATCTCTGCCATCATTATGGTACTACCTGCTCCACCATGCAGCACGACAGTTGTTTGTTGAACCAGAAAGAACAATCAGAGATTACAGACCCTCACTATGATTTTTTTTTGCGTGGTATATTTTGTGTGTTGGTGTGTTACATAATTGATTTCTCGACTCTATAAGTACGTAATTAATACATTCCAATATGTCATAGGCAAACTCGCATTCCAATTGTACATATTTAATTGACACACCTACATTCCAATTGTACGTATTTAATGGATACACCTACATTCCAATTGTATGTATTCAATGGACATACCTACATTCCAATTGTATGTATTTAATGGACATATCTGCATTCCAATTGTACGTATTTAATGGACACACCTACATTCCAATTGTACATATTTAATGGACACACCTACATTCCAATTGTACGTATTTAAGGGACACACCTACATTCCAATTGTACGTATTTAATGGACACACCTACATTCCAATTGTACGTATTTAATGGACACACCTACATTCCAATTGTATGTATTCAACGGACACACCCACATTCAAATTGTATGTATTTAATGGACATATCTGCATTCCAATTGTATGTATTTAATGGACATATCTGCATTCCAATTGCATGTATTTAATGGACACACCTACATTCCAATTGTACGTATTTAATGGACATACCGACATTCCAATTGTACGTATTTAATGGACGTATTTACATTCCAATTGTATGTATTTAATGGACACACCTACATTCCAATTGTACGCATTTAATGGACATATCTTCATTCGAATTGTACGTATTTAATGGACATATCTTCATTCCAATTGTACGTATTTAATGGACACACCTACATTCCAATTGTACGTATTTAATGGACACACCTACATTCCAATTGTATGTATTCAACGGACATACCCACATTAAAATTGTATGCATTTAATGGACATATCTGCATTCCAATTGTATGTATTTAATGGACATATCTTCATTCCAATTGCACATATTTAATGGACATACCGACATTCCAATTGTACGTATTTAATGGACATACCTACATTCCAATTGAATATTTCATGGACATACCTACATTCCAATTGTATGTATTTAATGGACACACCTACATTCCAATTGTACATATTTAATGGACATACCAACATTCCAATTGTATGTATTTAATGGACATACCTACATCCAATTGTATGTATTCAATGGACATACCAACATTCTGATTGTATTTAATGGACACACCTACATTCCAATTGTTCGTATTTAATGGACATACCTCCATTCCAATTGTATGTATTTAATGGACATACCTACATTCTGATTGAATATATTTCATGGACATACCTACATTCCAATTGTATGTATTTAATGGACACACCTACATTCCAATTGTACGCATTTAATGGACATATCTTCATTCCAATTGTACGTATTTAATGGACACACCTACATTCCAATTGTATGTATTTAATGGACACACCAACATTCCAATTGTATGTATTCAACGGACATACCCACATTAAAATTGTATGCATTTAATGGACATATCTGCATTCCAATTGTATGTATTTAATGGACATATCTTCATTCCAATTGCACATATTTAATGGACATACCTACATTCCAATTGAATATATTTCATGGACATACCAACATTCCAATTGTACGTATTTAATGGACATACCTACATCCAATTGTATGTATGGAATGGACACACCTACATTCTGATTGTATGTATTTAATGGACATACCAACATTCTGATTGTATTTAATGGACACACCTACATTCCAATTGTTCGTATTTAATGGACATACCTCCATTCCAATTGTATGTATTTAATGGACATACCTACATTCTGATTGTATGTATTTAATGGACATACCTACATTCTGATTGTATGTATGGAATGGACACACCTACATTCTGATTGTATGTATTTAATGGACATACCTACATTCCAATTGTTCGTATTTAATGGACATACCTCCATTCCAATTGTATGTATGGAATGGACACACCTACATTCTGATTGTATGTATTTAATTGACATACCTGCATTCCAATTGTATGTATTTAATGGACACACCTACATTCCAATTGTACGCATTTAATGGACATATCTTCATTCCAATTGTACGTATTTAATGGACACACCTACATTCCAATTGTATGTATTTAATGGACACACCAACATTCCAATTGTATGTATTTAATGGACACACCAACATTCCAATTGTATGTATTCAACGGACATACCCACATTAAAATTGTATGCATTTAATGGACATATCTGCATTCCAATTGTATGTATGGAATGGACACACCTACATTCTGATTGTATGTATTTAATGGACATACCAACATTCTGATTGTATTTAATGGACACACCTACATTCCAATTGTTCGTATTTAATGGACATACCTCCATTCCAATTGTATGTATTTAATGGACATACCTACATTCTGATTGTATGTATTTAATGGACATACCTACATTCTGATTGTATGTATGGAATGGACACACCTACATTCTGATTGTATGTATTTAATGGACATACCTACATTCCAATTGTTCGTATTTAATGGACATACCTCCATTCCAATTGTATGTATTTAATGGACATACCTACATTCTGATTGTATGTATGGAATGGACACACCTACATTCTGATTGTATGTATTTAATTGACATACCTGCATTCCAATTGTATGTATTTCATGGACATACCTCCATTCCAATTGTACGTATTGTTACGAATTCTGTCCCGCCTAGCGTGCGATCGGCCGCGTACCTCGAATGGCAGCCGCGTCGCCCAACGGACGGACAATTCAGTCGTGACTCTCCTGGAACTATCGCCAGGAGTCAGTCACGGGTGGGGGGTTTAACCTCACCACAACCCAGTCCGCATTCTACTCGCGCGAAATAGGGTGAATCGCCGAATGTCGATATACCTGAATACCCGCGCGGGTAACCTCCCGAGGGGTTGCACCACGTCGCAGGTCGGCTTAGGACACGAACCGCTTAAGCGGTTCGTTCCTTGCTACAGGGATAACCGAGCGGTGTTCTCGCCGACCTCGACGGTTCAGATTATAATTATTTATCGGGTGTTTAAATCCCAGTACTCATTCCACGATGCAAGATGGCATTTCAATGGGGTGAAAGGAGGACGCGACGAACGGGATACATTGCACACAAGGACATTTATTCCAGCAACACGTATGCAATCATGCAATATGCAAGCGACAAATAGAAGGCCAAGCAATACCACCGACTACGATTATTATCCACAGTCACTTACACAGTCGTTACTTAACAGGACACGGCGCCACAGCATGCGTACAAAAACAACAGGAAAACCCTCCCCATAGGCAGGGAGGTAGACGAGGTTCGTAAACCTTTATGGTCGTGGGCCGTGGATGACCGAAAAGGCCCGCGAGACCGTGCTGGTTACCTGCCCCCTCGAGGTGTGACGGTGGGCAGGTCGCGACGCCTCGTTCCCACGGCGGCTAGCGTAACCGCGCCTGCTCTCGGCCCTTTGCGATGATGTGGTCGTTGAGTTCTCTCTGGCGTCCCTCGCCAGACGAGCAAATTCACACCACACAGCCGGCAGTGCTGCGCCTCCCGTCTGCGTCTCTGAGGCGTCGCCCGGACTCGCCACCGGCCCGCGCCTTCACCGACAGGTTGCCCAACGCCAAGACGAGAGAGCCCGACCTCGACCACCAAGAGAGAGCTCGAAGATGAAGCGAGAGGATGACGTCCACCAAGAGAGCGAGTAGAATCCAACACGACCCCGACAGAGAGAGTGACGTCGACAACCCAGACAGAGGATGACGTCCAGCAAGAGAGCGAGTAGAATCCAGCACGACCCCGACAGAGAGTGAGCCTCGCGCGCGATCCGCCTTGTAGAGCGCGGGGCTCCGCCCTTCGCTCCTCCCCGTTTTCGGCTTCACCTTCCTTCGAGAAAGTTCCCGAAAAGGGGCGTTCCCTCACCCCGACCGCGTCACCCCGCGCGTCCACCAATCGGGGGCGAGCGTCCCACCCCGCCTCCGTCACACTCCTCAGAGAAACAGGCGGGAAAAATCCGCGCGCCAATCAGAATTCCTCTGGTTTCCTTTTGCGTTCGACGGTTTTCAACGCGGCTTGTTTGCGTGGAGGTTTGTTCGAAATAACAATAGAAAAAGAAAAACAGCTATCTCAAAGGGTCGCAGCCTGGTGAACACGAAGGATACCCTTTAAACAACGGTGGGGACCTATCTGCACATAAACTTAGCGTCATAACTGATCTAAGGACCCTTTATGGTGTATTGTGAATTTCCACAGCCGTAGCAGTATTTAATGGACATACCTCCATTCCAACTTTACGTATTTAATGGACATACCTCCATTCAAATTGTACGTATTTAATGGACATATCTCCATTCAAATTGTATATTTAATGGACGTACTCACGTTCCAATTGTACGTATTTAATGGACATACCTTCATCCAATTGTATGTATTTAATGGACATCCCTACAATCCGATTGTATGTATTTAATGGACACACCTACATTCCAATTGTACGTATTTAATGGACACACCTACATTCCAATTGTACGTATTTAATGGACATACCTCACATTCCAATTGTACGTATTTAATGGATGTACTCATGTTCCAATTGTACGTATTTAATGGATGTACTCATGTTCCAATTGTA
>NC_140964.1:17150760-17160760 GCF_056783735.1 Eptatretus burgeri | reverse complement strand
ACAAGGTGGAGAGCTTGCCGTCAAACCTCGACTCAGATTTTGCAACCGGTCCAGACAGCATCAGCCCACGTGTCCTTAAAATCCACTTCTCTTGCTCACCCTCTCTCTGTTCTGTTCACCCTTTCATTTGTTCAAGGTCATCTGCCATCTGCTTGGAAATCAGCAAACATTACCGCTGTGTGTAAAAATAAATAAATAAATAAATAAATAAATAAAAATAAAAAAGGTGCAAAAACAGAGCCCTGCAATTACTAACCAATCAGCAAGTTCATCATCGCTTCTGACATTAAATCCTTCCTCTTCTCCATTGGCTTGATTTCCTGTAATCAATTTGGATTCCGATCAGGTCACTTTACCCTGGACCTGCTGCTTCTGCTTTCCCAACAATGGATGGAGTTTCTCGATGTCACACATGAGATCAGAGCTATCTCCTTCAACATATCGTGAACTTTTAATACAGTCTGGCACGCCACAATGCTCACCAAGCTCTCTTCTTATGGTGCCGAAGACAACCTCCACTCATGGCTCGCAGATTCCTGGCCTATCGCAGTCAATGCGTGGCTCTTCGTAGAATTCTCATTTCTCCTTCCTGTCCAGGCTGGAGGTCCTCAAGGCAGTGTTCTGGGTCCTGTGCTTTTCTGGTTTTCATCAATGATCTCTCCGACTCAGGAAAATCCTCTTTATCTCTTTGCTGATGACTCCACCCTCTGTGGAGGGTTGGTCTAAAGTCTAAAGATCAAAAGATACATAGATATGCCATCCCTCAGATTGGCAGGCAGCAACCTTTTCACTTTCTGCAGACCTGGATAAAATCACAAGCTGTTCAAACACTTGGAACATGTCTTTCAATCCTGGCAAATCTCACACCATCACCATGTCTCTGAAAGGAACGTCTGAAACCCCCATCCCCCCCCAATCTACTTTCTTGACAATCCCATTGAAGAATCCCTTCTTTCAAGCTTCTGGGCCTCACTATCTGCCATGTTCTTTTCTGGGAAAGCCACATTTCCAAACTGGCTTAAGCCAGTCGCTGACTCCACATCTTCCATCATGCAAAGCCTTCCTTGGCACACCTGAGTTCCGAACCACATGCAAAGCTTTCATCCGCAGCCTGATTGAGTACTGCTCTCTCATCTGGGCTGGTGCTCCTGCCTCTCACCTTTCTCAGCTTCACTCTGTCGAAACCAAGTCATTTAGGATCATTGGTATCTCCCACGATGAAGCTGAATCTTTGGGTCTCTCACTCTTGCTACAGGCAGGTCGGTGATTTTTCTGTTTTCTACCATCTCCTCTCTGGCCTCGCCCCCTCTACTCTGTTTGTGATCTGTACCCCCCCCCCATATTTCCGCAGGGTGCTTAAGGTCAGCTAGCAACCCCCTTCTGGTGAAACTGCTAAAATCAAGAATCGCACTCACCTTCACGCTTTCATTCTTCTTTTTCCCGCCTCTCGAACATCTCCCACACTCTCTTCAATCCCATTCTTCCCTCCAGGTCTTCAAAACAGTTGTTCACCACCGTCTCGTACCCTCCATCCAAAACCACAATCTTTTCTACCCCTGTTAATCCACCCCAAACCCATCTCCTTCAAATTCCCTGCTTTCCTTCCTGAAAGTCCCTGTAATGTTCATGTTATATACCACGTGTTCCCTGCCCCATCCCTCTCCTTTCCACAGATCTCCTAATGTCTCTGTTCCCCACTGTTTTGTCCTTCCCACTCCCTCTCCTCTTGTCTCATGCCCCCCTTGCTGTGCATTGTGTTCGCTCTCATGCTTGTCTCAACAATGTAGCCAAATTCTTCTTCTTCTTCTTCTTTCAGCTGCTCCCTTTAGGGATCGCCTCAGCGGATCATCCGTATGATCCGCATAGTGATTTGGCACATGTTTTACGCCGGATGCCCTTCCTGACGCAACCTTGGTCGCCTCTTACGACACAGGGATATGGTACACCTATTTTAACCGGGGTATACACCGGCCCAGTATACTGGTACTCATTTTGCCGACCTCGGAAGGATGACAGGCTGAGTCAACCCCCTGGTGTATTAATTCAGTGGCCCAACGGGGCTTGAACCCAGGACCTTTTGGATCCCAAGCCGCTGCCCTAACCACTGCGCCAACACCAGGATGTATCCAACAATGTATCCAAATATATCTATGTATATATATATATATATATATATATATATATATATATATATATATATATATATATATATATATATATATATATATATATATATATATATATATATATATATATATATATATATATATATATATATATATATATATATATATTGTTGCGGATTTCGCGCCCGCCGGCGTGCTGACGGCCACGTAACTCGAATCGCGCGGCACGTCGCCCACCGGACGGACAATCCAGTCGTGACCCTCTCGGACTAACGCCGGGAACCAGTCACGGGTGGACCTTTCGGTCTCACCGCGATCGAGCCAATCAGCCCCCGCGTGGGATAGGGTTGCTCGCCAAATTCGACCTACCTAAGTACCCACGCGGAGGGTAGACCGGGCGATCGCACCTCGCCGCAGGTCGACTTCGGACACGGGCCACTTAAGCGACCCGTTCCGTACTATCAGAATAACCGAGCGGTGTTATCGTCGACCTCGACGGTTCGATTAATTATCGGGCGTATTCAGCCCACTACCAACCCTTTACGTGAAGCAAGATGGGGATTCAATGGGAGAAATGACGAAGCGAAGCGGGAAACAGTTCAACACAAAGCACATTTATTCGCGGCACACGGGAAGCACACATATTCAATTCCACCAAAAGCACACAGAAAAGACACAATTCCATTTACACAAAAAGCAAATATAAAAGTGAAAACACAGTGCAGAGCTAATACCGACTACCGAGCACACGGCAACACTTATACAATTCTACTTCACAGACGGCGCCGACAACACATACCCAAAACCAAGGAAAAGAAATACCCTCAAGGATGAGGCGGGCCTGAGGCCGAGACCGGGTCGCGCCTACCCGTCTGGTGATGAGACGCGGAGCGGCGATGGCGCCCCAACCCCGCGGGCCTCGCGGAGGGTGTCTGGTAGGGGGTGGGAAAGGGGCCCCCTTGGTCGCACTATCTCAGCGCGGGGGGAAACAGGAGGGGGTTGTTGATGCTCGGGGTATAGAGGATCTTTATTATCCCTGGTGTGCGTCTCCACCTCGGCCAGGTCGCGCTGTCGGCCTCCCTCGGGTGCAGCTCCCTGCACGACGCGAGCACCCCCTCGTCTGGTGTCGCCGCCTTTCCACAGCTTGTCCCCTCCGTTCCGACTCCAACGCACACGACGAGCAGCTCCACCGCCCGCGAAGTCTTGACCCTCTGCTTCCGACTCTCCTACTCTCCGCCTCTGGACTCTCCGACTCTGGACTCTTCTTTGGACTCTCCTCTTCTTGACTCTCCGACCGACTCCCCTGACTGACGAACACGGTCCTTTTATCCCCCCGTAGCTTCGCCTTTGACCCCCTCCCTTTGACCTTTCACCTCGCTCCCCATTGGCCCGAGAAAAAGTGGGCGTGAAGGCTTTTTGATCCACAAATTTGCATATATCGATCGTCCTGGAGGCGGGGCCAAATCGTCCCTCGCTCACCGATTGGACGGCAAAAAGTGGGCGTGTGTCGTTTTTGATCCGTTTTTGAAGCACAAAATCCGTGATTTTGTACACGCTGTTCGACGCGCGCCCTGCACGAGTCCAACACCGGTACCCACAGCGGGGCAAGAACGGTGGCGATGCTACGGTTGCGAGGTGTGACGTGAAGGTCGTGGCGGTTGTGGTGAAGCGGCGTTGTGGTTGGTGGTTGATGTTGTGGTTGTGGTGGTAATCATGGCGGTTGGTCCAAAATAAAGATAGTAAAAGAAAAACGGCTATCCTGAAGAGTCGCAGCACGCATAAATGACATGTATTCCCACTAGACAACGGGTTTGGGCCTAACTACACATGCACTTACCGAGATACCTCACCTAAGGGACCTGAATGGTGGTTTGCGAATTTGGTAACCACAACAATATATATATCTCTTCCTTCCGACGAAGGAAGCACCAATCCGACCGTTTATAGTATATTCGGGACTGGACCATAGACTCGACTGCTTGAAGGTAAATGTGCTTCCTCCACACCATCCTGTTGGACATGTACAAATAAGGCATTCTTTTTGGCCAGGCTTATTATTACTTTGATTGTGCTTCATTGAATTGACATCATAATTTGAGTTTTTGTTTTGAATTACATTTGAATGTCATGACTAGGTATGCAACATCAATGGCAATGTTTGGTAAGGAGTCGTGAGTCTCCATTTTGCGTGCTCGCGATACCAAATCTGTGATTTGCATTTCACTCTGCAGCAATACAGTTCTTACGGTTAAATCAAAAATGTTATTTTTTTATACTTGTCATAAATATAGTACAACAGTAACTTGGCGAAGTTTACATATTTCATTTTCTCAACGTCTTTAAACTTTTGGTCACGATTCTAACACCATGAAACACCAGTTTTTAATTTTCTACTGGAATTGCATTTTGTTTCTCTCCAATGTTTGGCATGCGTTTGATGTGAGCGATTTGACATTGCGTTCTGGTTTTGCCGATAATGTCTCGAAGGACATGGCAGGTTAAATAACTCAAAAGTGTATTCGTGCATTTTCGGAATTTGAATCGTAATTGTTATTTGAAAGTTTCATAATTCCCCAGTTCCATTTGGACATTTTACAAGTTTTTTTTTTTTCTTCAATGTAACCAAACTTTCTGACTTGAATGAAGTTGCAATTTCATGTGTCGGAGCTGTTCAAAATTGCATGCTGCTGTGTATTTTGTCTGGAGATCGATGTTCATTGTTTAAAAAAAAAAAAAAAAAAAATTCTGCTGTATTAAAAAATCAGAATTTTAATGGTCTTAGGACATTGAATTCTGGAAGGAAGCAACAAAATAACATTGTTTTGGATATTTGTTTTTTTTCATTTTGGACAGCCTTTGATTGGCATCAAATGGGATTCAAACACAAGCATTTCTGTTGCTTCATAACCAGTAACTTAATGAGTCATACGTGGACATTTGCAGGACTCGGAGGTAGCTTAGATATGGTTGTGCGATTGTATACATGTGTAATGATTGTGATGCTTGTGATTGGGCCTCATCAAAAGGTGACTGTTCTGTATGTCTTGTCTTCTTTCGTGTCACTTCAACCATCATTGCTAAAAACGAAATGGCAAGAAAAATACGCCGGTAATCCTCCCATGCATGCCACATTGTTCTCCCCACTGCTTCTCTTCCCTGCTCCCCACCCCCACAGTGAATCAGTCAATACTGCACATTTATAGGGTGTGGATAAAGTACAAGCATGATGGCCAAATGGCCTCTTCCTTCTCATGTGTGTTTGTCCCATAAAATACCATTGTGTAAACAGACAAAGAAGATATGGAACTCCATGACTAAGTTCAGTAAAAAGGCTCGGTGGCTTATTTCCTGCATCCCGGCCAAAATTGTAAATTCCTTCCCCCATCTACAGGGGGCACTGCATCAGCGGTAAAGTCGCACCACCGATCAATGATGCGACCTGCGAGCCGAATGCGTAATTGACTCTCGTTGCAACATACAAGCACACTTGATACCGGGGTCTCTCTTCTGCAAATTTTGTTGCTGTGAAATGCTTGAGCAGCTATCCAATTGTTCTACGTGATGCTTTTATATATGTTGTCAATCTTTTCGATGTGATTGACCTCCATTATGCTAAAGCCAGCTGCCATCCACTGCAGCGAGCTGTAATTAGACCATTACACACCGCCCATAGCGTCCTGTGGATATCTCACCAAAATATTTGCAATACAGTAATCTTGGCTCAAGTTTCACATGATACTGCCACAGCATTTTGCTTCCATTTGATCTATCTCATCATTTAGGCCAAACTTCTAAACTACGTTTATTACACCGTGTAAAGTTTTGCTATGTCAATTGCAGTGGTAGCCAAAAAAATAAAGTTATCAGAGGACACTATGTATGCATTTGTTCATTTTATCACCTGTTGCTCCATGCCTTCTTTGTTTATGCGTCATTACGGAAGTTCTGTACAGTACCTTTAATCTTGATTTTTTTTCTTTTTTTAAACATTATTTGTACATTACCCTCGAAGTTTGTCTGTCTTGTCATTGAGCAGGTAGTAAAACTGTACATTTGAACTCCCAACACAGGTTCCTTTGACCTCATTTGAACCGTCTTCCCTGTAGACATTCACCTGTGTTATTTTTTAAGTTCTTGCACCACCAATTGTTCAGCTTGAATTCTCTCATTACCGTATTGTTCTACTCCTGAGTGGCAGATGGTGCATTGACGAGAATAACCACAAGCTTGTATTGTGGCTTCAATGTGTGGTGCGAATATTTTCAGGAAAACCATTCCAATAATATAAGCGACAGTATCTTCTTTCTAATTCAAGCCGAATAAATTACTCACAATTTCCTGATTATAATCTCAGCTGCTTTTCTCATAGTGAGCAATTCTCACTTCTGTATATTTAATATCCTGTTAATGGGGTTGGGTGGGGACATTTAAAAACCTTTTTATTTTTTATTTTTGTATAAGTTCAAATCTGTTTAGTGTCACAACAATGTGAATGTGATATGGATTAAATTGAGATTCTCTAAATGTTTGAAAAGAACAAGATGGGCTCAGCAGTCGGTGGGCCTTACCTTGGTGTCCACCTTCGCCGGAAGGACTTCCTGTATGGACACCGGGAAGATGTTCCCAGCATAACCGGTGCGGTTGCCAGGATTCGAGAGCTTCTGCAGCAGTATGGCTTGCTTCAGGTGTTTGTGGCCACAGATGCAGTGAAGCGTGGTAAGCGTTGGTCTTAAATGCTTGTTGAAATGTTAATTTTTTTTTTTTTTTGATACAAATGTATTTATTAGTTGGTCATGTCCTTTCGATCAAATTCATAATGAAAAATTTATATCCTCAAATCGCAGATTCGAAAGACAGAATAAAAGGTATAGCTTTTGAAACAACGCAATCAAGTTGAGATGACTAATATCGGGAAGTGATCTTAATAACTTGACGACTTATTTGCGAAACAACATAAAAAGGGGTGACATATGGACAAAAGGTCAAATTCCAATTACAGGCACATACATTTTTTTTATGGAACTTTGTATTTTTAATCAACATTGGGGGATGCATGAAATCTGCAACAATTTTTTTTGGATTTGACCTCCACCCCCCCCCCCAAACTGGGTCATGCCCCAGGGGTGGAGACTTTGGGTCACGGGTCAAAATGGAATAAAATATTTTGCTCAGAATTTGACATTTATTCTTTCTTGGTGGAACTTTTGCCATCTTTCAACTCTACCTGAGGTGGGAAGCATGTGGATTTGCCATGGCGACTCGTCGACTTCTCTCTACTTTTCATTACCTCCATTACCGAAGCACAATTCTAAACCGATAGTCATGAAACTTTATCAAGTTGTATCGGTAGTCTCAACTGAGAAGCCTTATTGATTTTGAGGTCAAAGGTCATCTTGAGGTCAACTTTTTTAAATTGTCATTTTTCATCCGATTGACTTGAAATTGGAACAATATTTGCACATTGTCACTGGATTGGGAAACTATTTTTCAGATTAAAAGGACAAAAGTCAACTCAAGGTCAAACTTCTAAAATCAATTTTCTTGCGATTAACCTGAGAATTAAGCAGCAATTGTGCAGTGCATCACTGAATTTTGAAAAACTATTTTTAAGGTCAAAGGTCAACTCAAGGTCAAACTTCTAAAATCATGTATTTTAATCTGAAAAATTATTTTCATCAGATTGACCTGACCTTTGATTAAAATTGTCAATTTTAATCTTGATGAAATGGACAATTTGATGTATCCATGGCAACCTTTGGATAGGAGGATGGATTTTGCAAGTATCTTGCTCTGCGCGACGTCTTTTTCTTGTTCTTCTGGCTCTCTGTTTGTCTATTTATCGCCTACAGGTCACAATTCTAAATTGATTGTCATGAAACTTTACTAAGTTGTAGAGGTCGTCTTAACTGAGAAGCCAATTGATTTTGAGGTCAAATTTCTAAAATTGTTTATTTTTCATCCGATTGACTTGAAATTTGAACAAGTTTTGCAAATTGCGTCACTGGATTGGGAAACCAACTATTGAGGTCAAAAGCTCAAAGGTCGACTCAAGGTCAAACTTCTAAAATCATCGATATCAATCTGAAAAAGAATCAATTTTCAGCCGATTGACCTGAGCTTTGATAAAGTTTGTCAATTTTAATATTGATGAAATGGACAATTTGATGTATCCATGGCAACCTTTGGAGAAGGGGGTGGATTTTGCAAGTATTGTGCTCTGCACGACTTCTTTTTCTCGTTTGGCTGTTTGTTTGTGTGCAGGATATCTCAAAAAGTTGTGGAAGGATTCGGATGAAATTTGATGGGCAGGTTGGGTGTGTGACAAGGACGAACTGATTAGATTTTGGTGAAGATCCAGATCTGGCGACTATAACTTTTTAAGTGATTCTTCACCATTGAGAGATGGGGCCAAAAATGATAAAAAGTATGATATCTGAAAAAGTTGTGAATGGATTCGGATGAAAATTAGTGGACAGTTTGTGTGACTTGGACGGATTGATTCGATTTTGGTGAAGATCCAAATCCAGACCTGGATCCGAGAATTATTTAATTTTAAAGGCGATTCTTCACCATTGAGATGGGGCCAAAAATGGGGGGCGGTTGAGAAGAATTGTCTCGCTCACCAGAGAAGTCGTCCGTCAAATGAAAACGTCCTGGAATGTGTGAGCGTGCATTGTCCGTCACCAGCACCCAGCCTTGCCGTGCACCCGCTCGCAAACAGGCTTGAACACCAGTCGACGGCACCCCCAAGAAACTGGTACGCGAAGGGCAACCGTCTGACTGGCACGGACGAAGCAAACCGTCTGACTGGAACGATGAAAGCAACCAGCCGTCTGACTGGCATAGCGCACAACCGTCTGAATGGAACTGACCAAAGCAGCCTTCTGACTGGAACGGCAAAACACTTTCAAAGCTGTGAGAACCGCAACCATCTATCGCCAACTCACTCGTTATCGACTGGCCCGTGCCTCACTCGTTGACGACTGACCCGCACGCAAGCCGCTCACTCGTCTGACTGGAACGGACAAACTGACTGACAAACTGTCTCGTCGACTGACCCGCGCGTGCTGCTCA
The DNA here is from genome assembly GCF_056783735.1 of Eptatretus burgeri. Taxonomy (NCBI): domain Eukaryota; kingdom Metazoa; phylum Chordata; class Myxini; order Myxiniformes; family Myxinidae; genus Eptatretus; species Eptatretus burgeri. The sequence goes on along the minus strand of NC_140964.1, from coordinate 17,151,560 downwards.
CACCCACCCGCCAAGAACGGACCTCCCCCTCTTTTATATAGGCAGCCCGTCTAGGCGGATACAGACTCCCCCCAAATTCACCCCGCCCCACTTGTGCACTGTTACCATGACAACCTGCGGTCTCATTATTATTCCTCGCTTATGATGCCATGTCAAGCGCTGATTGAAAAAGGGCGGGTATCGGCGTCAGTGAAAGAAATGGCATGCATAAACGTGTCTGTCGTAAAGAGAAAAAGCTTCTCACAAAAGAGGGGATCTATTCTTTACCCTTCTCAACGCATCGCATTTAGAATCTCACCAGACATGCGGATGAGTCTATTCTGGACATGCATTGAAGGAAATAACTATCTGAGGACCTGGATGTTGGTGTGCATTCGTCAAATCGGATTCAGAAATCCGTAAATATACATATATATATATATATATATATATATATATATATATATATATATATATATTTTGGGTGTCCCCAAAAAAATAATTTTAAAATGCTTCTTTTGATCCTAAAAAGCAGTAATTTTGTCACTAATGCTTCATTTCTTGTTGCAGAGACCTTGAAGTTTATTTTGATACCAAGCAAGCGCCAGAAAAATGCCAAGACTGACCGTGCAACAACGGATGAAAATTCTTGAACTTTGGCACCAGACGAAAAGTGTCATACAGGTGCAACGTCTTTACTAGAGACATTTCGGTATCCACTTGCGCCATGCACCAAACTCTCGGACAATAAAGTGCACCATCGCAAAGTTTACCAATGTGGGAACCATCTGTGACCTTCACAAGGGTCAGAGTGGTTGGAA